>NC_088245.1:78115766-78416414 GCF_036013445.1 Caloenas nicobarica
TTATGCTTGCATGCTTGCAGCACATTCAAATAAGTAAGTGTTGTTAATATGTTGTTGTGGTTGACCACGTTCTACTCTTGTATTGCATGTAGGACTGTACATATCAGCGAAAATCATAGGATTTTTAGAAAACAGCTGTGGCTTCTTAGCTTGTATGATGATTCACTCCTTGTATGAATGCTTATAATGTAAATTCAAATGCCCGCCAAATCGAAACATTGGTATTTTATGTCTTCTCCTTACAGTTTGTGTTAAGTGACTTACCAGAGTTTGTGACAATGGAAAATAATTTTGGGGGAGTAGAATATAGGCCAAAAACTATATATGAATTGACTGCTGGGGTCATTTTACAGAAGAGGTCACTACCAAGGGTACTCTGGCTAGCTGAGGTGTAGATTAAGCTCTGTCTCTAGATACATATTCGGGGTGCTGGGGAGGTGCATGGTGCCACTCCACAGCTATTCTAAATGTCTGATCCATAGTTGGCATTATGGTTGCATAAGGCTGGATATTTTTGCAGCAATTTACTGAGTTCCTTCCTGTTCTGTAAAATTAAATGGCATGGTTGACTCTGTATGCTATAAAAAATATCCATCTTTTTTACAAAAAAAAAAAAAAAAAAGGACTTTTCCTCTTCTTGCATTTCTGTGACACAGTACATGTGTCGGCTCACAATAGCTTTGCACCCATGTCAAGCCCCATATCAAAACAAAGCAATGGAAGGGCAGGCAATCTGGGGCCTTTCTCTGTCCTCCGCTAATGAAAAGCTATGATTCTTGGCACAGGAATGCTGATCTTTGACCCCAAGCTCTCTCCATTCGTGCCCTTTCACTCGCCCTGGGATGGGCAGGATATGAGCGTGGTCCCTCCTCAGTAAGGCCATTGTTGCCAGGTTCCTTTGCTGGCTCCACTCTCCAAACAGCCTCTTACGCTTTGCTATGTTGAAGTGGCTTTTTGGTGGCTGGGCCTTCCACTGGGCTTAGCTGACCCGATTTCCATAATATTTCTTTGCTGTGGTCCTTGCAGTTTCAGAGTTCCATCTGACTTATTTTTTTTCTGCAACATGTGGCTCTTCAGTAACTTTCCTGACAGTTGCTTGTGACCACTTGCTCTAGTTACAGCTTTTTCATCCCTCTGGTATAGCAGAATAAAGACCAAGAGTTCCTCTTTTTGCTGTTACAGCCCTCAAACACAGACAGTTTATTTTGGGGAGCTCAGACTTTCAGTTTTTGTCGTTGCACTCTTCAGGGTGATGGTGGGTTCTGCATTTTGCCACCACTACATCCTTCCTTGCCCTTCCTGTGGTTGGTTTTACCAGAAGCAAAAGGCATTCTTGTAAATGTTTGACCCACAGTGCATAGAAAGTTATAAATTTGTCACAAGCAAGGCTGAGATTTCTGTTACTAAATCTCCTTTGCAGCCTCCCAAGCGCTACCCCAAATGCCGATGCAGGCACACGTATGCAAGTGCACGTGCACACATGTACATCACAGACCACTCACATGTACATCACACACAGAGAGGTGCATGGGCGCAGCACCCTGAGACGTGATGGTAAGAGGCTGACTGTTAAATATACCGTGCTGTGACAGTTATCACATCTCTTCCACGTGTTTCTCTGTGCCTATTTCCTCATCCTCCTGAAGCCCGCCACGTGCCATAGCTGTGCTGCTTCCCCTGCACTAACTCCAGGTTATGTGGATGCTGCTGCTCCTCGCTTTTCCCATTCAACATATTATGAGCAGAGAGGAGAAGGGGATGGCATGGAGAGAAAGCAGAACTGACTTATCTGTGAGGAACTACTCTGAGCTGCACCCCCGGGCTCCTTCCAGAAGCAGTTCTTCTACAGCTGGTTGTGAAGGAGTGACTCAAACTGGTGCTTGAGGTCACATCCCAGAAAAAATAAGCCTATTATTGCTAGATAGGGAACATTTGCAGTTCTCTTGAAAATCCACAGAAGAGATTCCGTTTTCTTTGTCTTGCTTAAGTGTCATGCTCAGAGCCAAGCCATCAACTTGACATTGCTAATTTCTTACAGTAGTCTGGAGTGAATGCCAGTGGTCTGTTATGGAGAACTCCACCAGCTCTTACACCTCTTCTTTTCCAGCTTCAGTGAAAAGAAATTGGTGGGGTATTTTTATTACTGTCCTTTTAAAAGATCCTGTTAAAGCAGGCTACAGTTTGTTTTGCAAAGTTAGTAAGGCTGTCTGCGAAAGGACTTCATCTTGATGTGATGTCTCTGTAGAGATTATGAAAGCTTTTGACATAGTAGCACAAGAGAGTTTCATACTTAGTTCTTATGTCCAGAAGCGTTAGCATAGGAGAATCAAGTTTTTAAATGGCTACTCAAAAAAAAAAATCATGAAAGGCTAAAGAAATCCTCTGGCTTTTCAGATGACTGCTTGAACTTGCTACCTGTTAGTTACAACAAAGTATTGCAGTAGTTTGTAAACTAAAAACCTTTCTTGGAGTTAGTGGTATTTCTACAAAGTCCATGACCCTTTTACATTTTACTATAAAGTAAGATAAGGCACTGGTTATAACCACAGGCTCCTGTAGTTTGCATGCATGTATATATGTTCCTCTGTTAACAGAAAATACTTTGGTGTGTTTCTCTGTGTTTTTCAGCTAGATGCAAACTCTCTAAATTGGGCATGAAGCCCAAGCTAATACACTGTGCCCTTCAGCACGGGCTCTATTCGTGAGGCTTAGAAGAACGCGAAATAACGTTACATAGCTTCCAGTCGGCTTGCAGCATGGGAAGAATGCACTTTCATCTGCCTGTAAAACTACATAGACATGTCCTTGGTCTAGAAGGATGTGAGTGAATAGGGAAGCAAATCGTAATACTATAACAAATTTTTCAAATTTTCAGTGCCTTGTGACTTCCTCCACCTGGTTCCCAAAGCTGTTGCAGGAGTATAGGGGTACTGACCTAGCGTGTCAGCCCTTTCATGATGCATGTTCTGTGCTCTCAGACAAGCAAAATGTTTATTCAACTGCTCAATTTTAAGCATGTGCTTAAAGGCTTTGCTGGACAGAGAGTGTAGGTCTTGGAATTCCACAGCACCTTTGTAACCTCCAGGTAAATAGAAGAGTGGGGTTTTTTATGAGGTTAAGCTACAAACTTATTTAAATCCTAAGGGAGTACCAAAACTACTTATATTTTTATAATTCCCTGGTGGCACTAAGGCTTAATGAAAAGTCATTTCCTCCATCCCATAAGGTCAGAAGAAATTAACGCTGCTTGGTATCAGTGCAGGTATATAGCATAAACAAACACGGGCTCAAAACAGGCTGTCTTCTCATAGACTAACACAGCTGGAAGTGTTCTTCCATTGATAAGTTTTTAAAATAAACCCATGGAAAAGCAGCAGAATACACTGTGAATTGTAAGGTTCTTACTGCAAGTACCACTAAGCATCCTATAGCACTTGGACATAATGAGTAAGTCATACTTCTTCCTCTCTGGTGCTAATTTTAAATGGACTGAGCAAAATAAGTCATTCAGCCTTATATGTTCTTAATATACATTAATACATTAATAGCAGAATCAAGATTTCTTTATCAAACTTGGCAAACTTTATCAAACTAATGTCTTATTGCCATGTTTACATCAAACAGTATACTGCATATTAGTGTACACACATGAAAAGTATTTGCTAACCGGGCAATTAAAATAGCAATAATTGATGGCAGGATTTATAGTTTGGGAGTAGTGGTGCACTGCAGGCTGTTTTTTAGAAGTTA
This sequence comes from Caloenas nicobarica, assembly GCF_036013445.1. Taxonomy (NCBI): domain Eukaryota; kingdom Metazoa; phylum Chordata; class Aves; order Columbiformes; family Columbidae; genus Caloenas; species Caloenas nicobarica. The sequence continues at coordinate 78,119,517 of NC_088245.1, forward strand.
CTATTTTTGACATTTGAAATAAAACTGTTTTGATAATAAGACTTGGCAATGATATATTAATTAAGGAGAAATTAAAGTCAGTTTTAAAAAAATTAGCTATCTAAATCTGTAAAATTCTAAGAAGCACAAAGCCTTTTTTTTCCCTGTAGGTTTGTGTTTTTAGCATGTCCTATATCTTTCATCAGGTTTGAGTACAGCAAGGGCTGGGACCAGCTTTATTCTCCACATTGATGTTGTGCCTAGAACTGTGTGGTTCTGGGACTCTTATATGCTACAGCAGAACAAATAGATGACAATAATTACAGTCATTTCAGAAATACGTAAAGAATTAATCTTACCTTTCACAGGATTTTGGAACAGTTAAAAGCTGTCATTAATTTTTTTCCCTGCCTCTTAAAGTAAGTGTTATTTTACCTGGTGTTATAGGTAAAGATACCAAGCCAGAAGCAGGTGTAGACAAGTTACTAGCTGTCATGCGAAGGGAATACAGCTTGTTTGATCCTCAGCGCTTTGTTTTAACTGCTACATTTGTTTTCCTCCTATGCTCACTCAATCCCAGCTACTTTACTAATGAGGAAAATTGACATTTATTGGGTAGTACAGTTGAGAAGTGCATTATCACTGAGCACAATAGTATTCCAAGAGTCTTTTAGAGAGATCATGCTAACGTGTATTTTTCAAATAAACTTTCCTGTGCTGCTAGTATTAATATTATGAATTGTTAAGGCAAGAAGAACTTCCATGAGATAGATGCAAGTGTGTGCATGTGTGTGAGGGGGGTATTGTAAGGAGTAAGTTCTTTTGCGGGTTGTTATTTTTGGTGTTGTAGTTTGGAGCAGCTGCCAGATTTCCTTCACTTGGCTGTATTTTAATGTTTAGACAGATGAACTTAGACCTTGGTCCTCCTTTTCCCTTGTATTTCTCTGTGTTTGCATAAAATAAAATACATATTTTTAAAACATATACTATAAAGTAAATATGAATTCTCATACCCATCCATTTGTCTTGACCTGCATATAATTCAAGCCAGGACAAGGGACTCCATGGCAAGACCTTGCTTAAAATGATGGGAGCAGATTTTTCATGGTTTAATGTGTGGGGAACACAAGAAGTAATACTATGAATGTATGCATCCAAATACGAGATAGGATCACTGCATGTAACTTGTCCTTTAATATGAGAATCCAAAGCTTTCTGAACTGGCTGGGTTGTCCCAGGCAGACAAAACAGTATTCTGCGTGAAGTAAGTGTTACTGTGGTCAGGGGTAATTTTTTGGTGAAATTTGGCTGTTTAAAAATAAATGTTGATAAAGAAGGCAGAAATTAATTACTTAGTATTGTGCATTTACAAGTACTTTCTGTAAGACACAGCAAAGAAACACCTGGAAGGCTATTTAGGATAACAACCTCACTAGGCTACAGTGGGCATGAAATGGTTGAAATGATAACATCATGGTTATGCCATGGAAAAAAAAAGATTAACAGAAGCCAAGTGGAAAAGTCTTACAAGAACACTTTTTCCCCTTCACCCTTGATGGTGGTTTTACCAGCCCGTAACATTTGCGTAGAAGATCTCCCTGTCCTGTGGGTTCCCAGAGTGTTTTGCTCTAAAAGACAGCCTTATTCTTATGCAGTTGGAAAGCATCTTTCAGCCCCAGCAAGGATCCTCCAGAAGAGTTGAGATCTGGGGACCACATTTCAGTGAATTTTTAAGCTTGCAGACCCGTTCCTGCCCATCCTCTGCCTCAGGTAGATGCTTTGCTCAAAAACAGAGCTGTGGCCCATTAGTCCCCTAAGTGCCTGTCTTTAGAAAACATTAGGCTGTGCCTAGGTTCTACTGACAAAGATTTTGGGTTGATCCTGTTCCATGAACAAGGTGGCTTGGTTCATTTCATTTGAATTTTTATACATCTCAGACTGGTACACTAAAAGTGGGGTCTTTAGTATATGAGAACAGGATTTTGGAAAAAAAAAGACCAAAAAAAAAAAGTCTGAGCTTGTCTGTTTTAAATGGATGTACTCTACCAGAATCACTGCTTATGTTGAGTGAAAATATGGATCAATCACATTTTATGTAGCAATGACCATTTTCAAATTTTGCAGCTGATGTGAGCAAGCAGCAATTGGTAGGTGTTATTGGAGATTGTTTTCCCAAGCACCTGATGGCAAATGGAGAAAAATACTATACATACTTAGATAAACAGGACTATCTTTTGAGAACAGAAGTTGATCTAACCTGTCCTTTAGGGAAACCTGTCCTTCAGGATGAATAGCTGTGAGTTTATGCAATAAGGACGCTCCCTTTCTGCAGGATAGGTAGAATTTTTAGAGCTAAAGGATATTGGGTTTTGCAAGGCTTTGCTGAGGTCTGCATTTTTTTTGGTTTTGTTTTTTGTTTGTTAGTTTCTCTCTCCTTAACAGAGAAGCTCTTGCTGATAGCAGTGCCAAAATAAAGGGCTAATGGGGACCAGTCCTGGGAACCGTGACTGTCAGGGGACTCATATCCTTGGCTACCAGACCTGAAACTTCTCATAGAACTTTTATGCTCCACATGTTGTTTTGTAGTTATCATCCTGATGAGACAGGCTATGGCATCAAAATGACACAGGCTAATTAAATGTCAGCAGAATCAGAAGCTGTTGCAAGGCTTTTACACTTAGATTGCCAAGATTGAAACAGAAGCCAATGACGCACATCACCCTCCTTGCGGCTCATTAGGATGGTATATAACTGTACCTTCAGCCAGCTACAGTATAGAGAGACAGTACGGAGGCTGCCACAGGGGCTTGACACTAATGAGCACCTGAAAGATTAAACAAATGTCTGTGGCTGCTGGTAGGTCTTAGGTTAAAACCTTGGCAACTCGTGCTTCATTGTGAGGTCTCGAGTTGAAACCTTGGCAACTTGTCCTTCGATGTTTTCTTTTTCTCCCCTTCTCCTTGGAAGCATTCTCCTCAGAATCCTGTCATGACTTTGACCTCTGTTTTCCCCTGGTGTCCTGTTGTCTTAGGCTAAGAGCTGCTAGGATTCTGACTAGAGCTTTTTACTGTAGGCTGGGCACAAAGGTTTTAGCTTATTTTCATTTATCTGGTTCTGCTTCTTTAGAGTAAGATCAAGTGTCCATTATACATATGTGTGTGTTTTATTATATGTGATATTAATGAGGGGTATATCCTGTTTGGCTGTGGCGACTGTGCATTTCACTAGTGCACAGGTGGCCTTAATATTTCTGCTTTGTGCTTTCCTTCTTCTATCTTTAACTTCTGTAATCCTGAGTCCTCTTGGTTTGTGGTTTACAAGATTTTTTTGTCATTGAGAAATATGTTGTATTGGTGTCGGGGCCCAAACGTTACACCAGAAGAAATATCCTTTCTTTGTCAAATGTCTGCATTGTGAAATCTTCACATTAGTCTGTGGTTTTACTCTGAAAATGGGCTGTGGGACAATGACTTACTGTTTAAGACAATCTCTGCTCTCAGGCTCTATTTGCAGTCCTGTATTAGTAATAAACATGCTACCTTTTTATTGTGATCCGAAGCAGCATGGGCTGGGGAGAATGACTTTAGTTCTCCTTTGATTCTATATCACCAGCAGTGCAGTTATTTAGCTTCCCGCTTTAAGAATGGGTCTTCGTTCAGCCGTATCCTCAGCTGGTCTACATGGGAGTTCCTCCACTGAAAGTAGGCAAGCAATACTGATTTATACTAACAGAGAGCTTGACCTGTTGCCCTCAAAGAGTACTCAAACCATGGAGCTCCCCACTTGCAGTTGGCATGCACAGTCTTCGTGAAGTGATGATATATGGGTGAAAAAGAGCATGGCTTGACTTAAAGCTTTTGGATTGAATTTGCATGGAGGAGCGTTAAGTAGAAATGAAAATCATTTTACTTGTACACTGAGTAAACTCAGTCCAGAAGTTGTTGAGTGACCATAAACGTGGAACTACACAGAGCCATCTTTGCAAAGTCAGTCTTCAAAGTAGGCTGCACTTCCAGTTGCCCTCAACTGCAGTGCATACGTATTGTCTGCTCAGAGATGTATGTAATGTAGCTACTTACTTCACTTCGATTGCAGCGAACTCCCCTTGTTAAGAAAGCCAAATTACACTAAGTGTTGAGTTGTAATAGTCCACTGTAGGTGAAGGCTTGCTCTGGAGGCAGAGCTGGCCTTTTCCATTAAAGGTGACCTTCAAATGAACCAAAGTGCTCTTTTACTTATATCTAAAGCACAACTGAAATATTTTACTCTAAGCTAGGAGGAACTTGCTTCCTTTGTTTGTTTTGAGGGGAAGTGAGGGTAACCTTGGAAATATCATGAAAGCGAAGTCTGGTCTTACTTAATATTACCAGAGCAGTTGTAATAGGCCTCAGATATCTGCCTTGTGAAATCCTACACCTTAATTAAAAGCAGGAGGGGACATCTTCTCTAACAAAGACATAGTTTTTTATCCATCTCAATTGTTCAGTAGGCATCGAAGTAATTATGGGTTAACAAAAATAAAGAGCATTAATCAGAATGTCAAAATATGTCTGTTCCTCGCAGTTGCTCAGTTTTAACTCTCATCTCCTCTGATGTCATAATTTAATCAGGTATTTCAGTCACAGAGTTGTCCAGAATAGACAAGATCTTAATCTACGAATAGGCAGAGCTACCTCAGTTGGTATCCTTTTTATTTCACTTATTTAACACAGTGCAGAAAACCGAAAATTAGGTCCACCTTGCACTTTTTCTGAGGCAGCTTTAAGACTTACTGATTAAAAGTGTCCAGCTGTGAAATTCAGTTTTAACAGCTGATTATGCTTTTCTCCCCAAAAGTAGAGGTGATCAGTTACTTATGACCACCAGTAGGTTTACAGGAGTAAAGCACCTTCAGACCTGCACACGGATAAGCATCTAATCAGCCTGGGGTCAAACAAATGCTTTCTCTGCCGTTATGTATGGGCAAGGGTTTTCTGAGTTTATTTTATGAATGATGATCTGCGGTAGCCTTAAATGAACTTGGTCTTTTCAGCCTTTTCTTTCTCTGTCTGCAGAGCACCATTTAGCTGGTAGGTGTTTGGGTAAAGCAGCATTGTTTGTGAATGTTTGATGAGGAGGGAGACGAAATTTTTACTGTTTTGCTCTCCCACCAAGAACTGTTACTTCATAGGTGCCGAGTGAAAGTGCTCTTCTGAGGACAGTAGCTGTAATACAGAGTTGGAAAGAGCAACTCACGGTTTTACTTTCTCTTCTCTCTGTTCCTAGGCCCCCACATTATTTTTTAAAGACATAGAGCTCTGCTAATTGGAGGGTGAGGCAAACATTCAACAGCATGATTGAGAAAGCTGGAAAATCTCACCACTGTAATTATTTGAAGGGAGACATCTCTCAGTTCCTGTTCATTTCCACACTTAGTAACTGCCCTGTTTTGTACCCCACAAAGTATATACATCAGACCCTTGCACAGATTAAGAAATGTCTCTTGTGAATTTGACAGATTGCAGCTTCAGCTGTTTACTTGCTGCTTTAGTCTCACATGTTTTTGACCCTTAATAACCAAACTAGGGTTTTCTGCATGTCGTGCAAATACCTGTTGAAGAGGTGGGATGGTAACAGGATTGGCTATGAACAGACTTTTTCTTTTGCTGTTGCTGTAACAACTAAGAGGACCCCGTAATGCCCATACTCAAGTGCTTGAATCATGGAGGCTGAGCCATGATACCAACTTGGAACTGAGGACTTAAGCCTCTTTAATGAGCTTCATTGAAGATATTGGTAGGTGGCTCATCCCTACCTCTACAAGTGCAGTGCATGTACAGTAGCCGTCTTCCAAGCTCTACCTGCATGTAGCAGAGCTGGGGGTTATATCATAGATTGGGTTGGTGAACTGCATCCAGCTTAAGCTGTCACAGTATGCAAAAGATACCATGGCAGTGTACTGCAAATGTATGAGATGAGACTTGAGTGCGGGGAAACACGCGGAGGGAGCCAGCGATGCAAGTCTCACACTTCAGGTCTGAGACCGAGCTGGTTTCTGTGTAGTTTGGGTAGACCCTGGAGAAGAGCATGAGCCTGTTCTGGACCTATCAGCCCATGAGTTAATTTCTGCTCTACTCTTGGTGCCAGAGGAAGGGAGGTTGACTGCCAGTCAATGTCTTCTAGCTTATTATGGCTTACAGAAGGAAATATGTCCACACTTAAGACTTAGAGACTTAAAACTGTGGTTCCTCTCAGCACATTGCCCCCAAAATAAGACATAAACAGTTCCTCCTTTTGTTTGTGCTAACCTTCCTTTTCTTTAGAAGCCACATGCTAGACAGCAGTAGATAGCTATTTTGCAGAGAATCACTGTTCTGAATCAGAAGAGAAACCGAGAAAGTAAAGTGCTTGATAGCGGAAGGATTTTGAGAGTTCCTGAAAAGGGTATGCCATTCACAGCTCTCTTATCTCAGGTTTATGTATATATTTTGTATGTATATAAATATTGATAGCTTTTAGAGGTGGACACTTCATTTGCTTGTGGATTTGGGATCCATATGCTTGCTGGTCTGTTGCTGGTTTTGGACTTTCTCAGGCTGGGTCTGTACAATGTTGGTGAGCGTGCCCGTAAGATATTATTTTGGGCACAATGTTTTATCTACCTTTCATGGAGGTTGCACGTGGCTGGGATCTTCTTCCTTGTTACGCTGTGAGGAAGACTAGTTGCCGTAACTCTGCCTCTGCTCTTTTTTTTCTGCCTTTTCCATTGAACTTCCTTGTTATCTTCCCATAATCATGTCTGACACTTCTATCATCTCCTTATGTCCTTCCGTCCTGTATTCTCCAGAATTTTGCTTGCAATAATCGTAGGAGGCAGTCTACAAATGTGACCAATGGATGAATTGAGCTGGTTTGGCTCATGGAGGCACAGCTGCCCATGACAGTTTACAAGTAACCTGCTGAGATGTTTCACACCCACCCTCCTCAAATTAATTTGGTTTTGTTGCAACACATTTTATCTGACCTGAACTTTCCCCACACATACACTTTTCTTTTTTGCAAGTAAGCTTTGCCTGCAAAAGAAATTACAAAGATGACAAATGGAAGTAAAGCTCATTGAAATACTAGCAAGTAATTTTGACTTCTGCTGTCTTTCATCAGGGATAAAAGAACAGCAAAACCACAGCAAAAATAGCAATAAAATTACTGTGGGGGCTGCAAACATAATAGTGATAGAGATCACTTGACTGTGGTGGTTTCTCTTACGTGATAATGTCAAGGTGTTTTATTTCTCCCTTTCCTGTGAGGAAATAGTAGATCACTATTATCCACAATTTGTAGTGTGCACCACGTGGAGGCTGGGGAGGAGAGGTGGTTGTCTCAGAGGTTACATGAGGCCATGGAAGACCCAGCAACAGAATCCAAAGCGTCTGGACCACCCAGGGCCCTGCTCATGTACCACAAGCCATCAGGGGAAGATTAAACTCTTTTGGTTGCTCTGTACAGTATAATCATCTAAATGAAATCAATGAATACTTGATTTGAGAGTCTCCCATTGCTCCATCCCTGCTGTTCCTAATGTTTGTTAACAGATTGCTTTGTGGTAGAGTGCAAAGGTGCCGCTCTATAAAACTGTAATGACTTCTGGAAAGGAAGTTGCCCTGTGTATTGCAGAAAGCACCATTCGGTTTTGATTGGAACATGGGGAGTTGAGAAGTTGTTATTGCTGTTAGTACAGCCAGTTGGAATAAAAATTTCTGCTCAGTTATGGTTAAGATGACATTTCCTTTCTCCTTGCTTTATCTCTCTCCTTGTTTACCGATGGAATAGGAGTGTTCTCATTTGCCCTGGGCAGGGAGCTGGTGTGTGGTAAGGTCCCGGCATGCTGAGGAAAAGGATCTCATTGTCTGTCAACCAACTTACTTGCTACTCCCTCGACTTTCTTTTTGCTGTTGTTCCTCGGTCCTTGGGGTTTTTCTTGTCAGTCCCCAGGAACCGTTTTTATCCTTTCTCGCTCTCTAAGCAGAAAATGAAGCGTTCAGTGAGATGACAGGGGTTTCCCGTTGTGAGGGGGTTTGGTGGTGCCAGATCTCACACTGCCTGGCTCCGGGAGCCAAGGGATTGAAGGGGAGAAAAGAGGAAGAGATTGCAGCTGTGCATGAGCCCCAGCTGCACGAGTGTTTGCACAGCAAGGTGAAACTAATCTGGACAGATGCAATTGTTCTGCTGTTGCTGCAAGTTATATTTTGTCTCGTTTGTCCCTGGTGAAAGACCACTGGCCTTTGGGCTGGCAACGCTACACTGCAGTGCGTTTAGTTACTGACAGGGTACAGATGAAGATGATTCACAGCAGATCTGTCAGTTGTCACGCACGGGGCAGCAGCTCTGTACAAACAGCTCTTGCCTCACTTCCCCCAAGGTCTGTAGTTCATGAACTTCCAGGACTGTGTGGTGGCCTCCCTCTGCCCTGACGCGTGAGACGGGGCTGACTGGCACCCCAGAGGGTTGGCTGGTGAGCCTCAGCTGGGGCGCGGGGTGCGGCCAGAGAGGGCACTGTGCACTGCTGTCGCTTGCAAGCGCACCTCGCGTCCACTTCCCTCCCCAAAAGGAGCCCCAGTCCCCAGCACGCCCCTGCCTGCTGCCTGGCCCAGTGCCCTTCCCCTGTCAGGTGTGCCTGTGGGCCAGATGCCTCCTCCATCAGAGAACAGCCTCGCTGCTGCCTTACAGCTGCGAGAACAAACTCGAGAGAATTGGTGGCAAAGATAATAATTTTAAAAATAATTTTGTTTCTATTTTTTTGGGGTGTTTCTAATACTTATTAGTAATACTGTAAGTACACAGTGTTTCAAGGCACAGAAACTATTCGTGTCTTTATTTGTGCTTCTCAGCCTGTTATCCAGAGCTAGAAAATCAGTTTAACACTTTTGACACTTTGCCAGTGAACCGACTCTTCCATGAAAACCCTGGTTGCTTACAGAACGCTAAGCCTCACCCATTTAGATCTTCATATACCATTCCGGTCATTAAAAGTCACCTTTATCTCCCAGGTTTGGTAGCCTCAAAATGCTAGAGGGTGAAACAGATCTCACAGAATTTGGCAGTCTACAGCCTGCTGTTTCTAGTTCGTATTTATCAGACTCCTGTCTTTTTTGGTGCCTGAAGCAAACCCTAGTGAAATTGGCAGGAGTTTTGACAACTGTTTTGGCTGTGTACTGAGTTAGACCTCATGTCTCCAATGAGGACTGGGCCTCAGAATAGACCTTTGCAGTATCCCAAATCAATGAGTTATTGACAGACAGATGACATGGACGTTCACAGCTTTAAATAACTTTTCTCTGAGAACATTTAAATAGCTGCGTTTTTGTTCAAGGAAATCTTGACTTCAAAACAAAACGCCTGTATACAGGAATTTCCTGTGTTGTTGATTGCAAAAGATGGGACTGCTGTGGTTTTCCATGCTGCTGATCATATATGGAATTCCAAATGACTAGCAAATCTGATTTGATAATAATGTGTGAGGAGTTTAGACTGAGTTTTACTTGTAATTCTGTCATTTATCTCTACTATTTCTTTATTAATGCCTTCAGCATTCTTGGTCTGTCCTCAATCTTTCACATTTTGTACTGATTCTTTATTACAGTATTTTCTGAATTTTTGAAGTAAAAGTGTTTCAAGATGAACAACGGTCCTTCCTTGAGAACTGACTGAAAGCCAAGTGATCTTTATTCATATTGCTATTGCCTTACACATCCCTTCTTTGGAAATCGCTGTTCCAGTGTATGTTATTGCTTCCTCACTCCTACATGCCTTTATGAGTAGTAAAATATAGTGTTGACATTTAAAATATCGTCACTGGCATGGTTGATGGGTGAGTGAATGCCTGACTGAGAAAGTTTTCTCCTCGGAAGTGATATTTTTGGGGGGTTCTCTGCAAAGTCAGGCTCTAGTGATGGTTTGGTTTAGTGGTTGTTTTTTGGTTTTGTTTGTTTGTTTGTTGTGGGGTTTGTGGGGTTTCTTTTAATGTATTAGTTATGCTTGGCGAGCATTTTTGAACTCTGCTTTGCAAACATAGATGGGGCTGTTCTTTTTATTATAGTCACTATTGTCCATGCCCATCTGTGGTCTTGTCCTTCAGCTGCCTCAAAAAGTTTGTGCAGCACTTTGGAAATAACACTTATCTACATCACAGGAGTTAAATATGAAAAAAGCATCAGTCAGAGCTTTTACTGCCTTTACATGCCAGTCACAGACTGTCACCTAGGGTGTATTATCAGCTTGGATAAGCTTCCCATATTTTAGGTTCACAGTTTGTCACTACATTGTTATTTTCATTGCTATGTCTTTGATCTCAGAAAAAGCTCTGCGCTGGTCGAGGAGTCTGTTGACACAGTCCCCTTTGCCCATGTGGGTCTTTGAGCTCATTACAGGGTGAAGGAAGGATCATGAAAGCAGAGCTTCAGAAAACATTGTAGTTGCCAAATAACATAGCATTTATAAAGCTGTTCTTGTGTCTTACTGTGGGCCTCTGCTTCATATCTGAGCTTTCAAAGATTGCTGTCCACACCACGCTATCATTGATGTACCTGCAACAATGCGAAAATATTAGCAGTACTTGGCTTTGTGTCAATGCAGAGGAATCCATCCCACGTAGGAACTGCAATACAAGTAGAAAATAGATAGACCCTTTGCCCCGAGGTTACTATCTGAAGGTCTAGACTATAGAGAGTGAGAACAGAGAGATGAGGAAGTAGAAAGAAAGTTATGAGCACTTATTGCCCAGTACTACTGCTGACAACTTTAGGTAGGTTTCCCCTCTGAAATCTGCTGCAGTTCTTCCAGCTTGGTCAGCCATCCCTGGTTGTTTCCCATGTGCTTTTGCTGGCAGCCAAAGTGCCAGAAGATCCTGGCCTGTTCTTCAGATCATTTTGTCTAGTGCTAGCATCAGGAAGGCCCAGCTGCGTGGTGCCAGGCTCCGTACACACGTCAGCACAAGATAGTCACTGCCCAAAAGCACCGTGTAACGAAGTATGATGAAGATCACTGAATGCGCATGGTTTTGAAGTACGCAGCTGCTGTTCACATGGAACCTGGTAGTAAAATATGCACTGCCTCAAACCACCAGCAGCCTGTTAACACGCTGTGCTAGTCAGTCCCATTACAGCATGAGAGGGCCGAGATGGTTTTCCCTTCTGGTCCATGTGGTAAGGGAACTTCTGTTGCCGATATTTATTGAGAGATACTTTTACAGTAAAAGTTATGAACCGTCTAAAGCATATCAGGAAGCAATACCTTTAAATTTCGTATGGTTTGCAAATGGTATTTCCAGTTCTGTACACAAATTCGAGTATGTTCGTAAAATAAGTTTTTTATGTTACTAATGGAAAATTCTGAATCTATACATGTCCATTTCTCCAAACTGGCATAATTTTAATATGAGAAGAACTATTAATACATCCCTGACTTGTCATTCATTAGAAAACTCAAATTCTTAATGGTTGACTTTGGAGAAAAAGGGGCAAGATACAGGCAAAGTTCCTCTGTATTACGGAAGATAAAAAAAGGGGAAAATATTTGCTTCTGGTAATGTTAATCCATTGCTCTAAGCAGGGTGTGATTGCATTCTGTCTAGTCAGTTCTTTTCTTCATATCTTAAAGAAGAGATATAGCCAAAGTAACAGGCATTTGGAGATGGACAAGGGAAATAATTGAGTCACAGAGAGTCTTCTGTTTCAGGAGGGATGGGAAAGATATGGATTGTTTTAATTTAAAGAAGAGACAAATAAGAGAGGACAGGAGCATACAAAATGATGAATGATGCAGAGGAGGTGAATTGGGCACTCTTGCTTGTCCCGTCGTAAGTACAGAAGCAGAGGGACATTCAGTAAAGCTGAAAAGCAAAAATAGTAACACCATTTAAAGGGAATTTTTAAGCAGTTACTATCTTGTTTCCACAAGCTCATCTTGTTTCTGCATGATGCTGGAGCATATATTGAGGGGTATGCAAAAGACGTACAGAAAATGAATTCAGGTTGTCCTGTTGAAATGATGTTGTGGACGTACTGCAAAGACTACTGACTGGATCAGGTTATATGGCTTGTGTGAAGGAGAAGAACTCGTCAGATAGTCTTAATGATGCTTTTTAGCCTTAAAAATAAGTGGAAGGTGCATAAGATAGATATTAATACAAGTAATGGGACTATCAACACATTTGCTAGATAGAGTAAAAAAGTAACTGTTCAAGGCAGAAATCTACTGTTGATGGAAATAATATTGCTCTGCAGCTATCCCCGTGTGATTTTTTGCATGTTTCCCTGAATATCTGCTCGTGACTCTTTTATAAAAGGCTGATGTTCTGCCACATTGGCTCAGAGCTCTACTGTCAGGGCCAGGCGGACTTCTGTCCTTGAGGAAGTTGTAGGAAATACATTCATTCTTCCTGAACATTCTTCTCTGTTACTCTCTTGCATTTGGACATTCCATTTATTATTCATCTTTAATCAGTTTGTATCAAGATTCAGAAGAAAATTTATTTTGATCAGTAGATTCTAGGGAACTTAAGTAAATAGAATGAATTGTAGGTGTATCTCTCCCCCCCACCTCAGATTAAAAAGAGCAAGTGGCTTATGAACAGGTGTGATCACTTTCTGGTTAGATTATTACGATTTATATTTAGATCCGTGGTTACTTTCAGACTTGGTCCCTGACACTCTTTTTGTAGATGTTAATTATTTTATAATTCCTCAACATACTGTGTTATTTTGTGCAGTAAATCCCAACCCACCTGTGGTGATCATCAAAGTCTAGTTCCTGGGGTCATGTTAAGCGCTGTGCTTGCCTTGTTTCTAATGCCTGTGTCTAGTTTGTTGTGGTCATGTCTGTGTAGTGATTAAGACCTGGATCACATCTGCAAGATAGCCTTTCCTGCCTCAGTTTCCCCCAAGTGGGTGAAATGCCTCAGAGGTTCTGGATGAAAACCACTCACTACGATATAGGGAAAACTGCATTTTTAATAGCGTTTCCTCATGCTTTCTAATTAAGTTTTTGTTTCTCACTGACCTTGGAGACGTGAGTGCGTTTGCTGACATTCTCAGTATTAAACTTTGTGCAGCTACTGAGCGTTAAAAATACTTACTGTTCCACAAGAACAGATGTATTTTATGAATCACGTAAAGTATATGATATGTAAAAGTTTGTAGGAGGAGATACATATTTGTGTGTTTGTGTGTACATATGTGCTTTGTTTATAAACTGTACAGTTAAGAATGTATTTGCCCGCCACTGCAGTCCAGCTGCTTCTGAAATAGTTATGAACATTATCTTGGTAGCCCTGAAATACCAAGCCACAACATGGTGAAGGACAGTTTAGCCATTTGAAATTGCAGAGAAAATTTAATTGTAAATTTAATTACCTAGACAGAGGTATGCAAATTTTATGTCTAAACTTAAGTGAAAAGAAACATTCAGTCTAATGTTTTGGCATTTGTCAAAAGCCCTTCAAAAACCATCTAGGCTGCAGGCTAAGCTGCCTTTCATAAATCTCAGCCGAAGACTTTCTGCTGGCTTTTAAAGACGAAATTATTTCTATTATTCTCAAGTAATTACATTTTTGTTGTTATCTGTGGAAAGAGCCCCACTGGGTTGAGCATGTAAGTATATAGGGATGGGGCGAAGGAGGATTTGTGTTAGTTAAGTGGAGATGATAAAGCCGAAAACATAGCAGCAAGACATAAATCAGATTTTTTTTTCCTTCTCTAGTTGGCTCGTCACAATAAAACATTGCAACAGATGCTGAAGCCAGGGTCAGATCCAGATGAAGGAGATGAAGCCTTGAGGTATTACGCCAATCATACAGCACAGATAGAGGTAAAGAATTGCTCGCTAGAAGATTGAATATGAGACAAGTTTGCATCTTGTGCATGGTTTATCACCTCTTTTTAAGCTTCTGAACAGCAAAGCTTATTCAAATGGTGTAGATTATTTATGAGGAGGAGAAGGTTGAATAATATCCTTTTGGCTATGGGAGAAAAAGGAATGCAACTCTGTTGAAAGTGGATCCAAATAATCATTTTACAATAGCTTTCCTGTGTGTTACCAAACATGTTTTGTTAGGGAAATAATGACTGTGGATAGTAGCTGTGTCATGAAGTCAAGAATAATCTTGTATGGTACATCACTCAAAAAAATGATCATGAGTTTCAAAGCCAGTGATGCTAACTGAGCAAATTAAAAGTTTGGCTAGAGTACAAAGAGGTTTTGGAGTCGTGTAGACATTCTGTATGGCTTTTGTTTAAAAGACCAAGGCTTGGCCTGGTTCATCAGTTCTGTTCTTTATTTTAAACTTTACCCCTGCCATGGATTTGGATTTAGATCAAGATCCACAGAGGTATTTAGGTTCTTAACTCGTATCAGATCCTGGGTTCTCATAGATTTCATGGGATTACAGGCATCCAGATAGGAGTCAGGCACTGTAGTATTTCTAATCCTTAGTGACTTTGTAAGGAGGAGAATTTCTATGGTGCAAAGGCAGGTGCTGCAAGAGGCTGCAGGAAGAAGAGGCATCTGGCTCTCTCTTGGAAATGCTGTATCAAGTCCAAAATTGGCTGAGTATGCAAACTGCACAGTATGGTTGCACCACAGGCAATCCTGAACCTGAGCCAATAGTTGTACCTTCAGTGGGCTCCCAGGCTCCATCAACACTGGACCTGAGCTTGCATGTGTAGGGGGAAGTCTGATGCAAGGTCCTCAGGTCCGTATTGTCCTGGCTGCCATCAAGACAGGCCATGACCAGGTTCTTCTCTGTTTCCCACCATCCTTTTCGCCTGGTACTGGTCACGTTATCCCACCACAATAGAGATGGGAACCTCATGTCTGTGGTTGTCCAGAGGGCAGCTCAATGCTCCTCTTCATGTATTTTGGTACCTTGGTTGTACTTTGAGTACTCCTGAGCTATCTCTTAGCAATTATCAGCTGTGTTATCGGGGTAGGCCATAAATTTAGGCATTAAACAAGCACTGTGGTCTGCTTTTATGTCGCCAGTAGCTTCTTCCTGGTGTAGTTTCTGGAATCTCCTAAAACCTCATGGCTGCAAAGCCTGCTCCTTGGCAGCAGATATGGAGGCCTCTGTTCACAGGGAGGCTTTTTAAATGTCCTTCTGCAGAGCAGCACATGCAGCCTACCTCTTCATTTGAGTCCCTGACGAAACTAAAGGTGTGCCATCAGCTTCCTTCACTTGCCCTACCAGGTTAACTGTTGGTCGCATAGTCCCATGGCACAGCTGCTGGCCTGAGACACAACTATTTATTTAGGACACTTCAAAATAGCCTGTTCAAATTTCATGTAGTGCACATGCCCATGGGCAGACACAAGCATAATTATCCTTCATCCCTAACACAAATGTACTTTAATCTGTAACTCTTAAAAATGGCTTAAGACAGGTGGGGGTTTTTTAGTATGTTCACATTATAAATATGAATTAACAGAGAGAAAAGAGGTTTCTTGAATACAGGACTGTGACTGGAAAAATGAAACTCAACCCAGCATTGCTGGTAGATCAAATGAATGTTCACTGGTCTTCACTGAAGTAAGTCCTAGATCTGTTTGGCATTTCAGATATAGCTCCCCTATATCAGGGTAATTCATTCGTTTGATTTGAAAGTCAAATAGTGGGTTCCTTTTCACTGATGACTGTACAGAGACATGGGTCTAAGAGTCAAGATGAGTTTTCTACTCATTTCTCTATTATTAGTTATGCAGAATCCATGATCAGAATGAGGAAGCAATTTTGATGGCAATGTAGTGAGATGGAACACAGTCTAGCTCACTCGATGACAACTCATTAGGCCCTGAAATACAAACAATGCAAAACCTTGGGTTTTTGCCAAGTGAGCAGATAAGAGACTGACAAGATATGGGTGCTGTCTGAGTAACAAAGTGCTATTTTTGCATGTTCACCTTCACAGTTTATCTCATCATAGAAATAGACTCAACATGAGAAAATAATTATGTAATCCACGTAGAAAGCCCCATAACTTCTGCACTGTTTACTGGGAGAGATTTGTTTCAATTTGTTGCAAAATTGAACCATTCTGAATTAGAACTTTTTTTTTTTTATTTGGGGGAAGTTGGGACCTAGGTTTTGCTGGAGACATATATTTGCCAATATAGGGCAGGTTTTTGAGGATACAAAAGCAGTTTTACTTTGTTTTAGGATTGATTGGTTCAACTTCATTGCAATGTTCAAATAATTTATGCATTAATTTATAAATAAAAAGGGAGGTGTGAACAATAAAATATATGACAAAATTGTTGGGAAGTCACTGATGCTGATAAAAATGTCTATTTTATTTATAGATTGTTCGCCATGATAGAACAATGGAACAAATAGTCTTCCCTGTCCCAAATATTTGTGAATTCCTCACTCGCGAATCCAAAAGTCGGGTATTCAATACCACAGAGAGAGATGAACAAGGGAGCAAAGTCAATGACTTTTTCCAACAGACAGAGGATCTGTACAACGAGATGAAATGGCAAAAGAAAATTAGGAGTAAGTATTGCAGTTTCAAAAAATAGCTTAATTATGCTAAAACCCTGCTTTTAAGCCTCCATTTTTTTTTCAGTTTAATAATACACTTTTCTCTGTTCGCTTCGATACTGAAACAAGCAAAACTGCTCAGGGCTTGAGAGTGTAGGTCAGCAGAGTGTAGGTCAGCCGAGACACTTGCACACTACCATAGAAGAGACATAATATGGAGCAGCTAGTAATCTAAGTAATGTGTTCAAGATGATGTTTTGGACTCCAAAAGTTAAACTGGGGGATGGATGAACTGGGTGTAGTTCCACTAAACTCGGAGTTGCACCTAATTAAGCCAAGGCCCCTAATATTTAACAAAAACATATGTAGCTGCATATTTGAGGTTTGCAGATTCCTAAAAGACCATTAAAAAACTTGTAAATGTCAGTCACTTAAAAACATCTCTCACCAGAACCTCAGCTGCTTTAAATCTGCCTGGCTCCCATGGAGTCAGTTCCCCTTTGCCAGTTCACATCAGCCTTGCTTGACTAGGCCGTACGATGTCCCAATCTGTTACCCCATACTGGTGTATGGCCCGTGGCAGAGGGAGAGGCACATGTACCACCTGAAGCTGCTTGCAGATCTGACAGACATGGTCAAGATCATAGAATCATAGAATAGTTTGGGTTGGAAGGGACCTTCAAATGTCACCTAGTCCAACCCCCCTGCCATGAGCAGGGACATCTTCAGCTAGATCAGGTTGCTCAGAGCCCCGTCCAACCTGGCCTTGAATGTGTCCAGGGATGGGGCATCTACCACCTCTCTGGGCAACCTGGGCCAGTGTTTCACCACTCTCAGTGTAAAAAATTTCTTCCTCATGTCTAGCCTGAATCTCCTCTCCTTTAGTTTAAAACCATCACCCCTTGTCTGTCATAACAGGCCCCACTAAAAAGTCTGTCCCCATCTTTCTTATAGGCCCCTTTTAATTACTGAAAGGGGCAATAAGGTCTCCCTGCAGATCATGGTGGGGAGATCCAAAGCAGGGACCTGAAGAGGAGGTGCAGTGGAGCCAAGGCTGAGTTGCTGCTTTGGTTCACCAGTGGGCATTACAGCCACTGATCCTCGCCAGGACTGGGGTTGCTGCCGCTGCCCGTGTCCCAGGGACAGGCAGCTTGTGCCTGATCAGCCACTGTCAGCTGTGCCCTTTGCTTTTGAAGCAGAGAAACAAGGCTGCAAACTAATTAGGCATCTACAGTATCCTCGAGGGATAAAGAAGAAATGTATCTATTATATATGGATATATAAATATACGTACAGATACACGAGAGCGATCATTCACTGCTGAAATGCAGATGCTGTTGGGGTGGCACACATCAGCTGCTCACAGCAGCATTATGCAATTGATTAGGAAGGAAGTGAAGAATAGGATCTATGGTCAGAGCAGCAGGGAGTTTGGATAGTCGAAGCAATATGGTTTAATGTAGCAGCCTTAACATGGAAACATGAGTGTTGGCTGTGGTTTTTATAAATGTCAATTCCCAGGGTATAATTTTCAGAGGCAGTAGTAAGTCTTCAGCGTGAACCCTGGTAGCCCAGGTCCGCTTTTCTTGGTGGCACTGTAAGAGCTTGTCTGTGCTGACAAACTGACCAGAATATATATTGAAAAATAAATTATTCCAGAATAACTCCCTGTCTGCACCATCTATTTGGGAATAAAATCACTGTATTGTAGAAAAATTAATCTAGTAACAAAATCACATCTGTATGTTTTGCTTAAGAAACACAAATAAAAGAGCCCAACCCTACACTTACATAGACCAGACCTGCCTAATGCTGTAAGCAAAGAAAATTGGTTTATTTTTATTCAGAACAGAAGTTCCTCAATCCCTTTCATCAGTAGAATGGCCCACAAGTCTCCATGTGTTTTTTTTTATTTGAAGAGATAATGCAGGTTTGAGGCTTAGTTCATTCTTTAGCCAAGTGTCTGTTAGCATGCAGTCTGTGTTGCTTAAACTGACAGATGTCATTTGCAATGGCTCCAAATGCTTAAATCTCAGCAGTTAAGAGCATAGGGTTATCACAATAAAATCCGGATGTTTACCTAATCACAATTAAAGTCTTTTTAGACTAAAGCTTGAGACAGTCATATGCATTTGAAGGAGTCTGCTGTTCATAAAAAGTTAGCCGGGTGCAGACAAGTCAGGAATATGCTCTGCATACTTGCAGGAGGTTCTCGGTACCTTAAAATCTAATTAATAAGAATACATCATGCTCGAATATCTAACTAGAGATTTTTTCACACTATTGCACATAGAATCTTGTTTTAAATGTTCCTTTAAACATACTGTATCCCAGTCAAATATATGAAGTACTTGCCTGGGTTTTAATACCCTCTGATCTTGTTCCTAGCCTTTTTGCTGAATTGTTCATATGACTCTGGACACAAAATCTTAAACCTATTTTGCCCTATTTCCCTTTTTAGTCATTTTAGGTAGGTTATATGTTCTTTGGGATATAGACTATTCCTCTGTACTTGTACAGTACTTCACACGTGGAGATCCTGGCTTCATTTGAGTCCTTTTAAGCAGGAGTTCAGAGTTGTTCGTCAGCAGGTAACCTTGGACGTCTGAGGATCATGCAGGATATAGTCAGCTTTCATAGAAACAAATCCCTGTCAGACCAAATTTCACTTGCTCCCCAAAGCAGATCAAGATGTATTTGGTTTGACAGAGGTTGGGAATATACCACAGTCCTGAAACCTTGCCTATTCCGTAATTCTTTGAATAATGTCATCTGTGTATTTGGTCCAAATGGGTCATCTGGAAGACCCGTTCTGGGTCTTCTGGTTGACTGCCATGGAGAGTGCTAAAATCTATTTGTTTGCTTGATTTTATGTCTCCATGCACAGAGGCTACAGTTTCAGAGGCAGGTGAAAAGACTCCTTCGCAAAAAATCCAGTCCTAAAATATTAGCAGAGGCAAAACAGTTATGTAATAAGCCGTATTGAGATCTTTGGATTAAAAGCTCTGCTTGACACTGTTTTATGGCAAACCTATATTTAATATTTGTCTGTTTTAGTTAAAGATCTGCATATTTTCTTCATTAATCTGTATTTTTTAATGACCTTGCAGCTGTTAGTGATTAAGTTCCTGCCTGCTTTCATTTCACTGATTGCTGCTCTTTTCCCCATTCTAGATAATCCACCCTTGTTTTGGTTCTCCAGACACATCTCTCTCTGGGGGAGTATTTCCTTCAACCTTGCTGTATTCATCAATTTAGCAGTTGCTCTGTTCTACCCCTTTGGAGATGATGGAGATGAAGGCAAGTGGAGTTTGATTTTATTATTCCTTTTAGTTTTAGATGCTTTCAATTTGAAGGTAACCGTTATGTAAAACTGCATCTTCAGGTATACTCATATCTGCAGAAGCCATTTAGTATCTTTTAAGTAGGTTCCAGATGTTGTCTGAAACATGGTAGTTGATCTTCTGTGTGTCACATGGCCCAGGCAATATGAAGAAAAACGGACAGAACATAGCTGCTAAGCTGAAGATTATCTAGATGATCTGAGCTAATTCTTCTATTTTTTTTTAATATTGCCATATCGCAGTATACTACTGCATGCATTCAGTTACAGCTTCTGAGCTGAAGAAGGATTCTTAGCAGCAGAGCGACAGAGATTCCTTAAAACTGACCAATTTGAACAACTTGCAGTCTTAAAAAACATAGGGAATAGAATGATTTGAAAACTAGCTTGTTGGGTTTTGATTATGTTTTTGTTGGGATAAAAGGACATAACTGTTGCAGAGGATAAATGCATTATGTAAAAATACACTTAAAACCTATGATTCTGTCTCTGCTTCATGACACGTCACAGGAAATATAGCAAATAATAAATTTCATTAAATAAATGCAGCAGACCAGCAGGAGGCCTATTTGAATCCAAAACAAGCTTAATTGGGATAAAGGAGACTAAACAGTTCAGAATACTGGTAATGGGAGTAGAGCCATTCACCTCTGGGCCTTTGATTCATGTCCGGTCCAGCCAGTAATGTGACTGAAAGTCACCTCTGTCTGGTGGCACGTGAACTGGGCTGGTGGAAGCAGTCCAGCTTCTAACAGATACATGTGCTTTTCACAAACACCAGCACTGGCACCAGCAGACATTCCTGTTGGCTGGCTGAGCAGAAAGGCTGCAGATTAAAGTATATTGGCATGGAGACCATGGTGCCCTTTCGCCCTGCAGGATGGTCTCTGCAGGTCACGCAGCGAAGTTTGCAGGGCTGTGCCATGTAGAAGGGAAGTGTTTGTACTTAGCGCTTTCTGGTTTGTAAGCTGGAGGGTCACTCGGAGTGCACACACATTAGAGCCCATGCAGGATAAGAGGAGAAATAAAAAGTTAAAAATAAACCTTTTAAACTACTGAATTTTAGCTAATCTATACTCACGGAAATCCTCTGGTCTGCAATCAGTAAGTATTAGTGCTTACTGTGAACTGCAGATTTGTATAGTATTAGTTTAAGTGGCCCCAGTAATCCAGTGATTTCAGTGACAGCGCATTGCAGGATTCTGGTTCCTATTGCTTGTAAAAGCAGAAGTGATTCCTGAATAATAAACAACAGGTGTGGCCAAATGCAATCAGCACGTCGTAGAATAATTTCATAAGGCAGCCTCCTTTTTCCCAGGCTCCCCCTCCGCCAAAACCTGATCTCGCAGCCAGAAACTGTATCCCATTTTTCCCCTTTATCTTGTGTAAAACCCCCATACTCAGATGTCTGAGGTGTCTGGGCTGATCTAATAACCTCAAGAATGCTGCGTTTCAGTAGATCTCTGCAGTTCTTACATATATGACATAAGCAAAATGGTGCTCCTTGCCTCTGGCGTGCATGTCTGCACACATTACCGGTGTGGGTCCTGCAACAGGAAACGCTCGGACCTGCAGTAGGCTAGAGGAAAAATATTATTTGTTAAAGAAACACTGAGTGCTTTGGCCTCACCTTTCAGCTCTACTTGGAAGCTTTTAGGATCCATTAAAAGTTTCCAAATCTTGTTGGCAAAAAAACTATCTGACAGAGCCGACCTTGAACCTCCTGCCAAGGATATAAACACTCTTGAACTCTGGAAAAGTTCGGATGCCGTCTGAATGTTGAGGCTAGGGCCTCATCTCATTGTTTTCTAATCCAACTGATGCTGCTCGGCTGTGTATTTGTTGCCAAAGAGATAGCATGATTTCTATTGTGAGTCTAGCTAAATTTCTATTCCCTTCTCCGCTGTCACTGACCTCTCAGTTCATCTGATAACAATAGAAGTCAGTGTGCAAGCGTGACAGCGCCCTGAGATCTGAACGTGCTTTTTATATCACGGCAACATGGTGTGTTTCCAGGGCTTTAAGGAGAGGAGAGAGGGAGAACAGGGGCATTGCTCAAAAACTCAGGGAGAGCCTGGAGCCAGCATCTTGCAGAGCACCAAAGACACCGGCTCTGAAGGCTCCCATGCCCGCAGGAGCTCAGCGAGACCCGGGACCCGCCGCCTCCCCGGGAGCCAAGGCACAGCTATTCAGCTGCTCTCGGCAATGCAGATGCTGCCTGTTCCTGCCCGAGTCCCCGTGGCTGCCTCCTGCTGCGGCAAGTGCCTAACTCCCGTGCCGAGGCGGAGGCTCCCGCTGAACACCCGCGGCCCTTCAGAAGAAAGAAAGCGGCGTTTCTAAAACCGGGGTGCTTTGGGGGATCGAAACGTGACACTGCGGCGCGGTGCCACTTGCTGCGCCACCCCGAGGAGCGGCTGTTCCTGTAGCTGAGCGATTATGGAATGAGACTGGAGGAGCCCTAATGATCCCTGCAGAAGGGAGCTGATTAGTAGCTTGCTCTGGGAGAAGGGTAAACCATTTCATCTCTGAGCACTCCTCAGATTTTAATGGAAATTTCGTTAGTTGCTCTTATTTATTACCTGTGCAAAAATCAACAATACTATGATAATCGTAGCTCTTGCTGCAATTAGGGCGAGTTGTGGTCAGCAGTTGTGATGCATGAATCATGCTTTTTGTTAGCTATATTGGCAAAGGAATTGATCTTTTGGATCTGTTTCTTGGTGGAAAAAGGAGTCTCCAAAGATGCCTTTCTCAAATCTCCCTTTCTCTTCTATGCAGGCACACTCTCTCCGTTGTTTTCACTCCTCCTATGGATAGCAGTGGCATTTTGTACAGCAATGCTGTTTTTCATCTCCAAGCCTGTTGGTATTCGACCCTTTTTGGTGTCCGTTATTCTCAGGTCTATATACACTATAGGGCTCGGTCCTACCTTGATACTTCTCGGTGCTGCTAACGTAAGTACTTAAAAAGCAAGCAGAATTTCCCTTTCAGCAGAAGCAGAAATATTGAGGGTCCATTATTAAAAAAAGCCCTTGATTAGAGTTGTACAAATAACTTCTTTTTCTGGTCACTGGTTAAGCCAAAAAAATAGATCATTTCCAGTCATCCTGAAACAGCAGTATCAGCAAAGTGGGAAGCTAAGGAAAAGAGCTGTTTTGGTTTTGTACATATGCAAATATTTTAGAAATAAAAGCAGTATGAAATTTAAAGAAATGTTGCTGAATAAGTGGAATCAAATTTAGATTTTTCTCATGTTAAAATAATATTTTTATCTACCAATATGCTCAGCAAAATTGACACAAATTTGTGAGATGTTTCTGTGGGCTTAAATATGTTTTTGAGAAGAAAAAGGTTTTCAAAATTAAAAATTCAGCTGTTTTCCAGATCTCATTAACTTAGACATGAATACATTTGCGTGTTTGCTGAGCTTGGTAAGATATACAGTCATGCTCGCAAGTAATCTGTTTAGATTTCTGCCTGACTGCTACAGCTCCAATTCACCGTAGCACAGGGCAGCAAATTATTGGGCTATTCACCACCAGCTCTGTGCAAATTTCACATACTTAAACGTACCCAGACATATAGTCAAAGGTAAAGACAAGTAAGCAGCACTTGCCCATATTAGATTTGTGAGAAAGAAAACATGTCGAGTCCTCATTGCTTGTCCTGAGCTACCAAACAGATGAGATTGGCCCCTTTCATATTTACTTCTGCACTGCTGTTCTCATGCAGGCAAAGCTCAGGAGCAATGGACAATATGATGCTGTTGCTTAAATGCTATACTTCAAAAATGGCCCCGGTTTGTTCTGTTTTGTTTTGGTTTTTGGTAGGGATTTTATATAGAAAAACATGATCTGAAGGAAATGATAGATTTTGCACACCCCACACACACTTTCTGTTGAGTTACTGTTGTTCTCTTTCTAGTAGCATGCCCAGATGCTCTTACGTGGTCTTGGGTGTAAACTCAAAAAACTGTTTGGAATTTGTTCCTCAGTTGTTTTTTTAATGCCTTGTGACTTTAATCCCACACTACCAACCCACTCAGCTTCACAATGTAATGAGGCACAGGGCAGTGTCAGAGGGGTGATGTACTTCCACTTACTCTCATGGGCTTGTTCCCAGCGTACCCTGGGAGCTGGATTTCTCTCATCTTGCTCCAGCTATCAAAAGTTCATCATTTAGTCAAAGCAACCTGTCTAGACTTTTCACATGCTGCAGCAATGCAAACAATAAATAACGGGATTTTTCTGATGGACTAAACCCAGCCTTTGTTATCTGCCCCCCACAGCTTTGTAACAAGATAGTGTTTCTGGTGAGCTTTGTTGGGAACCGTGGAACTTTCACCCGTGGCTACAGAGCGGTCATCATGGACATGGCTTTTCTCTATCACGTAGCGTATGTCCTGGTCTGCATGCTGGGCCTCTGCGTGCACGAATTCTTCTATAGTTTCCTGGTAAGTATGTGCTTCTGTGGAGGGGAAAACTTTGCAAAAATAGAAAATACCGTTACCCATGCAGCTGTCTTCAATTTCTTCCTGACAATCAAGCCAAATAGTGTATTTTTAGCATGCTGTTGTGCTGCTGCCCCTTAGAAGCTGCTGTTTTCATTAAAACCTGTTTCTGTTACTTACTTTATCTGTTTTAGAGTTGAAAGTTTGCTCATTTCTTTTCAGACAATCATCATACAGCCCACTCCTTTCTCCTGCCCTTCCCCAGCATATATATATTCTGTATACGTTGTTCCTGTATGTAGTGTCAGTCACAATCCCTTTGGGACAGGAGTTGTCCACTGGTGTGTGCATCATACTTATACCAAAGGATCCCATTCCTCAGTTCATCTTGCAGCTCTAATTAAAAAAAAAAAAAATATATATATATATTTATATATAACTTGGGAAATAGGGATGGCATGGCTCTGGTGTAGCAGGAAGATTCATCACTTTAAATGTATCCCACTTTCATTTTCTTTTGTTGCCATTACCCAGATGGAATGCCTTTTTATAATGTGATACAGGTGCAATGAAAATGAATCATGCAAAATTATGCTAAACTCAGCTAACTGTTTCCTTCATGCCGAACAGCAGTAAAAGGTGTTTCACTGCTCTTGTTTTCTAATCCTTTTGCTTTATAGTGGAGCATGTGAAACTTGTAGGGAGACTGACTAAATTGTGGTAATTTACACGGGCTCACTTTCCTGTTGTCTTTTTCTCAGCTTCCTGTGAATAGTGGTGAATTCCCAGCATTTCACAGAGGTGTGTTAAGCACATGAAAATTTTCAGGGATTCAATCCTTACTCTATTGAGTCAGGTTTTCCAGATCTTGACATTAAAGTCAGTTTCGAAGTTTGGGCAGATTTCAAAGGAGCCAAGATTTTGTGGTTGTAGCTGCAGGACCTTTTCCAAATGGCTGTAACTCTCCTGCTTAAAAAAGGCACAGCAAACATTCTGTTACTCCTTCAATGAGTAAGGCGATCTGTACCTTAAAATACTTTCCAAAGTGCCAAGTAGTTTAAGAAACATTTTATGTACTTACTTTTTTTCAGTGACTTCTGTTGACAAATGTCCATGATTCTTGGATGTTACAATTTTCTACGTTCCCAGGTTACAACCAGATGTTCACTTTTTAGTGGGAATGTTCTAAACTCTCATACTTATTCCTCATTTTAAGCTTTCTCTTGTATGGAATGGATGATAAGTGTCTTTCCTCTTTCTTCCTTTATTATTAATTCTTTCACAAGGCTGTGGATTTCAGATCTTGTGAATTGTGACTAATACCTTCTTCTGTGGACCATTTTGATAAATCATAGTGTGTCACTTTATATCTGTAATCTGTGTGTTTTGAAGTGGAAATACATACATTATAGATAAGGTCCAAAACACTATAGAACATAAATAGAATTATAAGAGAAAAAAAGCTATAGTTTCTTGAAAAGCTCTTATCATGTTTAATTGCTATTTTAGGCCTTTGACATTTAAAGTAATGTTATCTTAATGTACATTTTTCTTTAAATACCAAGAAAACATATAGTGCAGGGTAAAGAAGAATAGAAACAGTGTAGTGAATTTAACTTTGTCCTAAAAAGAGATGGCTTTAATCTTTGTACATGTGAGTGACACTAAAATGATGCCATAAGCTCAAAGAAAGAGTTTACAGACATGTAATTACTTACATGCATGAGTGCAGTTTTGAGTTGCAACCCATGCATGCTTATCAGATGGGATGTAACATAAAAAATCAAATTGGAGATGTAGATCCATAGTATGAAGACACTGGGTTTTAATTTTAATTTAGTCTGGTTTTGAACATGGGGAAGCAATGGATCTTGTTAGTAACCATTACGCAGGTCTGGGTAAGGCTCATATATAATGTAAACTTTGTAACTTTGGATTTTGCTATAATCTGTCTTAAAATGTAAAGTTCTGTGCTAAATTTCTCCTATAAGCATGCCTAGCTCCCACTGAAATCAATGTGAATCGTGTGTTCATGAAGCTGAGAATTTAGAACGTGGCTAGATGTATGTTTCAGTAGTTCAAATTATTTTCCTATGTAACGTCTATATATTGCCTCATTCGTATTCATTTTTCCTCTACTCTGTGCTTTTCCCAGCTGTTTGATCTGGTATACAGAGAAGAGACGTTGCTAAATGTGATAAAAAGTGTCACCCGGAATGGTCGTTCCATTATCCTCACTGCAGTGCTAGCACTCATCCTAGTTTATCTCTTCTCCATCATTGGGTTCCTCTTCTTGAAAGATGACTTTATCATGGAGGTTGACAGGTTGAAAATCAGGACCCCTGTTGCAGGTATTGTTTTTTATATTAAAATTTGCTCCCAACATATACCTTTTATGTCTGCCTAACCTAACTTTCGCCTAAGGAAATTAAATTTTTTAATTTGTATCTGTGAGAGCAGAACTAACCCCATATACCTTAGGACTCAATTACTCTCTGGGTAAAATTTAATGTGTATAGGGTTGTTTTAGACTAGGCTTATCTGTTAAAATACTAAAATCTAACGCTCTTGTTTTATTTACTACGTTTTGGTTTTGAACTCGTGCTAATATGAAAAAAAAAAAATCTACATTTCTTAAGTATTAGAAAGAGCAACTCAAAGTGGATCCTCTTGCTTCTCATCCCACCTTAAAAGCAGCTCATAGTATTTTCTGTGTACTGCATGAGGCTTGTGATCTTAACATGTTCAGCAGATGTATTCATTTGATTACCTTTTAAGCATTGTCCAGCAGACATTTATTACAGAATCCACGCTTGTGCTGATAGGAGATTCCCTGGAGCATCTTTTAAATTCAGTGCGAATTTCACAAATGTCACCAGTAGTGTATAATCTTGGCTTCAGTAAAATCAGTGGGACGTTTTTAACCAGTTTTTAAAAGGCCAGGATTTCAGCTTTCTGGAATGAGAGATTTTATCAATATGGATAGAGAGTTACAGACTTGCTTTGCTAGAAAAAAGCCACGTCTGGGCTGTTGAGATCTTTGTATGTGTTGCCAACCAGCCTGCTGGGAGCGTGGGCAGAAAAGTAACTGTCTGCAGAGAAATACCCGAGAGTAGCTTCTGGTTAAATTCACAGAGGCACAATTTTCCCAAATACTGAGCAGTTCAGACCTGTACACAAGCACAGAAAAACTGGTGGGATCCACCCCGAACTGTGTCCCCTCAGTGTTTGCCAGCCTTTTCCTAAAGTTTTTATTTCAGGACCTAAAGCACACAAACAAGGCAAAGCTCGTTCAAGACTTGTGGGCATGGTGCACTCATATAGCTGTTTAGATATCATATGAAAAAAAGGAACCCAACAGATTTCTTTAACACACCTTGCTTTTTTGCCACTGCTCATCTTAAAAAGGCTGAGTGGGGTTATATTTGACTTACCATTCGGTTTTGGGACAGAACTTACCATCTGAAGTTTCATTTTGAAAGATAACTGTGGCCATCATAGAAGAGGCTACACGCAGCGCTGGTCTGATCCGGTGCAAGTAGTTCTTGTGTGTTTGTGTTTCTTCTCTCGGGTTCTTGGCAGATTTTTGTGGTGTGGATATATTCTTGCTGGCTTTATACATTGCCATTCCTGATCAAAAACTCATCAAGAAAATATGCTGACGATATACTGGTGGAACATTATGCATCGCAAGACGAGTGCTTTAAATTTTTTCTTTATCAAGTAGCACAAATAGAAAGTCAGAGTGGATGTTTTCTGTGTTACACAGATTGTTTTAGGCAGTTACTTTGGTTGGATGATTTTGCCTTCATTTTTTTCTCCTTAAACCTTTTTGTATCTCTGATTTGAAATGCAGAAAATTGTTGAAGTTTCACAAGGTAAAATTGGTTTGATAAAATCAAGCTGATGTACACATTTACCCACTTTGGGAATGTTAAATTAGTGTTTTACACAAACCCATACATATTTACAAATGAGTACCAAACTGTGTTATAACCCTTGAAAACTCTTAAATATTCTACATTCAGGATAAATGAACATCAGCTGGGTGTCCTTCTTGTCAGCTTTTGTGAATAATTTATCTAATGGTTTTAAAACTGACATTATTTTCGTATCTGACAGTTGTTTCTTGCTTTGAATATATTTTGTTCTAACCAGAAGTAGCAGCATTTGATGTAGATTCATTAATTTCAGGAGATGAAATGGGAATAGCTGTGATATATGGTAAATATAAAACTGTGGGTTTGTTCCTTGTGATTGCTTTGAGCTGCTGAGGCAGACTGTTTGAGGAAGGAGGAATCAGTAGTATAATTTGTTCTGCTTTTTCTTCTCAACTTTTCAAATCAGTGATTCATTTCTAGAAAATAATGATTTAAAACTTTGTATCAGTGCAGTATCTGTCATTTTGTCAATATCCCGCTTTTTCCACAGGTATTGGTGAAGTCCCCACTACAACCCTCACATCAATGATGGGAGCCTGTGCAAAAGAGAACTGCTCCACAAGCATCCCAGTTATTAACCCAGGTTAGTAAAAAAGTTCCCTCAAACCGATGATCAATTAGAATTGAAGGATTTGTGTGTTTGTTATTGTCGTTATTGTCATGGAGACTTTTGCTAGTGTAAAGTTATGATCGTTGTTGTAAGTCGGACGTGCTCAACTTCCGCAAGGCATGGAGCTTAGTTGGCAACTTGCCTTTAATGTGAGTGCTTCCCACACCTGATTTCCAATTTCACTGACGTTAATTTGGTTATTAAAAGAGCTTGCTGAATCATTATGCTTGAACATACAGGTCTCTTCTTTCCAGCTGGCTTTACTGAGAGCAAAAGCTTGCTGCTTCTCTGCAGCATCCTCACCTGCACACACTGAGCCACTATTAGATCCATTTAGGGCCACATAAGTTGATTTTAATGGTGTAGCGTTTATCAGCAAGCTTTTGTGTATACTTCTTACATGCGTCTAGGCCAAGGTTGTAGTGTAGCCGGAGGACGGACGAGCCCAGATTCAGGATCAAGTTATTGTGTCTTAACAGTGGCTCAGCTAAGCACAGGCAGCAGTCCGTCTGTGCATTCTTAGCTTGTGACAAGTGCAAGGAAATGTAAACTGTAACAAGCCTTGCTTGTGATAGGTAAGTTGTGTGGGTTCATGCTTGTGACATGTGAAAAGTTCAATTGCTCTGGTTCAGCAGATGAGTCCACCTGGTTTTACTTCGATACCTGAATCTGATCTGTATGTCAGAAGGACCTTGTCAACTTTAAATATGCTCAGTTAACATGAAAGGTCCGACTAGTGTATCCTGCTGGGCTAGTTACCAGATACAGGTTACCATATACAGGGTTAGGAAGGAATTTTTCCTATATCGAGCTGACAGTGCTTTTCCCTCTTCTGTAGTTTGAGGCTACAGGGTGACTTGGGAGTTTTGTTGGCCAAGTGCACTGCTGAACGGGGAACCTTTGATGGTGGTGCTACTCCATCTCTCCTACTCTCTTCCTGTGGCACAGGCCAGTTGTCGCTGCTCTTTCACTGCAGATGTTAAGTTTGTTTTAGTGTGTTGTGGCTTCTGCAGTGTGTGTGGATGGTCTATAGCAGGGGTGTCAAACTGTGTAGGAGTAGTTACATTTATACAGTCCTAAAATTACATTCGGTGCTTTGAAGGCAACCGCGAGGCTGATGCGACCCCCGGTGAAAATTAGTTTGACACCCCTGCCAGGCTTCAAATATTTACTGCCAATGTTGGCTGTGATTGCTAGGAGTGGAAACTGAGGACATAAGTGGTGCCTTCCTATCCTGTGTTCCAGTATAACACTGTTTCACATGCTTTATTCTTCCACTACTAATTTTTGAGTTTTCAGAATCAAGGGTTTCAGGGAGAGGGCTATAAAAGTAGGCTTTTTCTCCCCAGCTGGTGTGTAAGCAGGCCTCATAAACAACATGGAAAGCTGTCTGTCTAGGTAGAGAAAACAGTCTAAGGGCTATTGGCAAAGCTGCTGTATTCAGAGTAATCAGTCAGTCAAAACAGATGCAGTGTGGCTTTTGCCAAGCTCTTCAAATGGTAGAAATCTCACATTTCGTATTGTTTGGGTAATGTTTCTTTAAAATTAAACAAGGATGAAAGGAGGCTATGCAAAACGTCTAACTGCACTGTCACTTAATTTTGGAGAAGTTTTATTTATCTGGTAACATTAGAAAAACAACATTCAGCAAGAACAGTTTTGCTCATCTTAGCCACTGAATCACCTGTTGAAAAATAGTGCTCTACCTTCTGTCTTCTCCTGGGACAGATCTCTTGTCTGGTAAAAGTGTGAGCGTGGTGGAAGGCAAAGGCATGAGATTTGGTGGGATTCATGTTGTAGCAGCACGAAGAAGTCCACAGCTGTTTGTAGGAAACATTAAATGTTCCCAATGGCATCTCAGGTCCAGAGCGGAGGCATAAATATGTTGCTTTTTGGAACAGATCACTGCTAATCATTTGTTCTGATGAGACTCTGCTTCTTCCTTGAGTTTGAGTGGTGCTCAGTCACTGCTCATGCTGGTGAGGGTATTAACTGGGAGCCAGTCTGCTCTGCTCAGAGAGCATCCCCTGTCTGCAGCCTGCTTTCTCACTGCTGCACTGAGCTGCCAGCATAAAAATATTTTGTCTCATCTCCCTCAAGGTCTCCCACTCTTCACTCCAAAGTCATTTCCATATCACTTAAGTCTTTGCCTGGTAAAGTGCTTAATCACTTAAAGAAACTTCACATCCTGCATACAGTACCTGGCTCTTTGTGCTCTATAGCCCCTGAAGACCCTGTGCTAGAAAGAGAAACATATATGTTTGTAAAAGGGGACATTTTCAAAGACTCATTCCACTCCCAAGCCTGGTACGGCTCTCTGCAAGTTCAGCTAGATCCATGCAGACACTCATGTGTCTCCCCTGCCGGTGCTTGTGTTGGAGATCAGGTCCAGAAGCCAGGTAGCTGTGGGCCATCAGATGGAGATTTTTGAAGTAAATCTTCCTGTCGTCCCACTTACTGCCCTGTTATTAACATTGTGGGGAGGTCTTAGAGCTTAACCTGCATTACCTTTGAATTAAACTTTATCAGAAGCCCATCTACCTAATGGAGTCTAGCCACTAATGGGCCACTCACCAGGCTGGAGCTGGTTACAAGTAAAAACCCCCTGAACCTCAATTAGTGTTGGCATTGCGTCCTTAGCAACATTTCACTCTACACATCCACCCCTTTTGGTAGTGTGGGCGTAGTCTGTGTTGACAGGTGCTGAGTCCGGACTGTGAGCGCCGCTGAGCGCCGGGGCAAACCAGCGGGGGCAGAACATGTGCCCGTAAGGTTATCCAGCTCCCAGACTGAAGAGCTCCCGCTCTTGTCTCTCCACATCTGGGAGGGGGAGTAAACACAGAGAAATCTATGCACTCCACAGAGTCTACATTACTGCACAGGAGGTTTCTGCCAACTTCAGGCTGCCTGCTGGCTGATTCTCTGGCAAAGAGCAACGTGAGCTTGCTTTTCTTTCTGGGTGCAGTGCGGGATGCTGATTGTCTGTGTTGTAAGATGTGCCAGTCAGCTGATGAGTGGTATCTTGCGTCTGGGCTTGCTCTGAGCTTGCATCTTCATGGACATGGAGAGTTGTGAGTTAGGTTTTCTAGCAGATAACTCTCTCTGGTGTTGCAGCTGCCCATTCACAGCCCTGGTTTATCCTCACCGTTCACCAGAATCTGACCATCTGCTGTTTCCAGTACCTGATCCTGGTCGTATGGACAGTGAAAATCTTGTTCTGCAGTTACCTAAAAGAAATAGAACCTGTGGCTTGTATAAAGGTCTTTCATTTATCTTGTGGATGATCATCTTCGCAAGCAGAGATATTAGCTCAAAAAAAAAAAAAAAGTTTGGATGAGGAAATAAAGGTAGGGTACAAAAGCAGAGGAGATCAATTGGTACGACAGTGCTACTAAAAAATGTACAGATGTGGCAGAGAAAAAAAAGACTTTATTGTTTCAATCCTTTCAGTTTCAATATTTAAGCATTTTTTAAAAATCTGGACTTATTAGTGGTAGTAGTGTCTGTAATGACTGTATAGTTTAACAGGGAAGTCTATTCTGATGTCTGCTTTTGCTTTTCTTTTTACTTAGAGGTCCTTAAATCAGAAATTCTTTCTCATTTAATTTGCTTGCGTAGCAAAAGCAGTGGTGGCAAAGGCAGCAGATACCAACTCTATTCTGCAAATACCGATCGTGATGCATACACCGCAATTTGGGAACCCATGTTTTAAATCCAAATTGCTTGTCTGTAATATGAGTGCTTTCAGTCAATTCAATTTATCAACGTCTGTCTCAGTCCCCCAGATGTGGTGGTTTGGGGCTGTTAAATACTATCGCAGCAGGATTTTGTTATTTATGAAACTACGTTACAATAAGCACATGAAGCAAACCAAGTGAGAATCTCTGCCCTCACCGCTTAAGCAAATGTGTCCCAAAAGAAAAAGGAAGTCAGGAGAAATGGCAGCTACAGTCCTGACCCTTCCGTGCAAGCCAGCAGGACACAGGGAACAACTCAAGCAGGGCTCTTCAAAAGGAGGCTGTTGCTGCAGCCACAGCATGGGGGTGAGCGCGTGGTGGGAGGAATTCTGGCCGGGGTGGACAAAGTTCCCCCAGGGATTGATGTTCCAGCCCAGCTCCTCTGCACGTTCAAATACCTCCTGCACAATAGTACCCTCTGTGGCTCGGCCAAAACCACGCAGCAGCTCTGCAGCAGAGATAAGAATAGAACCCAAGTTTTCAAGCTGAGGTCAGGGAGAGTCTTTCATTTAATGTATATCAGACCTGCACTTGGGCACGTGTGCTGTTAGAAAGATCATGGACAGATTTACTCGTATAAAAGCCAGCCCCCCCTTAATGATTTGAAACGCTAACATGACTTGGCTTGTACATGAGTAGGTAGAGGAATGATTTCACAGGAAGACAATCCTTTTACGAATGTGCTTCTAATTCTGTGTTTATATTGCTTCTCCTGTATGTGTCAGCTGTGCACGTAGGAGGCTCACTGAAAAAGCAGTCATACTGAAACCAGTGGGAGTGCTTGCGAGGAAAAGGGGTACTCCCCTCAATAGAGATGGCAGCTCTGGGTCATTAACAGAGTTACTGGCAGAAGAACTGCTTGGGATTTTTCTCTGCCTCTCTTCAGGCTAAGTATGCCTGATGTGCCTAAGCGTGTCACCAGCAGTGATGTGCAAATCGATAGGGATGATCAGGGAAATTCTAGCTGAAGAATGTGAAAGGCACATGTGTATTGCAGTTGCTCCCTCTAATACAGAATTGCGGCTTTGTTTGATAAGTGATCGCTTGATGCTGTGGTTCCTAAAGCTGCTGCTCCCTTGTTTGCAGGTGAAGAGGAGGAGGATGGAATAGAAAGGACCTGTGACACTCTGCTCATGTGCATTGTGACTGTATTAAACCAAGGCCTGCGAAATGGTGGTGGTGTGGGAGACGTGCTCAGAAAGCCTTCCAAAGATGTAAGTGTTCTGGCTGAGGAGATGCATTACTCTCTGTGCTTCTCATGGATGCCAAAGTCAGTTTTTGGAGGTTATAGACGGTATTTGTATGTAGTCTGCTCTAATGTCACGCAGTTGATTTATCCATGTAATTTTTACATCCCAGATGGAATATTTAATGGGAAGAGCTAAGCTTGGTGTGATGAAGATAGCTGAAGAAAGGAACTCTGGGTAGTTGTTTACCCCTTCTGGAGGGTATTGTAAACTTCCAAGGGTTGCTAAGAAGTGTTACTGGATTGTATCACTTTTCTGTTACATTAGGAATTATAAATGCAAATTTTGAAAGGGCTTGATTGATGAGTGTATGTCAAGACTCTCCAATGTAGCACACAAGGTGTATTTTTAGCTGAAATTCAGCATGGCATCTGCCCAGGAAGAGGTCCTGTTGTTCAGTTGTACTCAACTATCATTGAAGTCAAAACAGAATTTCGTATGTCATCGTATATGCCCTCTTCCAGAAGTTTCCTCCAAAATTCAATTCATTTAAGGAGTACTCATAATATTTGTGTAGTTATATGCATTTTTATTGAAGTTGAAAAGGAACTTCATAAATAAAGACAATCTAGCAGCACTTTGCTCGGTGACCCACACCATACATAACACAAGGATTAAATTCATGAATAGGATCTCAGTAGGGTTTGCAAGAGTCCAGCAAAAAATAACCGAGATCTGGATAGAAGAGCTCCTTGTGCTTGTAGTAGGAATTTAGTCATGTCTGATAGACTGAGAGGTTCTTCAGGCACCATAGTCCATCCCCATGAAGTCTGTAAACACTTACAGACTTTGAAAATGACCCTTGCCATTTAGCAGTCATTTAATGCTACCTATGTTATGCTAATATGGAAGTACTTTACAAAGGGTAGCACTGTTATCTCAATTAATGTGTGGAAAACTGAGAAAATCAGTGACTTCCAATTCAGTGTCATGGTGAAGAAAAGGACTTGGGTTTCCTGTTCCTCCTTCTTACACTGTCTCCTGTTTGCCACAGAACAACTTCGCTATTTTTAGACGTGTCAGTGGAAGTCCAGTCCAGCCTTTGCAAGAAGGGAAGTAGTTATGATGTAAAAACAAAAGCGTGATGAAATGGCGAATATGAGCACTTCATGGGGGTGTGCGTGTGCAGGTTGTGTTCCCGAAAGACAGGAGCGTGGTCTGCCGGCTCGGAGCCAGTGTACAACCGTGTGACGGCACCAGCACTCTGCTAAAACCATTAACGTGCCCTGCTTGGGCGCAGAGTGTGGTAGCCTGGCCTCGGCATCGTGCAAGCATGCTCCCCGGGTTTACAGTTGTTCAGCATGCAGACATGGCATCAGCCTGGAGTATTCCACAGAGACATACCGTAAGCATCTCCCTGCGTACCACGAGGCGGTACTCAGAGCAGCTATCATTGCTCTCAGTGGGTACTAGAAGCTGCTTCTCCCTCTTTCTGTGCTGGCAAGGTAATTATCTTCAATCGAGCACGATGTGAATGCATCTACACTGCGTCCAGTACACACGCTAGTCGTGCTATGTGACGCAACATAAAGGACAACAGGAGTCCCAAAGCAATAAGAGCACGTCAAGCCAAATTTTCTTTGCTGAGTGATGTAGGTAGTCCCTGTCTATGTAAGGCTAGCAGAATTTGGCGTATGAAAAGAAAGATGTGTAGCTTTGCTTGAGCTAATGTGAAAATGTTTAATATTTCAGAGGTGTTCTATTTTTATATCTTATTGCAACCTTATTATTGTTTCAGGAGCCCTTGTTTGCTGCGCGAGTTGTTTATGATCTTCTGTTTTACTTCATTGTCATAATTATTGTTCTAAACTTAATCTTTGGAGTCATCATTGATACATTTGCGGATCTCAGGAGTGAAAAGCAGAAAAAGGAGGAAATACTAAAGACAACCTGTTTCATCTGTGGTATGTGTTACTGAGCTATTGAGACGTTTGATGGGTAAAGGACTAAAATGAACTGTTCAAAAAGTAACACATGCACCTAAGGGGTGGTTGTCTTCTACAAGGAAAGTCTACAAAAATGTCAGAGTTTGGTTCCAAATCTGTTCTCTCTCAGTAGCAAAAAGATTTGGTTGCGGAGTCAAAAGTTAGCTCTGCTAAGAGGTGGCTACACAGTCTCCACTCAGGATCTGGGGAGGAAGAGCTGTGTCTCACACTCACATCATGACCACTAATGAAGATGGTGTGCAGCTGCTGACTTTATTTCACAAAGCGTAATGCAGATGAAAGTACAGCTTGCTATTTCACAGCACAGAGCATTCCAGAAGGGTAGCAATAGTAAAATCTGCCTGTTTCAGAAGGTGATATGAAACAGGGAACAGAAGAATTAAAAGAAAATTAAAATCATCTTCGCAAAACCCACAGATAACTCACACTTATTTTGAGGAGTGTTCACAAAGAGGACACCCTAGGGGACATTAGAAGTAGGCTAGGTGTTGTTTCCTTGGTTGTGCGGACAGGGATGAACGCTGTGCAGAGCACAACAGCTTTAGTGTCTGTGGAAGACTCCACAAGAGATCCAGGGAGGAAAGTCGTAACACTGAGGGAAGCATCTGTGAATCCTGTCCTTTGTCACTGTGGTATTCTTCTTCAGAGATTTGACCTGTCACAGGAAAAAAAAAAAAAAATTCTTATGACTACAGCTCTGTAAGACTGAGTGATTACAAAGCTGCGGAGACTTGCCCTCGCTGCTAGGTTTAAGCGCACAAACAATCCCACCACAGCTTAAGTGGGACTGTTCACATGCTTGATGCTAAATGTGTGCATAAATCTTCGCAAGATCGGGACCCAGATTGCACGCTGTGTGCTTACCAGTATACATTTAGAAAGAATCAGAGCCAACACTTGTAAAGCACTTTATAGCCCTCAGCGTACAAGGCACTGTAAAACTGTAACATATTTATTATATTGTTATTGTTATTAAGAGGAAATATCACAAAAGAGAATAAACACTGTGCTGAAAGAATTCTGTCAGGAGTGCCTTCTGGCCTGGTATTTCTTGCCTGGCAGTTACTGTATGCAGTTATAGCTTTAAAATTAAGATCTTTCAAATTTATGATCCCTTAAATTAAGTTAGATTCCTTTCTCTAACATATTTAACAGATTTGGTTATTTTTATGTTGAAGTTTATTTTTTTGCATTATGTCCATGTCTTTTCACAGGACTGGAGAGAGACAAATTTGATAACAAGACCGTTTCATTTGAGGAGCATATAAAGTCAGAACACAACATGTGGCATTATTTGTACTTTATAGTTCTTGTCAAAGTCAAAGATCCAACTGAATACACTGGTCCAGAGAGCTACGTGGCGCAAATGATTGTGGTAAGTCAATTTGGACACGTGCTTTATGCAACTGAGAGATGCTCCTTGCAGCTCGAGCAGAGAATATCTTTCTTTTTCCCTCTCTCTCAACAATAGGAGGCATCGATCTGTATTTTTAAAGATCTTTTCACGTGTCTTACACAGTCTGCCACAAAGCATAGTCTGAAACATAATGAAAAAGATGAAGGCACAGGCCATAGTCTCCGGTTTGGTGTTCGTGCTCTCATGCTCTGTGGGTTCTGCTGCTTCATTAGCCAAACCAGGGGCAGAAGAGCATGCATCATAACATCTGCTGCTGCTCCGGCTTTGTCCAGTATCTCTGGGCTGCTGTCCAGAAAAGTAACGTCTCCTGCTGAACAGTGAAATGCGAGGTCAGTGTTGAGGGCTAGTGCTTTTTCTCCTATGACTGCTCTGAACAAGCTATTGAAAAGACCAAGAAGAGCTGCCGCAGGGATTTGAAGAGCTACAGAAACTGCCTCCTGAAGCAGTGAGCGTACGACTTGCATTCAGAGAGAGAAATTTGATGACACTGGGGCAGAGAGATAGTCGATTACATTTCATTTCCAGCCTGCCACCAAAGAGGGTTCGTTCTGGTGAGAGAGGGGGATGGATTATCAAGGCTGCCTGGCTTGAGACTTCATTTTTGCGGAATTCTTCCTACCTATTGGGATATTCTGGTGCAGCATTTTCTTCCCATGGACTTCTGGCAGATATTGCATTGCTCAGGGCCTGTGCCAGGGTCTGCGGTTGCAGAGCTAGCGTATGTCTAACTCCCAGAGGAGGATGTAACCAAATGCGCATCAGGCTTTGCTGTTTGTGCCCTTCTGAGCCACATTTCTTATCAAGAGTATCTGCTCTGTTATAGAATCATAGAACAGTTTGGGTTGGAAGGGACCTTCAAAGGTCATTTAGTCCAGCCCCCCTGCAATGAGCAGGGACATCTTCAACTAGATCAGGTTGCTCAGAGCCCCGTCCAGCCTGGCCTGGAATGTCTCCAGGGATGGGGCATCTACCACCTCTCTGGGAAACCTGGGCCAGTGTTTCACCACCCTCACTATCCTTCATCGAGCCTTTGATTATACATACTACCCAGCCTCACTAGTGAAGTTCTGGGTGACCTTTAAATCCTTAGTTTAGCCAAGAGAAAGATGCTTCTCCTTTAACTTGAGCTGTCTTCAAGTCAGACACCTGGTTTAAATTGATCCCAGCTCCCTGCCTTGTCAGTGCAGAGAGCTGGGCTATTTATCCTGCCCTGAGGCAGGTGTCTGGGATAGCTGGGGTGACTCACCCTCGTATTGCTTTTCTCACTCTATTGAGAGCCTCAATGATTAGTTTAGACAAGATACCTAATTGGGAGCTGGCTGAAGTTAGAGGAGATGACTCCCACCCACTGCGCAGGCTTATGCAGTTTACCTTGAAGAACTCGCATTAGTAGAATGGCTGGTGTTTAGACGGGAGTGTATGCTTGAATGCTGGATGAAATGGAGCTTTTGTAAATGCTGTTACCACTACATGGGAAGGTGGTACGGCAGGTGGTGGGAGTTGAGTACCCCGGTATGGAGAAGCAGCCTATGTCCATGGACATTTTGATTGCCCAGCTCAGGGCATTTATGCTGATAGGCAGTAATGGATCTACACTTCTGTAGTATGATGGGTGAGATAGCAAAACTAAAGCAAATGCTTTAGTTTAGCAAATGATCTTATGTTCCATTACAAGAAATCATTCATAGTGGCAAGTTGTCCTCTTACATGTGAAAATATTTTAGCTTCTCTCAGAAATGCACTTTAATTTGTGGAGTCAATAACGTTTCCAGACTCTAGGGCTTGTCTCATTTGTCTATTTCTTCTCAACTCCTCTTCCTCTCCCTGCAGTGTTTGTGTGATTTTAAACTTTGCGAGTATGTGCGTTAAGCATTAATGTTTAATTCCAAGGAATACATTAATATTCATAGTAAGTGTATTCATCCTGTGGCAACAGTGGCTTGACTATTCTGATGTAATTCACTAATGTATTTTACATTTGCATCAATAGTGGGAACTCCTGTTTGAATATCTAAAATATTAACAGAAAAGCACCAAAACAAATGTGACCTCAAGCACTGAACTGATTTCTCAAAGCCCCTGTTCCTGCCTGGTGAAATGCTGGTGGTTTACATGGTTAGCAGTAATCCAGATTTGGGGATTATTAAACCCTCTGAAGGAAGTCTTATTTTTCCAATGAGTATATATAAAGTTAATGGTTGTTCTGGATTATGGGAGAAGTACATATGGACCTGGAAGCATAAAGCTTACATGGAATTGAAGAAGGAATGGAGGAGTGGGGAAAAAAAAGAGAAACAAATGTCTGAGGAAACTACAAGTGGCTGGTGTGGGACTAGTAATTGTATCTTTGTGTAGTTTAAATTCCCCAGTTCAAAATCTAGGGAAGGTATGCTGCAGAAATACCAGTGCTGCATAGCAGAAGCAATTGAACTACTTAAGTGAACAAAAAAGGACTTTCTCTTGGAGCCAGAGAGATTGCTGTGTACCACATGGTACAGGGAATATTAAGAAATGAAAG
Source organism: Caloenas nicobarica (assembly GCF_036013445.1). NCBI lineage: Eukaryota > Metazoa > Chordata > Aves > Columbiformes > Columbidae > Caloenas > Caloenas nicobarica. The sequence continues at coordinate 78,159,215 of NC_088245.1, forward strand.
AAAATAATCTGACTGGAAGAGTGGAGTATTCTGTAAGTATGATATTCAACTGGAAGAAGAGATTTAGAGATACAGCTTTGCTTATGACCAAGAGTCAAAAGGAAAACACTCAGAGGTAGTTTTGGGCTGTCAGCTGTATGAGTGTACATGTTTGGTGTGTTTCAAACACACCATGATAGTAATGAACGTAGCAGATGAGATGTACTATGCAGAAATTAAGCCTGAGGTATGGGTTTTGTCCTGAAGACCAAGAGAGAAGCTGATTCTGACTTTGTGACAGGCTGAAAGCTGAGCGACCGTTCTTGTGATGCTGGGAGAAGTGACCCTGTCGCTGGTAAGAGACCAAGTTCTGGTGAGGATCTGGCACAAGAGAGGCAGACTTCAAATTAACCTTTCACAAGGGAACTGGGGCTTGCCAGTGGAACTGACTCATTGCTGGAGGAGGCTGACTGGGGGTGTATGGCAATGCCCCAAATATTTATAAAAATAGGGTGGCTGGAAGAACAGGGCAGTCTGGGGACCTCTTTGAAAGGGGGTGAGGTGGAATGCAATTTTATATTTCAGATGATACAGAACATGGCTGAAAAAAACTCCATGAATCATACTCCTGGAAAAGCTCTCTTAGCTCTACTAGTTTTTATTATGATTAGGTATGCCTTTTATAGCTGTTTGTGAAGGTTTAGCCAATCAAAGACAAATTCTGTGTTTTCACAGCCATATTACTTAGAGAGGACTTCTACCCAAATCATAGCATAGCATAGAATCATAGCATAGTTTGGGTTGGAAGGGACCTTCAAAGCTCATCTAGTCCAGCCCCGCTGCAATGAGCAGGGAATACAAATACAATCTTCAAGGCTCAGATCCATCCTTAAATACACGTAGTTTGCTGGAGTATGCTGGAGTAACTTTAATAGAAAGTAGAGTTTAACTTCAAGTATCTTCCTCACTACCCCTACAACTGCGGTTAGGAACCAATTATTATTTGTACTTGTGTACTGCTGTCTTGCAAAGCACTGCAAAAAAGTCGCATGGGAGTGCTTATCAGTATTAACTAAGCACCAGGGAAAACATTGGCAATTTCTGATACTCTTTTCTCCATTGCCCTGACCCATCAGGACCCAAAAATATAATTGTCTGTATTATGACTGTCAATCTTTTTTATGTATCATTTGTCCAGCAAACAGTGATGCATCTGGTTTGAAGGCTTGCTGATAGCACAACTGGAAAATCCAGTTTTCTTGTTTTGGAATAGTATTCGAAAGGCTGGGAGTGAAGAGGGACAGGAATTATTTATGCATCTAACTTTGCTTTCCCAGCTCAAGAGAAGGAAAGAAACTTAGAGTTGATGCTGTAGACACCCTTCACTCAAAGGCAATATTTTTGCAGGTTGCCAAGTTCGCTTGTATTTCGGCTCCAGGGGTGGCTTGTTTCGAGGCATTCCCATTAGCTCACATGTCTCTGGCCCCAAAAGACCTTATAGTGGGGGAGAACTTTTGCTTTCTACCTCTGGACTGTGGACATCGTCTGTTCCCTGTGATTTTGATTGTCCCAGCGGCTCTGTATTTGCTTCAGTGCTTAGCATACTGCTCTGAGCAGTGACAGAAGTGATCAGTAGCCATCCAGCTTTCATAAAGCAAGGTATTATTTTTTCTTCTTTTTTTTTTTCTTTTTAGAAAAAAGCATCAAGCATAAAGTATATTGCAAAACAACAAACAGTTTCTAGACCTCTAGCTTTTCAGGCAGTTACTTTATGGAGATGTTGGTAGGAATAAAGCACTTCAGATCTTCCAGTGATGCCCATTCTTCTTGCACACTATCTTATATCAGCTATCAGGTGAAATATTAATGAATATTAAATCAGGGCAGTGGGTTTTATTATTTGTTTGTTATCCAGGCTTCTTTTATGAAATCATACAGGTATTACACAATAACCAGAAAGACATGAACTTTGAAAAGCTGGCTACACGCCTTGCATTTGCATTGAAAACCTGTATGAATGATTCCCCTATTGAATTTTCATTCCTGCAGAAAAAAACTTCTCATCTGACCCATTTGACCAGAAATACCATCCCCAGCAAACCCATAGAGATGCACGTAACTTGTATTACATCGATACAGCAATCTTTGAATGTTCCTTGTGTCCATTTGTCAGAGGAGACAGTTTAATGCGATAACTAGAACAGTGAAGGTTAACATCCAGATTTTCAGACTTCTCTTTTCAGAGGTACAATTTGTGCATGCAGTTTTCACCTAAGCTTTGGTAGCTACAAATAGATAAATGGAGGCAAAAAATATAGATGACTAGTTGCTGAATTTTTTGCAGCAGAACAGGGAAATATGAATTAGCCTATGATTTGTGCCTCTATTCATTTGCAAAAAATAAAAGGCTATTGGCATAATAATTAAATTAATTATTTTGCCCACTGGAAGAATGACAGACTCTAGCAAAGGAAGCCCTAAAAGTTTTGTTCTCGCATGCCTGGTCCACAGTTCTTAGCAAGTTTCATAATGGATTTTATCAGCATTAGTACTACCTGTCATAACTACATAATTACAGCACCTAATTATATTATTACTTATTTACTCTAATTATGTAATTGGATGTAATTGTTGCAATTACATAACTCCTCAATCAACTGAAAAGTGCTCTAAAACCAGCCTGTGTTCATAAGAGTAAAGGATACTGCTGTGCATTAGACCATCTCCCTGAAGCAAGGCAGTCTTTGGTGGGAAATTAAAGGTTCTGTCCTCCTGCCATCATGGTCATTGGGACCTTGAGCTTTTATAGCATGATAGTATAATAAAAGTATTCCTTTACATCTTGTTTCATCTGGAAATGTATCCTCCCTGAATGGCAAATTCCTAATACTAAGTCCTTCTTCAGGCTACTCAGGATCCTCACACCTTCACTGAAATCAAAAGCAGAATTCCCATCAGCATTGTAAGGACAAAAGAGAAGAGACAGGTTGAGCAGCATCAGCCTGAAATTCTGAACAGCGATTTTCTTTACTTATTCAGTTCTTTTAAAGGCACTTTTCTCTCACAGCAATGGCCTGTCATTGGTAATGTGACAAAATATTTTAACTACTTCGTTTTAAACATTTCAAAATTTCATTTTGAAGGTGTCAGCTTTTTTAAAAAATTATTAAATAAAATAAGTATTTGATAAGATGCCTTGGCTGCTTCCATGTTGTGAGGAAAAATGCTTTCCCCATTTTCAAAAAATCTAGGTGTGTGGGGGTTTTGTTTTGGTTGTTGTGGTTGTTGTTGTTTGGTTTGGTTTCATTTAAAAAAAAAAACCAACACACTGACATTTGAAAATTGACCCGAATTTAGAGCTCCCTTGAGCTGGTGCTGTTGTCTCTCTTCTTCCTACCTCCAGCCTCATGTTTTTGCCTTCTTTTTCTATTAGATACCCAGAAGTGGGTATTAAATTCAAAAGCGACACTGGGAATAATGCCAAGTGAGCCACGGAGAAGCCTTACAACAGCTGTCACTCTGCTCATGCTGCGTCCTGGGCAGCGCGAGCCCTTTTCCCTCGGCATCCTTCCCTGTCCCGCCTCGCTGCTCTGCGTTTTGCCACGCTCCCACCCGAGGAGCGGAGGTGTGATGCGAGCCCTGGCAGCAGGGAGCTGCTCCCCGCCTTCAGGTCTCCACAGTGATGCTGCGAGGTCCTGGCCGAGGTTGCTCCGGGTGGCTGTGACCCCCCAGCGTCGCAGTGGGGACAGCGAACAAGCTCCCTCCTCGAGCCGGAGTTGCTCGTGTGTAGTCCCTGGCACACCAGCGTGTGGCCTGCAAAGGGATTTTTTTTTTTTTTTTTCCCATTTTAGCCAACCTCAGGAGAAGTAGCTGACTGTCAAAACAGCAGAAGTGTGAGCCAAGCGGGACCTGCGGAGCTGAACAGCTGTGGGTTGGGAGCCTGGCTGCCCATCCTTTTGCACTGCGGGGCAGTGAGAGGTTGTCCCAGGGTTAGTGAAGGTGTTGGCGTTTCACTGATGCCAAATTCTGGTGCACACCCCCAGCCTGATGTCCAAGGTATTCTGTGGCCATCCATGAGCAAACCACATGTGTCATGGCTTAACTGGAGCTAGCAATACAACCATGATAGCTGCTCACTCGCCCCCCTCTCTATGTCCCCAAATAGGGGAGAGAATTGAAAGGTAAGGGAGAAACTTGGATTGAGATAAACACAGTTTAATAAAATAACAAAATACTAATACGCTACTAGAAAATATATATATAAAATAGAAATAAAAGATACTCAAGGCAGTTCCTCACGAACTTGGTCCACACTGAGCAGCCAGTCCCAGGAAGCAACACCTGGTCCTGAATAGGTGATCGCGGAGAGAGAAAAAAAAGAAAAAGGCAGAAAGGCCCACAGGCTTCTGCAAAACGGCAAAAGGCCAAACTAAATGTCCCAAAGCGAACTCCTCCGGCTCTGACAAAAAGAGCGAAGAAGAACATGAGAGAGAGAGACCGGAAAATGATGATCCCAGCTCTCCTTAACTATGAAGCATGGTGCTAATGGGATGGAATACTCTCATTGCTCAGCCTGGCTGTCAGTCACGCTCTGCCCCATCCATGCCCCCCTTCCTCGCTGCCTCACCCCTGTGGGCAGAGCGCTCAGAACAACCTTGGCTCTCAGACCAGAGCAATTAAAAACATTAACTCTGTGCTGGGGTGTTATCTCTTGTTCTTAAACTAAGTCCAAATAATGACCGTGCTAGCTACAAAAAAGAAAGGTTTCTAACCACATGAAGAAAATTAACTCATCTTCAGTCAAACCAGCACACGTGGGGAACACACACGCTAGAGGGGGGCAGGTCCAAAGGAAAGACAGACAGTCGAGGTGAAGGCGATGAAAAAGTGCCGTAAGGAAAGAGGAAGACTATGCTGACAGCAGGCAGGTAAGGAGGAGCAGGGTTTGTGGAACGAGCTGTTCTTTATTGCTGTCAATTCTTGTCAAAGAATGTAATAAAATAATATGTACTAAAGGGCTGTTGACCTCGACTCTTAAAATATAACTTCTTTGGAGAAGAAAAAAGTTCTGACATCCAGGATTTTTCTGTTCTGTTATCTATCGTCTTTTTGAATCTTGGAGGCAAAGGTTTTCTCTGCTAATTTTTATCTCTATTCTATAGATATTACATCCGAGGATTGCTAGTCACTCTATGGGTAGAGAGAATGACCTAAGCTGGAGAAATGTCAATCAAAGATGACATTAATGCTGCAGAAGGGACACTTGGGTTGTCAGGAAGACAGTCCGGGTGTTTTTCACATGCACTCCAGTGATTCATCATAGACGATTTAAGAGTTTTCCTTCCCCAGATGTCCACCATACCCTTCTGTTGCAATTAACCACAACAACAGCAGAGGGGGGAGGGCAAGCGATGTGTTTGTTTGTTCGCTCCTGAGCTTCTGCAGTTCGCAGCCCAGAGTACTAATGTGAAAATTGGTGGGCATTGAAGTCACGCCAGTCTGAACTGCACTGGTTTTGAGGAGAAGGCACGGTACCGATTCTGCTGCCTCTTTATAGGTAGGATAATATCAGCAGGGAGAAAAGGCACCCAGCTCATAGGGGTGACCCCTTCAGCTGCTACAGCTAAATCTGCCAGGGATGGTGAGCTGTGGTTCTTAAACTGGCTCACTATAAATAAACTGTATTTTTAAGGCTTCTTCATTATCATAAATTCTAGTTCAACATGAAGTTTCTGATCTGGCAACTCACAGACTCAAAAATGCTTACAGGACTTGTGCATACAAATGCTCTGCTGGAGTGGGGCAAGGAGTTTATAACTTTGGGGAAGCTAATACTACTCCCATTGTTAGGTCTGATTTATTTTACTTTTTAAAACTGGCCTCCCTCCAAAACCTAGCAGATGTTATCAAAGAAAAACTTGCAAGGATGAGATGTGTGTACATATTAAGCCATGCAACTTTTTCTTAATTACTTTTAAAAGACTGATATGATGCATGTCACATTATGAGTAATTACTTACCATGGCAGTAATACCAAGAGCACAAAAGCTGGCTGCTAAGTAAGATCTGAGGACTCTCTGACAGGCTAATTTCCTAGGAAATACAACATCGGTTTTGTCTGCAGTTGGATTTTCATAAAATAAGCAATTAAAGAAATATGCCTAAATAGATGATTTACTGCTCCCATTTTTCTGTTGTGCTCAAAATAGAAGAGCAAATGAGAATGCAGCTCTCTGTGTCCTTCCACATGGATGTGGGCCCTGCAGGAGTTCAGGGCTTCGGTTTAGGTGCACCAGGTCCCAGAGAAAGTCCTTTTTCTGCATCAAGGGCTGCCTGAAATTCACAGAGGATCTCAGAGCTTTTGAGTGGTGATATAGAGTCACTAAAATAGAGCTGGAATTGTACTTTACACAGGTTCAACAACTTTGGGTATATGAGGGGAAGTCCCTATGCCCTCATAGACCCAACCGTTACCCAGTTTTACATTTACAGATTATATTGAGACGTTGTTTTTCCTGCTGCTAGGTATTGAATTATTTTTCTATTATTGCTTTTCCTGTTGTTCAAAAATAGCCTTCATTTCTGTAGGTAGGCCATTGCTTTTTTTGCCTCTCTGTACAATTTTGCCTCTACATCATTATCTTATACAAGTGCTGAACACCTCCCTCTCCACTTCGTAAAATAAGCAATTACAGTAACGTGACTAATTATCTGATTTCCTGCTCATTTGTGTGTTGCTCAAAGCATGACGAGTTAGCATCACATGAGGACTGTGCATCTTTGCACAAAACTCCTATTCTACAAGAGAGCTGTGCATCTTCTTTTCTACTCCAAGAGCTCTATATCTTCCAGAAATAGACTCTTTGGTCCACCATAAATAATTTGGTAGGCCTGCTTGGCTAGGTGATATGTGAGGTGTGGGTAAATAAAGGGAAAGGTGAGCTTCATTTAGTATGTCATTGTAAAAGCCTGAAGTTTAGTAGCTTTAAGTTTATATACATTCTTTCCAGACAGGCAAAATTAATTATCCTGTTGCTGCTTGAATGGGAAACTACAAATCTGATCCTGCCTCCTTAGAAATGATGCCGTGAGCTGGAGCGGGAGAAAGATTGGTATCAGCTGCAGGTGCCGCAGCACAGGCAGATTTGCTGTGTGTAGTGAGGATTCGGTGATAACCTGCATCTCCAACTCGGTGAGGGAATGGCCGCGGCATTGCGCAGTGCCCTTGTCCCTGCTGCCGCCGTGCTCAGCCCCTCATGTTCTTGTGAACTCGTTAAAAGGGACGGGTCCCAGCACCAACACAACCTTTTTTCCTTTGAAATCACTTCTGAATATAAAAGCCGTAATGTAATTGCAGATTACAGAAGGGAGCCTACAGGTCCCCAAAAGTATATTCATAGAGATTTGGGTGTTTTCTCCCCAGGGTCTGGGAATCAGTGGTTTGATACTACCCAGCACTAGTCTTTTTGGACCCTCTGTTATTGTGGTTCAGCTGTAAGCTTAGCTTGATTTCCTCTGTGTTTGAAAGATTTGGCCACCTGTCCGTTGAGCAGTACTTGGGCTTCATAGACTGATTTGGCTATAAAGATGGGTTCTGCCTTGATAATACTGTGTAGTCACAGCCTTCTTGTCCTGCTTCCAACTCCAATTCATTCAATTCGCAAATTAAAATAAACGAGCCGAGTTGGGTTCCTGTTTGTTTGTTTGCTGCTGGCCCTAAAAACTCGAGGAGGGTTCTGGACATGAGGCTGTGTTCCTTGAAACTTGCGCTTCCCCACGAACGCGGAGTGGAGGTGTTCCAGCTGGAGCACCCTCAAGCTGAGCAGCGCTGCTGGCAGGACACGGGCTGCGGTTCCCTGCTGGAATCCGCTCCCGCCTCGACCTGCCAGAGAATGGAGCTGTTAACTTTCCAGGCAGTTTGCAAAAGCCATCTTTTATCCCTTTGTTAAAGAAGCATGTGGCCTGAGATGGAGCTGTGTGTGTGGGCAGACCTTTACTCTGTGATTTCCAATGATGGAAAGGCCGTCCAAGGCGCTGGATAGGCACCTACTGTTGTGCTTAAAATCCTGGCGGCAGCAGAGCCTTGATTCTCTTGGGACTGGCTGTATATGGATTTGCTTAATGAATGAAAACTGGACCTTAACTGGGGTCACAGACAGAGATAAGAAGTTTAACCCCAGAGGAACGATGTGATGAGCAGATCCTAAAGCGTGTAAACTGAATTCATTTCATTTGGCATTATGGAAGAAGCAACAAACACAGAACACTTCAATGCTGTTTGAGAATATTATTGCAACATTTGAAAACAATTATTGTTCTTTTTATTACAGTGGTACTAAGCTTCTGGCTTCTTGAATGGGAAAGAGACTCCAAAATTGTCCACAGCCAAGGCAGATAGCTGCAGATGCTGAGGAAAGGAAGGACTATGGGTTTGCCCAAAGACATAAGAGCAGTTAGTAAAAGCACAGGGAGATCAGTTTGAGGTTGTCGCCTTACCAGGAACACCGTTTAAGAGTAAATAAGCGTAACTTTGGCCGGACAAAAAACATAGCGATGAGATTCCGCAAGAAGTAAACCAGGAAAAGGCTACAAAAAACGTAGTTCTGGTTCTGAGTTCCCACAGTTCAGAGACAGCAAGATTTGAGGGAGCTGGGTGCAACATTAGTGTGAGCCTGTTTTACAAGGTGTTACAGGTATGTAGTTACTTGTTTTCTACCACTGTCGTGGGAAGAAAAATCCACCAGCCCATATTACTCTGCATGGATAAGTTTCTGGATTTGTATAGCTTTGGTCTCATTGTGCCATTTATCTTCTGGGATCAGCTTCATGAGATTCGCGTCAGGTTTTTCTATTTGATTGCAAGGCTAGTTCACAGAATCTTCTCTCTTTTTAGCATGGTGGATGTGTGTATGATAAAAAGCTAAGATTGCATCATCTTTAATAAAAGTGAAGATATATAGCCTAAAGAAATCGGATTAGTTGTAGAGAAAGAAATCAATCAGGTTGGCAAATTGTATCTATGGGACAAAGTGCAAAATGTTTGTTTCATACAGCATTTATTGAACAAATTCGTTGAGAAGATAGTTAAAAATGCTCCACGGGAAAAAAAATGGGAACCATTTTGTTCAATTTAAATGACATTGATGTATTTTTTACATCATGAAATCTTGCAATATTACCAACAACAATCCCTGATAAAGTACTTTACACAATCGCCTCACAGGGCATTTTGAGATAAAAGTATATATCGGAGATTGTAAATTGGCTGCATCCAATTTATATATAATGGAACCTACTACAGCCATCCTACGAAATTCAATAGATCAGGAATCACATTACACTTCTGTGAGTCTGGGGTAGTAGGAGCTTAAAAGAGTCTCCAAAACAAACAGGCGACTTTAAATCATATTTAATGAACCCTGTGTATTTTATACACATGTGATTAAAATGTTTTGTCTCTGTTTTTCATTTTGCTGGGTGCTGCTGAAGGAAAGTTGTGACTCGGGGTTTGTGAAACCGATCATCTGCTTGTTCTCAAGAGAACATGCATTTTAATTGGACAGAGGAAGCCATATTTAAATGCTGGTCTGGGAAAAAAATAAAGAAAAAGCAGAGCTGTACAGAGGATCCACTTCAATATTTTCCTAGCAATGCGAGCAAGAACACTAAATGAAAATGTAGCATAGGCAGATAAAGGTTCACAAAGTACCATGGTGGCTTTTTTCTTTTACTGATTGATGCTTGCAGCCTCTGTGAACAGGGCGCAGCAGACACAAACCTGAACGAATAAACATTTCAGTGTGAGGGCCTGGTTTTGCTGGATTCCAGCTATTTCCCAAAGGGAATAAAAGTTCTCTGTGCTTCCCAGTACGCAGGTGGCACCTTGTGGGATCTGCCTCTCATCCAGCCCCAGCCAGACCTGCCACGGGGCCTCTCCTTGGCCATCGTGTCTGCACGGACAAGGGGTTCTGCTCGCCCTGCAGGGGAATGTGCAAAACCCGTGGGCAAGAGCTTGAGGACAGCAAGCGATTCAAAAGCAAGTTGGTGAGCAGGCTGGTGGTGTTCAGGCCCACATGGCTCAAAGGTGGCGATTGCTTGGGGTTGTTTTGTCAAGAGATGCCACCTAGATCTTTTTCCTCTCCTCTGACTGATACTCGAATATGTGCATTTATGCATGTGTATGGTACATGCAAGATAACATCATTGCTTAGAAAAACAGTTCTGCATGGACCATTGGTGATAGGTAATGATTCTTATTAATTTTAAAAGAAAATGTTGTTCTTTAAATGGTCTTTTCATACTGCACCATGTGCAAAATACATCAGAGTCAAAATGAGCCCAAAGCAGGAACACTCAGATCAGGATTCGGGCAGTATCCTAAACCAGAACAATCGCACTGCAAACAGCAAAGCTCTGCCTGTGTAAAGCTGAGAACAAGGTCAAGTCCTGAGCCTCTGAAAAATGAGTCTCCAGCTGAGTCTTTGTAATTCCCAAAGATTCTGTTACACCAAATTGAAGCTAAAGCTAGGAAATGGACAGTCCTTGCAAAATATAAGGTGACAGGGCCAGAGAATTAAAGCTAAATGTGAAAAAGATCCATAAATTTCAACAAGTATGCGCCTGAATTCTGTGCTACAAAAGATATGAAGTAGGGGTCATGGTTTGGAGTTTAACCATGGAGTTAGACCCTGATCCGCTGGATCAAGCCAGCACTTAACGTTGGCAAAAACCAGTCAAAATTTGTGGTGTCCTTACCAGCTCTCTGAGGTGCGGTCATCATCCTCCTCCCCAACAGTGGCATGATACCGTGGGGTATGTTTACATTCACCGCCGTGGGATTAGCGACGCTGGGTTTTGTCTAGGGTTCGGTGTCTGGAGTGCGCCTGCTAGCATGTTTTTCACAAGAAAATCAATATTCAAAAAAGAATAGGAGAAAGGGGGCTTCAGTGTGCTGGTGCACGCAGTTTGATAGGAATGCCAAGGGGCTGGAGAACCATCGTAATTCTGTTCACTTTAAACGCAGTCAACGGGAAGCAGGAATACCGTTCCTGTTCAGCTAGGCACGAGCCAGTCTGGCAAGCGAATGGTGAGTGTGCTGCAACAATGCCGAGGGGCAGCGAGGGAAGGACGGGGATGAAGAAGTTAGAGCTGCAGGCATTTTGGTGGCGGTGGTGGGGCTGCAGGAGCAGGTCAGCCCCTCTCCTGTGACGGGGCTGCCCCAGAGGGTGCAGCACGGAGAGGGGCCGCTCTCGGCACTGGGGGAGCCGAGCCTGCGGGATTCGATAGCGGCACCGCGATGAGCTGCAAAGGAGGAGACAGAGAACCGCCAGGTGCCTCTGCACAGAGGCTGCCATTGCATGACACTGCGCTTCCCCCACCGAGACAGCTGGAACTAAACCAGAGCCTCCCATGCTGCCATTAAAAGGTTCTTTTTTTTTTTTTTTTTTTTAGGGCATGTGCACTTAATGTCAGAGTATTGAAACCATACCCACGTGAATAAAGTTACTAAGCCAGTGATTCATTGCTGTTTCAAATCTCTATCTAGCTACAGTAAATTTCTGCTCAGTAGTGACAGTCCGTGTCCACATGCAGGCTATGATTTACAGTTCTGCGTTTTGTATCAACAACATCTGTTTAACAAAAGAAAAAAAAAATAAGCCAAGAACATCTATTTTCTAATCTCTATCCCAGATGTTGTTTCATTATGCACAAGATCCAGGGATTGTATCAGAAATAATTTCATTATTTTAAATGAATAATCTGGAGTGGTTTTTCCGAAAGCATGTCCCGTAACCACTAACAACATAATAACATAGGGATGTGGAAAAATAAACTTGTGTTTTGCACAAATGTATAATTATATCTATTTTAAGGGCACAAATATTAAGCACAAAATCCTAGTTTCAGATGGCGGTGTTGGGATTCTTGAAGATTTACAGAGGAGAATATCAATTGTGAGAGTTATGATAAAGATAAGGTGGCAGAGAGTGATTGACGCAGCAGAAGAAACCAACAGTTGAAAAATGAACATGTGCTGCAGGCAAGGAAAGACACGAGAAGCAAATGTGGCTTCAAGGAGAGAGCAGTGCTGGGGTGGGACAGGAGCTTGGGCCCTCCAAGCACACAGGAATTGTGCCACGCAACGCTGATGAGTCCCCGGCCGGCTGTGGTCCTACACGCCAGCAGGTCTCCTGGGTTCCTGGGTTGGACTAGATGGTCTCCAGAGGTCCCTTCCAACCCTAACCATTCTGTGATTCCCACCTGGAGGATACTTGGAAGGTGCAGTCTCAGTGACAAAGCTGCTTAGTTCGGTTTCTACTTTCCGCCTTCTGGGGTAAAGTTTCTGGGGGGCCGAAGCAGGATCGCTTCCCTCCACATGCTGGCCGCACTCTTGCTGATGCAGCCCAGGTTGTGGTCGGCCTTTTTCACTGTAAAGGCGCGCTGTGACTCATGTACTTAACATTTGCGTATGGTTTTGCCCACAACAATAGTGCGAGAGCACATTCAAAATTATGGTCTCGACTGTAACAAATTTTCATTATCGTTTCCATCGCTTGGAAGTAAATGCCAAATCCCTTAGGTGTGTTTGATAAGAAGAAATGTTGGGGTGTTTTTCTTGGAAAAGTGGGGTCCTTTACAGAGTTTCAGGCTGAGTATCGAAAATGCCACGTACAGCATCAGAGAAGAATCTTCGCAATTTGAAGTTTATTGTCATTCTTCACCATAATTTTTGCAGGGACATCGCAAGCAGGAGTGCTGATACTGAAACATTAAGACATTTATAACTGACTGACCTGGATATCAGTCTTGAAGAACTCACAATTATTCAGAATTACAGTGATAGATTCTGTTGCAGCCCTCAGAAACATTCAGCCAAGTTAGAATGAAAGTAAGTGCATCAATGATGCTGCTAAAGCAGACAGTGAGTCTGTGATATGGTTCCAGGCTTCTAGCAGGAGGAAACAGCTTGCTTTATTTTTCTATGAGCTGTGAACGCTGTAGCATGTATCAGTCCAACATAGAGCCAGGCAAACCAATGAGTTTCCTTGTTGCATTAAGATTTATCTGCAACTGCCAAGGTTAATTTTTATTTTCCTTGAATTACTGTTGTGGATGCATATAGATGCATAACAATTCCTAATTTCCCTCCCTGTATTCTTGTACAGCACAGATTGCTTATCAAATACAGTCTTAACATTAAAGTGTCAAACAGGATTTGCAGAAAGCTATTTGGGTTTGTAGTTTAGGATGAACGTTTATCAAATTGTGGATTAGCTGAATCATACACTGAACCAAATTATTATTGTCTGTGATTAAATCACAAAGTGGTTATTGCCCTGTGTCATCTAAAGCGCAAGATAGTTTAAATCTTTGAAATCCCTTTTTAAGGTGGCTATAGGAGCTATGTAACTACAGACTTTTAGGACAAGACTCTGTCCCTGGGCAGAAAAGTAATAGCTTTCCAAAGGCCATTTAGACTGACCACTCTCTGCTTATATGGGCAACAGATCTGGGAAGGAAATGGATGGACTTATTTACATTTCAGACGTACAGAATAATTTCTCAGCAAACAGATCTCTTTGTACCCAGCGCTAAAGTATTTATTCAAGGTGCTGGCTCAAAAAGAAGGGGAGTGAACGGCCTGTTGGTTCTCTTGCCTGGAAGGACACGAGCTGCCTGTTGAAGGGCAGCGATGCCGGCGGATTGTCTGCCAGGCTGCTGACGCACAGGGGTCCTGGGGCACAACCAAGTAGCAGGGGGTGAAGCTGTGCCCCACTTTTTAGCAGTGCTGCTTCTCAGGCCGGAAGGCCACTGGTTGACCAGCGATGCCTCCCCTCAGTGCCAGTGCAGCAGGGTTTTTACCACCCTGATGGGCACTTGAGAGGCTACAGTCTCTCTAAAGCTGAAGAAGGCTTTTGCCAAGCTGCCATGGTGGTTGCCATCCATTGCATGGTAGGTGCCCCATCCCTGGAGACATTCAAGGCCGGGCTGGACGGGGCTCTGAGCAACCTGATCTAGTTGAAGATGTCCCTGCTCATTGCAGGGCGGTTGGACTAGATGACCTTTGAAGGTCCCTTCCAACCCAAACTATTCTATGATTGCACATCAACGAACGTGTGTTGCAGGGTGGGCTACCACAACCTGGTAGCAAACTTTCATGGCAATGTCCATGCTACTCCTCTGCGCCCTTCAGCAACTGTCTAGCTGAGGAGCTCAGAGGGCTTTAAACATACTTGTTTTCTCAGCCTCGTTGTTAGGTAACAAATAACCCTCCTGACGGCCGTCTGACTGAGTCACCGAGGAGCAAAGGATCTGTGCCAGAGGGGGGAACGGTGGGCTGGGGGACGCGGGGGCTGCTCTCCTGCTCTGATGTGTGCAGCTGGGGAGGTCACAACCCAGGAGGAGTCACGAGCAGTCATCGCCGCTTTTCTTTTTGAATAGACGGGAGGGAAGTCCTGAAACGGCTTGTTTTCATGTTGCAACAAGGGGTCATGGGGCAGAGATGGCTCAGAGTCATTGCATTAGAGTCTGCTGGAGAAATGAAAGCCTGGTACAGCTGACAGTGGTGTGGCACTCAGAGCCCACGGCAGTGGCACCGGCAGAAAGCATTAGGCTGCCTTCGCTTCTCTACTTCACCCCCTTGTCCTATTCTTTGACCTGTTTTCTCTCATTGTTATCTAGTAATCTATTTTTTAAAGGCTCAGCCCAGTCTTTCCTGCTGGTTGCAGCTGATCCATCTCGCTGCTAGCCTGTGAAACCAGCACCTCCTAAAGAAACATCCCTCTGCCAATTACTCCGGAGGCATGGATTCAGCTCAGTGTGAGAGCTCAATTGAAGCCAGTTGGCTGTACCAACAGGACAGGGATGGTTCGAGAGAGAGACTTTGGACAAAGTATAGAAGCTCTAAACAAATTTCTTCAGCCTCTTCTCCATCCGTGCTCAACCCACAGCTAGCAAAGTCAGAAAAATAGCAATGTTCTACCAAAGGGAGGACTCTGCCTGTAGCTCTGCCCTCCCCCTGGAAAGCCCACAGAAGGGAAGGAGAAGGTTGCGTAGAAAACTCCAGGAGGCAAACGCAGATTTTTGTTCCGAGCAGAAGGGTTTGAGGTTTCTCAGAAAACACGAGCAGCAAATCCTCTAAGCCCTGCAATTTCTCCGGCGCGTGCCCTCGCCATCGGCACCTCGCAGCTGCGTGTGCTCAGAGCACCTTGCAGGGAGGTGTTTGCCCCCGGGTGAGCTGTGATTCCCGCTGGAGTCCCGCCAGCCGAGGGGGGCGGACAGCTGGAGCGAGCACGCTGGATCACCACACGAAATGTCTGCTCTGCTCGTGTGCAGTCTCTTTGGCCGGCAGCCTTTTGGCTAGACCCACCTGCCTTTTTTTTTTTTTTTTTCCTTCTTCTCCCCAGCTGAACTGACGGAGAGGAGGCTGCGGCTCCTTTCTGTCCCTGCAGCCTTCCTGTCTGGCTGACTCTCTGCCGTGGACACAGATGATGTATACTTAAATCCAAATTTTGCAAGGCGCACATTATGCTGGCAGAGGGAGTGTAGAGCGGGGAGATGCTGTGATCCGTAGGTGGGCTGCTGCGGTTGGGCTGCAAGTAGCTGCTATCCTGTGCAAGGATGAAATAACTGTAACAGTATACTGCCTTCAACCCTGCTTGTTGAGAGATAATATTTCAGTACGTTTTAACAATTAATTCTGTGTCCAGGCAGCTACTTTGTTTTAAAACATCCCATCCACATACCTCACCCTCTGTGAGCTCATTTGTGCCTGAGTTATGTCACCTTGCGCTAAGCTGGTGGCTGTTGATTGAGTCCTGTGACAGCTGTTTGCAGAGGTTTGCCCTGCTCCCTGCCAGCACCCTGCCTCCCTCGTCCAAATTGCCGCTTAGTTCCAGGCAGGCTTCAAAATGTCTGAGTGAATGCCATCCTGAGCAAAATGGTTGGATTTCTAAGAGTAATAGCTAAGGCATGACAGATAACGCCCTGCAGATTCCCATCCCTGCACCAGTCCAGAAGGTGAAGCAGGAGCGCACCTGCAGCAAAGGCAAGGCATGTTACAGCTTTAACATGTGTTGGTTGGTCAAGGTGAACCCTGGACTGAGCCCATAAACATTTAAGTCCCAGAACAAATGTTTGGGGTTGTACAAACACGTTAACTACCTTCAGTTAATTGGCAAGCAATTACCTTGAAGTAAAAATAGCTTTCCCATAGTTGAGCAGTCACAGAGTGCCTGTCCGCCCCATGAACACTTACTAAAATTTTCAGCAGAGGAGCCTTGTCCAGTTTGCTTTCTGGATCCTGGTGGGTTTGTGATCTAAAGTTTTTTGGCCCCAGCAGCAATTGCTGTTCACTTGTGGTCTAGACTCGGCAAATAAGGCTGTGTGCCAGAGCTAATTTTCATGCTGCCCTTTAATGAAGTTCTGCAGTTCATAATGCAATGAAAAAATAGAATAATGTTGAGCAGCAAAAGCGTGCAGTTCAGCAAGGGAATATACCTACCGTGTGCACTATAATGGGGCTATTGGTGAAAGCTAGATAAGTATTTTTAACTTAAAGACTGGTTGGCAGACTAGAATGTGTTTCCTACTGACCTACCGAATTTTGAATCTTTCTGATACTTTGCGTGACAAAGATACACAGCTGGACTAGATTTCTTTAGATATATTTACAGTTGAGAACCAAGAAGCAAAGTCCTGCCTACACCCAACACAGCACTTGGGACTACCAAGTGAGAGACCTGTGGTCAGCTATTTGGCCTGTTGCCTCTCTGCTGCCAGGAGAGGCTAGAAGTCAGTAGCACGTTTTTTGCAAAGCCGTCAGCTTCTCTCAGAACTTGGCTCAAGTCCTTGCTTGATCCTCCACAACATTTTAGCCAGATATGCCCAGATCTTGGTCTGTAACTAAACTAGAACCGAGTTTCTTTCTTGGGAGAGCTTATCACAGCATTGGTGGAAGGGCAAAGCTGGGCACAGGTGAGTGAGTGGAGTGGACTCTGGGGCTCGTGGTGGCTGAGATGAGCTGGCACATGGTTCAGAGAAGTTCCAGCCAAAGACCTGCCATCAGCACCACAAGTTGTGTGGCAACAGGTGAGGTGCTGTGTGCTCTGTCCCTCTCTTCACCTGCTCCTGGTCGTCCCTCTTCCCAGAAAGTACAATGTTGTGCCAAGGAGGAGGGAAGCAGGTCACAGAGGGAGCCTCGAGAGAGGCAAGCCCACTGAGCCAGGAGGTCTGGCATCCCCACGGGTTTGTTTGGTGTTCCTCTGGATGCTGCCATGCAGTGGAGGGTCAGTCCACAAAAATCTTTCCGAGGCAGTCGGCGGCCTCTGCCTTGTGTCCTGGAGAAGCGAGGGAGTGGCAGGTGGAAAACAAAACTAGCAAAGCGCATTTCACAATCCTGGCAGCAGCGCTCGGCAAACACAAGAACTGCAGTGATGGAGTCTCAGATTGCTCTCCCTGTGCTGCCTGGCTTCAGAAACTTTGGTGTTACGGTGAGCCCGGCCAAAAAGGGCTCCTGGTCCCTCAGCTGGCTTCTATGGCCATGCAGCCTTGAGTTTGGTATCTTCAGGTGCTTCAAGCAAGAGAAGCTGTGATGGGTGCAGATACCAGAGCTTTCCAGGAAACATTCAGATACAAGTGCAGTTCTGTTTGCTGTACCTCCTTTGAATTAACTTTCTGTGCCTGTAGTGGCAGACATTCGCTGGCAAACATTTTGGAAAAAAAAAAAAAAAAAAAAAAAGGGCATTGATCCAGAAAGTCACTGTGCACAAACTAAGCTTAGTATAAATGAGTACACCTGTGCTGAATGCTAGGCACGTGATGAATGCTCTGCTAGATCCTAGCCAAAGTAAATTTAAAATAAATACCGGAGCATACTTGTGGAAGATGAATGCTGGTCTTGTAAGCAGAAACACACACAGCAGAAACAGGAGTCTGCCGCTCCGTGTGTCCGCTGGGGATATCCAGCAGGGAGGGTCATGTGCACTCCTTTCCAGCTCACCAGCGGAGCTGGTGAAAACAGGTTTTGATTTGAATGAGTTATGACCCATTGAAAATGGCATCATGCGTAACCACAGTAAATTGTCGTAATGAGATCACGAGGCTCAAAAAGTGGGCAGCGAGGAACGAGTCCTCATTCCACCAGCACACATGGCTGACTGAGCCCTGGGCTGCTAAATGCAACGGAGGGGCACGGTCACGTTCCCTGAACATCTTGTTGGTTTAGCGACAGGACCCGAGGTTGCACAGCCAGACAAAAACTCATTAGAAGTTTTGAGTTAAAAAGAAGAAAACAAGCCAAAATTCTTGTGGCTTTGCATTTAGTCTTACCCAGGGTAACAGGGGGGCTGGGCTAATGCAAATAGAGGAAAAACATGAATAACCTAAGTGCTTCCACGCTTACTGAGGGTTAGCTTGGTTGTTTCTAAACCATGTTGCTGTAGGAGGGGAGGGTTTGGTGATCAGGGCAGAGCACTGCATAGTTGAAAGCAACTCTGGAAGCATGATAAAGCTGTATCACCTTGGTGCATCCCCGGGCTCACAGCTCTGCCAGGCCAGTCCATGTGGACCCTGCTCGCCTACGGCTGCCCTGGGCTGCTCAGCTGTATATACTGCAGAATCATCACTGGCTCTTCTGTTTTCGTGGTGAGACAAAGTCTGAGACTACAGTTAGATGCACTTAAAACTTTACCAAATACCAAGCCTGGACAATGTAAGTAGCACAGCTCTTGCCTGCCAGGAGTCTTGTAGGTAGACTTCTGGAAAGAACTGCTTTTCTTTCCTCCTTTTCTCTCCTCCTTTTCAATATACTGCTATTTGCGTGGGGCCATTCAGAGCTCAGCAGTCTGGAAGAAACACACTTCAACTCATTCGGTTTCTCTTTTAAGTTATCAAGTGCACGCGTCCATAGAGGCCTCTTGCAAAATGCCATGCATATGATCTAACCACATCCTCCCACTCCCCGCAAGGCAGAGGTGCACTGATGTAATGCATCGCCAGCCACAGGACCCGTTTCCTTTGTCTCGTGCCTTAAGGCAAACCAGGTTGCTTGCCGCTTGCACCCTTCAGTCTCCTCCACCTGTTACACTTTGCACATAAGTATCTGTGCCCTCAAGTTCTATACAGACAATTCAGGCTCCTGCTGATAAGCAGCACTTTCCTGACTCATCATCTCTTTACGGTATTTTTATTACAATCAAATTCGTAGCCTGAGTCCATGAATAGAAAAACACCCAATGCAGTGCTATTCCTTTTAATGCCTGGTCCTTAGCAGGTTAGCCCTTGGCCATGGGGTTGTGCTTGCATTTACCTAAGGCGTACAATTTGAATAGCATGCTGAAGCTCAAGCCATTCCCAGGTCCCCAAATCTTATTTTATGGGCACCTGAATCCAAGGTCCCTTGGCTCTTGAAGTATGAACGCTTCAGGCCAGTCTGGAGAGGACTCTGGCTTGTCTTGTTTTCCTGATGCTGGCTTGCTGACATTGCTGCAAGGACAGACGAAATAGGTGGAGGCCAGCCAAGCTGAAGAGACAGTGGGGAAGTGTGTCCCTGCATACACTTAAGAGAAAAGCATGGGGAGCACTCGGGCTTTCCTGGTGTTCGTGTACCAGAGGAGACTCTCCAGAGCTGAGCCAGCGGTGTTTCTGCATGCCAGAGCCACGGATGAATGTGCCAGCATGGCCCACACTGCTATACAGGTGCAGCTGTGGGGAACCGAGATTTTCCAGTTGGTGCCTCCTCTACAAAGGAGAACCAAGAATAAAAATGCTTGTGTAAAATAATTTCTGGATTTACTACTTCTTAAGCTCACTTACTGTGTGTCACCCACTGAGTACTAAGTACAAGTGGGGTGAGACCCCACCTGGAGTCCTGCACCCAGCTCTGGAGCCCTCAGCACAGGAAAGACATGGACCTGCTGGAGAGGGGCCAGAGGAGGCCACAGAAATGACCAGAGGGCTGGAACAGCTCTGCTGTGAGGACAGGCTGAGAGAGCTGGGGTTGTTCAGCCTGGAGAAGAGAACGTTCTGGGGAGACCTTAAAAAGGGGCCTGTAAGAAAGATGGGGGCAAACTTTTTAGCAGGACTGTTGCGATAAGACAAGGGGTAATGGTTTTAAACTAGAGGAGAGGAGATTCAGGCCAGACATGAGGAAGAAATTTTTTACAATGAGGGTGGTGAAACACCGGCCCAGGTTGCCCAGAGAGGTGGTCGATGCCCCATCCCTGGAGACATCCCAGGCCAGGCTGGACGGGGCTCTGAGCAACCTGATCTAGTTGAAGATGTCCCTGCTCATTGCAGGGGCTTGGACTAGATGAGCTTTGATGGTCCTTTCCAACCCAAACTATTCTGTGATTCTAAGTCCTTCATTCTCTAGTCTCAGCTTAGGAATACTGCATAAACCCCTACTAACATTATTAATTTTTCAAATACCTATGTAGGAGAAGAATTTGGACTGGTTCCCTCGGATGAGAGCTATGTCCCTGGTTAGCAATGAAGGTGACAGTGAGCAAAATGAAATCAGGAACCTGCAAGAAAGGCTGGAGTCAACCATGAGCCTTGTAAAACAGCTTTCCAGTCAGCTTGCTGAGCTCAAGGAACAGGTAAGTGCCCTGCGGTGGGTAGCAACGTGAGCACGCGTGGGTGAAAGCGCTAGCTTTTATCAGGTCACGGTCAGGACTGTTACAAAAGAGACTTTTGTCCTAGAAAGGTTTTATCTTTCCCTCCAGTAAGCTTTCTGAGTAGATACACTGGTACGGGTTTGGAATGAAATTGTACTCTATTAGCAACAGGAGAGAGCAGGTAAGGAGAAAAGCCGAGGGGGGCTTAGTTATGAAATCCTCCCAGTTAGTGTGCGAGGACAGAGGGAAAGCTGCAGAAGCAATGATGGTCTTTGCATATGCAGGTACCGCATAACCCAGCAATAAAAAAGGCGTAGCATCAGGAGGAGCTGTATACTGACTGGAATCAGTAGAAAAGCTTTCTGAATCCGACACTTGGATTTTTTCTCCCACTAAGAATATCAACAGCGCTATTGTACAAAACAGTTTGCCATACCTGTTGCTTTGCTTGTGTCACCCTTGTCATTGTGTCCCTCCCGCAGCTCCCGCTTCTCTCATGTATGGAGTACAAGCTGCTGGTCTCCCTTAGAGCCCTGTTCCTGCCTAAGCCACCTTACGTGTTTTCTCTCATGGCAGGATCAAAAGGCCAGCTCCCTTTTTGCTATAGATGCTGGTCACCTCTGATTTGCTCATTACACTTTCAGGAAAGCACCTTTGTGTTTTCTTTATGGGAAGCACTTCAGTGTCATGAACAGAGTGATTACCCTTCAAATTCCTCCTTAAAACTCTTTTTCCCTGTGAAAAATTTGACAAACGTTTAAGCTGGATGTGCTGAGGCCATTGCTTATTGTGCTTACCCATCCTGTCCTGGTGGGGTTTTTTTCATCCCCTCTGGCTGAATCTGTTCTCTTCTGGCTTAAATTTAAACTCTGCGGCTGGGGCCATCTTTTAATTCTGTGATTGTACAGCACCAAGTGCAAATGCCGACCCTCTGCAGGGCTACACAACACGACAGCAGCGGAAATAAATACACTCTAAGACCTGCTGCTGGATAAGAATAATGTACAAATGAGAATAAAATGTCCATACTTTGCAGGAAACAGATCTCCCAGTTCAAAGGCATGTCTTACTTGTAATTTTCAATGCCGAAGAAAATAATTCCGCTCTCTGTTGTTTTGCTTATATGTATCTTGCTCTGTGACTGCTAAATAATAGTAAAAAGAAAAAAAAAAAAGGGAAAAAAAATTCTCAACTCATCTCTCTCTGCCTTTCCACCTTAGATGACAGAACAAAGGAAGAATAAGCAGAGGCTGGGCTTTCTTGGATCAAACACACCCCATGTGAATCATCACATGCCACCACCCTGATACCACAGGGAGCAGCCGTGACTAGCCTTTCATCAGTATTCCTGCTTTATTATAGAATAAAAAGCTGAGATTGAGAGGAGTGAACAGTGCCTATTGTTACAAAGTTAAAAACAACCAAGTGCCAAGATGTTAAGTGGTTTAGCTCTGGGAACAATTTGTAGTTGTTTTTCATGGTTGAAAAGGGACCGCAACCTAGAATGCGAGAGATACAAGGGAGCTGGTTTGTATTCGCTCACGGGGCCCGACTCAGCTGCATTTGCGCCCCGCAACTCGATGGCTTCGGTGGCAGCTGCCGTGTGCGACGGAGGTCGGGGCAGCCTTTGGCCACGTCCTTAGAGCCGCCTTGAGACTTCTCCCTAAAGTGCTGGGATAACCAAGATGAGCAGAAGAAGGAGAAATGTTGATTAACGCAAATACGACAGCCCGGTTCGGAGTCAATAGACGTCGTTTCTGGCTTATTTGCCAAATAGCAACATTAGTCATATTTGCTTGGCATTTACTATTTTTTAATTACCGTAAATATGTCAGTTGGGTAAGCAATGATGTTGCTTCAAGTAACTTCTACTAAGAGGGAATGGGGAGAAATCTCAAAAGACTGGGGAAAAAAAAAAAAAAGAAAAAATAGAAAAAGAGTGGCAAAGAGAAACATTAACGCTTTTGAATTTTAGCTGTCACCATGCAATTTCTTATTTATAACATGGAGCACAATGGATCTACAGCTGTGGGAATGTTATGTGCATAACACTGACAACATAACTGGAAGTGATTTCTTTCTCCTGGCTTCAGATGTTCTCAATTAATGTGGCCATGAGATTTCACATACTGAGGAGTTAAACTGTGTTTTAAATTCAAATTCTAATGGAAGATGCAGGAAAAAAAATATACCCGTAGTTTGAAGCATATATGGGATTTTATTTTTTTTAAAAAAGCTTAGAAATGTCTTTCTGCACGGAACTGTAATGGTGTCATTACCTTCCATAAACTCATCTTCAGCGAGAGTCAACTTGAGTAAATAAGCACCGTATTTTGCCAGCTTTCTTCTGAGCTAAAGCTCATGGGCTTAGCCTGCCTTTGCCCACTCTTCCTCTTTTCAGGGCTTGCAGGAGTGGCCTCTCCCCCCAGACCTGGCTGGTGAGGGATGGGGGGCAATGCCGGAGGAGCTGCTTCCCGCTCTGGGCTCTGCGAAAGGCGGCAGCCGAGTCAACTGCACAGGTTTCTGCTGTGTTCTGTAATGCTTGGGATGGCTTTAAAAGAAAAGTTACAGGGTTTTCCACAGAGCCCAAGAGGGCTCTTCTCTCTTTTAGGAGAAGATTTTGGAGGCATACGTGGGAATTGTGGTCCCAGTTCACTTTCATTTTCAGTGGGTTTTGGGTACCTAATTGTCCTTGGTGCATTTGAAAATGCACCTCCATTACGTGGAGTCGCTTTTTAAACCAAAATTTTTTTTCAATTATTTTCCCCCTGTAACATTTCTGTTTTGTTATAAAAGCCATTTTGATCAAAGGTGAAAATATTATTGGCTCCACTATTTGTAGTTTCTCCTTGAAGAAATTCTGTTGTCTTATTTAAGGCACGATTCAAACCAACAGGCCTGGAGGGAGGAAGGAAGGGGTATTTCCCTCTCTTCATCCCAAATTCAAGCTGTCCTTGGAAGCCATGTCTTTATTTTGTGCCAGTGAGGTGGCTGAGATAAAAATAATGTACTTTCAGGTCTGATTCTTCTACCATTAAAACATTTCCCATTGGCTTCAATTGTGTCCTTCAAAAATACTGCATGGAAAGCAGGGATTTTTGTATTTTACAGAAAAAAAATCTCTTTCTGTTGACTGTCCTTTAGCCCACAGAGCATCCTGGTTGTGAGGGGGGATGGCCATTTCCAGGTTTAGGGTCTACTTATCCTGTAAGAAATTCTCCCACATCCAGCCGGCTCCCTGCCTCCGTGTGCTAAGGTGAAGAACGTTTTATCCTGGTTATCAGGAATGGCACAAGGACAATGAAAGTGAGCGGTGGGAGACTAAATTGTCTGCGGCGACTCTGTTGGTGTCAGGCTCGCAGCCTTGCTGCAGCTCACCGTCAGCTGCTTCCCAGGCAGAGGGAGTGCGTGGAGGCAACGGGAGCTGGGTTGAGCTGGTCGATTCTGCATGTTTGCTTCTGAGACTGGAGTAACTGTTCCCACTCTGAAGACCAGACAACAGTCTGGTCCTCGGAGAGCAGAGCAGATGCGGCTGTGACATGGGGAGCTGATGGCAGGAAAGCTGCTAGGTCAAAGGAGAGTCCAGAAAAGCGGTTGTCTTTGATGCACGGCTGAGATATTTTAGGAATAAAGCTTGGGGTGTGCCTTTGCTTCACGCTTACTGTGTATGAGGTCTGGATGCTACTGCTCCAGCATCGCTGTGGTGGTGAAAACCCCTTCCGTAAGCCTCACCTGTCAGTGAGGATGGGGCTTCATGTACCAGTTGGTGTTCAGCACTGAGAAACTTGCAGTGAATTGATTCTGAGAGTTTGCATCAGCCGCACGCCATGCAGTAACCAGCCACCAGTGTAGCATAAAGCCAGATTTGCCTTTCTGACTAGACCTATTGTTTGTCATGAAGCCAAAGGAGTTGCAGCAAATGTAAAGTCAGTGGTAAGTTTGGAAAGAATCAGACCCTGCAGGTGTATTAATTCAAATTAGTTTATGCAGTTCTTCAGATCTAGTCGCAGCTGCTGTTTCGATGTTTATTTCCCCTTCCTCACACCTATGCTTATCAGAGGCATAAAGCACAGTTTAATGGAATGAAGATAAATTAAATGATCACTATTTATTGGGGGGTGGGTGGTTGGCTAATACTGGAAGTGGTTGGCATTTTTCTTGTTTACATTTGGAAAAAAAACCAAATGAACCAATGCATAACAAGGGAGGTTTCTGCTGTTGGAGCTGGAAAAACTTGAGACTCAATGCCTTTGTGCCCTGAGCTCAGGCCTGCAGCTGTGTACCGCTGAGGCTCTGTCTCGCACCCCAATTGATGTCCCAAGGGCTCAAGAGCCCAAATACTTCTTTTCAGAAGGGAGAGCTACAGCATCAAAAACTTAGAGGTAACAAATGCTGATTCTCCTTTGCCATGGTGCCTTTCTGCTGTTGATGGCTTCCGGGAGAGACCTCAATAATCAATAACAGTAAGTGATGCTACTTGCACAGATTGTAAATATATTTCACGGAGTGTTTTGCATTTTTGCTGATTCTGCCAAAGCTTAGACCCTGCCCTGCAGCTCTCATCTGTGTAAGCGATCTGTACACTCACCACATGGTAGCTTAAACAGGAGACTTCTTACGTGAATAATATTAATAGTTGCAGGGCCAGAACTCAAGCCTTAAAGATTGTGAAATATCCCCATCAATAAGTTTATAACAAAAAAAATCGTTGTTTTATACATATATTTATATGTATATCTTTGTTTAATGCAGCTGAGGTATTCTCTTCTTAGGCAAGCATCATTTACCTATTTATATGAAATGGTTGCAAAGAAGTTAAAACATCTAAGAGCTTTTATTGCCTTAGAGGGATTTATAATTATAAGCGCCTTGACAGTTAAAATCTAGTTAAGTAAATATGTCCGTTGCTGCTGAATGTAACTTTTAATAAAGTGTGTCATTTTATATACGTCTATCTCACTTATTCTTGGTGCTCGAGGTGGGGGGCAATGTGTGTTGCTGAATTCAAGACTGCTGGGAAACCCAGGCTGGTTGTCTGGCATGGCAGGCCAGGCAATGGGCATGCATCCATTTCTTCTAAGTGACAAAGCAGATGGCATCAGTACAGCCCTGGACAGAGGCTGAACCCAGCAATGAAAGCCAGGATTTCTTTTATTTCAGGCACACTGAGGAGAATGGGTTGGATTACCAACTTTCCTGAAGGTTGGGCGGCAGTTAGGCGTGTAATTTGCTCAAGTGCTTTTTGTTTAGTCTGTAACTGGCAGGCCAGGGGCAGCGCTGGTTGGAGGTGGGCAGACGCAGGGATAGTGGTGGGTGCAAGTGTCGCTGATAGAACAGACTGGAGCCAAACAGCCTCAGGGTTCTCTGCTGGTGCTGGAGGTGTGTTGGCTCTCGCTGCCTCCTCAGGTTTGACGTGAGGAGTCAGCGACTCACTGTGAGGTTCTGAGCATCCCGAGCATCATGTATGGCAGTCAGCAGGAGTGAGAGGCAGCAGGCACAGATTTGAAACACAGGAGGTTCCATCTGAATATGAGAAACTTCTTTACTCTGAGGGTGCCAGAGCACTGGAACAGGCTGCCCAGAGAGGTTGTGGAGTCTCCTTCTCTGGAGACATTCAAAACCCGCCTGGATGCCTTCCTGTGCTATCTGCTCTGGGTCAACCTGCTTTGGTAGGTGAGTTGGACTAGATGATCTCCAGAGGTCCCTTCCAACCCCAGCCATTCTGTGATTCTGAGGAGACATCCCACCTTGCTGTCCCTCAGGGAGCAGCCAGGCAGCCCCACCAGGGCTCTCTGCCGGCCGTGCTGGCGAGCAGCAGAGCACATGTGGTATGCACACACGTGCATGCTCGTGTAGGGGATCTGTGACTTCACCAGCCCACAGACTTTCAAGACAGAACTTGCGGTGGTGCTTGTGAGCCTCTTGCTGTCCATCACACCTTCCTGGCACCAGGCTAAGGCCTTAATTTTGGGAATCTAGCTCTCAAATAATAGGGATGCAGAGTTTAAAGACTTGAAGGCTTGATGTGACTTCTCTTAGTCAGGTGGGGGCTTGTGTCTGTGTGAGTTTTTTGGTGCTCTTTTTTTTTTTTTCTTTTTTTTCATGTAGCTCCTTCAAGTAGCGCATTGAGAGAGAGATGGAGGGTTTTCCCCTTTCTTCTAGGTGAAAGAATTGAGGAAGACAAACAGCCGACAGCCACTCTCTCTCTCAACTGAGACAACTCTGGCTGAGGAAATCTGTGGTCTAGTGAAAAAAAGAAGCGCCCTGCAAACCTGTGACAGGAGAACTATAAGTGCTTTTTCTTTTTTTCCAGTTGTGTTTATTACAAAAAGTCAATATTTATGAGGAAAAGATTGAGGCCTCTTCTTAGTGAGAAACAACCTGCTAATTAATTAATAAGAAATGTCCTATTAAATAGAGCACGCTGTTGTTTCTGTGCGCTTGTTATACCAACCTGCTGAGTTTCTGAGTAGAATTAACTTTCTTTTATATTCTGAGGTAAGATTTTAAAGTTAAATAGAAAAGGACATTTGCTACTAGCTTTCTTAGATTGTTCTTCAAGAAGTATGTCCTGAAAGAAAAAGGGGTTTCATACAGTAAATTTTCGACCTAAGACCACAGTCATATTAATAAAAAAAAAAAAAATCCCCCAAACCAGACCTAAGCTCCTAAGCCCAAGCAGGAGCAGTTTCGCATGCAGACCTGAGAATCTAATGCCAAGGCTTCTATTTTTTTTTAAATGTCTTCCCCAAAGGTACATTTTAATTCAAAAGGCATTTCAGGGAGCAAATGTCTCCCTTGGCATCAGCCACGCAGACGTCAGTGGGCTCGCGCCGGTGTGGCCTCCTGCATTTCCACCGTCACTGCTGCTGTGACAAAAGCATCTGCAGGCGAGGATGTTTTCTTTGGAAAGAGTGTGCTTGTTTTCTGGGGACGAGGGCTGCCAAGTTTATTTTCAAGTGGAGAAAACTGAGATTTAAAGCTGCTAACCTCTCTGCTGTCCCGGGATGCCCGCAGGAGCGACCAGCAGCATGACTCCTGTTTGCAGGCACCCGTACGGAATGTCCCGTTATTTGCACAAAATCATCCCGAATGACTCAGAAGAAACACAAACTCCAGGGGTTTTAAATGTGGAGTAGTATATTGCTATCATCGGTCCACACTCGCCTACTCTATATGCTGTACTTTTTTAGTCCGAAGCAGGACGCCGCGAGGCACAAGACAAATAGCCTTTATAACTTTAATATTTCAACATGTTTCTCTTGCTGCAAACAGTGAACAGTTACCCTTTTTTTTTTGTACAGTAAGTTTCTTGCTCCATGACACCGATCTCTCTTGGTGTCTCCACCTTCATCTGCTGCCACTCGGGTAAGGTGAGACCTGGGCACGTCCAGAACCACGGGCCATTACCTGAGAAACCAAACCAATAAGCTAAATCTGTGGGAGCATGGTCAAACTGGCAGTGTCTTGTCCTTATAACTTTAATAACTCTATGTCGTAGAAGATCGTGTTGTCAACCAAAACATTCAGTATCTGACTGGGTAGAAGCAGGAGGGGTGTTTTTTTAAACAGTCCTTGTGGTAAATAATTGCACAATCATCTTCAACCCCGTGGCTGGCATTTGAAGCCATCTATAGCCTGTTAAACAAACTGCGGCAATGGTAAAGTTGATGTGAAGGGATGAACGTCTTCGTTTCCAAGTTTTAACCTAATCCACTGGAAGAAAACGGTGCCCAGCTGAGATCCCTTGCCTGAGCCAGGCTGAGGCCTAGCCCTGCGGTGTCCTGTGGTGGGCCAGGGCACCATGGCAGCCATGCCATTGCCTTGGGAAGCGAGGAACAGAGGTGCTGCTGCTGCCAGCGGCAGGGAGCAGCCTCACGGCCTTTACCGAGGCAACGGCTCGCATCCTTGTGCAAGGCTGTGGGGTCAACCGAGGCATTGCTTTATGTGGGCCCTGTCACACCCCGCATTCAAACCCTTGCAATTCCATCCAGATGGCAAGAGAGGTGTGGAGAACGCAGTTGCAGCCCAAAGGTTCCAAATCCCTTTAGAAGTTATTCCCTTCTGGCCCCCAAAGTCTGCAACATGCTCTACAGGCTTTATTCCCAACAACACCCAATTGTGGACTCTGGCACATCATCACAATTTTGTGTAATGGACTTCAACTGTGATATGTCAGCCTGAATTTCACAATCCTCTCCTAGGGGAGCATTTGCTCTCTTACCAAAGATATAAGGGTATGTTCGCTTGCTCTTTCTTCCTCGTCCCATCAGCATTACAGCATGAAACACCTGGGAACTGTGTTAACTTGGGCACTGTTGCAGAGACCCACAGTTGTGTTCAGCAAAGCACAGGGCAACTTTGAAACACAGTTCAAAAAAACCCATTTTCAGTCTTGAGTTGGTGTTGGACGATGGCATTTGGCTCAGAGTCTGTATTTCTTTTTCCAAGTAAACTTTTGCTGGCTTGGGGTTGGTTCAGGCCCATTGGTAGGCCACCAGGGAGCTGTAAGAGTGGCATTAAAGTTTTCACCCTGGTTTGATAAAGACAGTGGAATTCTTGCTGCTTCCAAAAACCCCTCCCAACCCCGTAATCTTTCTGTTTTAAGAGCTGAGGGTGTATGTGTTATGTATGAGCATGTGTAGTTTGCACACATGCCACTCAATCTGAGGGCATTTGGGAACACTGGCATGCAGAAATAAGGGCGGGTTGGCTGCAGACCTAAACAAGCAGAGCAGCTGGTGTTGTGAGCACTGCCATCCCATGGGAAATGCAGATTTTTCTGCCTGTGGCAGGACTTTGCTGCTAAAGGAAGAGTCAAGAAAGGAGAGTTTGGTCCCTGGAGCTGTTGTGCTCTTCCCATGCAAGCGTAAACATCTGCCCAGGTCCCTGGGTGCTCAGCTAGGACGTGGGAAGATGCCAGCAGGGGTATCATGCACCCAGCCAAAGACTTGTGAGAATTGTAAATGCGATGCGTTACAGGTACAATTTATCATGCAGAAAAAGAAAGGGAAGGAAAGTTCAAGGGAAGGTCTCAAGGGTACAGGAAAATGTTGTCAGAAATGGTGATTTTACTGGTTAGATTTACTAAAAGTTTACTTTTGAGTCATTGTGAAGAGTTAGTGTTATCAGAAGTTGACTGTCCACGTCTTTGTCAATCTTGGGTGTCTTTGCAGAAGAGAGGACTTAGCCAGAAACTACTGGTCCAGTAAAAAGCCTGTTGCTCAGGGTCCTTGGTCTATGAAATCTGATTTTTGAAAGTCTGTCCACAGCATCTAGCTTTGGATGAGTCCTTTTTTACATGGTTAGCACAAATCTAAATAAATACAGAAATACAAACTGAGCTGGAAATTTACTGAGTACAAGCTGTCTTGCAAAATTGCCTGTGTTTCCTGGCTCTGGATGGGATGGAAATACCACAAAACTAGCTTCTCTCATAGTAATGTGATAGTTCTGCTTCCGGGCTCAGCTGAAAGCAGGAGGTGGAAGCGTGTACAAGAGAGGAAAAAGAAAAGCAAAACCAAATTATAATCGAGCTTATTTTTAACATGGCAAAATGGAGCTATTAATTAGAGAGATCGAAGTGGCCAATATGATCATCTACTGGAATATCTTGCATAGTGCAGGCCATAGAATTTTATCCATCGGCTTCTCTGCAAGCTGTGGCACAGAGCTGGGAAAGGTAGCTAACTGGGCTTGGAAGTCTTCATGTGAGTAAGACATGGAGTGTAGCTGCGAGCTGTTTCTTGTCTGGCTCAAACTTCAGCCCAAGTGCTACATCCAGGTCAAACGAACTCGCTTTCCCATGGGTCACGCTGGTTCCCATCTCTCCAGGAGAGGGTAATCCTGTTTAATGCAATCTCTGGATGCAAACTTTTTCTGCAGCACAGACATCTTAATAGCAGGTCACATCTCTAAGCACCTGGCCTTGCGTGGTGGCTTGGGCGTTTGGCCACTGAGCCTGTGGAAGCAGACCCATGCCCACCTCCCCACCAGGCCCATCACCTCCAAGGTGAGGAGGACATGCGTGAAGTTGTCTCATGGGCTGATGTGGCTCAGCTTCACTGACACTGACTCTAGGCAGGTATTGTGGAGCCAGGTAGCCTCTTTTTTTTTTTTTTTTTTTTAAAATGCCTTTAATTTGGCCAAGTTTTATTGGTGAGAGCTCCCTTTCCAATGACCTTCCCTCAGCTAGAGGTTCACAGCCACATTATCTCCAGTCAAGTGACAAATTATCTTATGGGGAGGGGAGGGGAGAGAAGGGGAGGGGAGGGGAAGAAGAGAGGGGAAGAAGAGAGGGGAAGGGGAAGGGGAAGGGGAAGGGGAAGGGGAAGGGAAGGGAAGGGAAGGGAAGGGAAGGGAAGGGAAGGGAAGGGAAGGGAAGGGAAGGGAAGGGAAGGGAAGGGAAGGGAAGGGAAGGGGAGTGCTGTCACTGCTGGTGGTAGGTATTCACAGCAATAATACCCATGGTGTGAGCACCCACACATCCTTAGAAGAAGATGGCTGGGAAGTCAGGACACTGCACGTCTCCTCTCCCCTGATCTGACCTCCAGCACAGCACTTCACCTTCTTCGGTGAAACAGGGACATCGATCCAACCTGCCTTTGTCACTGCTCACCCAAGAGCCTTCAGCAACCCCCTTAAAAGAGAGGAGCTAAGGTCTGTGTCCTCGGAACTGTCCAAGTCCCGGGTCTCCCTCCTGCCTTTGCCAGCAAATGTCATTTTAACAGCATTTTCTGAGAACTGATTGAGACCACACGTATCCTTTCAGGCAGACCAGCAAATAACCTTCAGCTAAGTCTGCCCAGGGCAGTTTTGGATCTAGTGATCTGCATTTAGAAATAGTCCTGGTATTTTTAAATGTTGCCTGGAGCCATCTGGTCCCCTCCTAATTTTATGTTTTAATTGTCATTTATAACTTATTATACAAGCTATTCAAAAGCCAGACAGATGCTGGAGGGAAGCAAGTGACTCCTGATCTGAGGCACACTGAAATGTCTGAAAGTCTTTCCCTGTTTTTCAAAGGGTTTGGGGCTGGCACCCCCACCAAGGGAGCCTGAATGGTTGTGGCTCGGTGGGGTCCCGAATCCAGGACACCAGGGCCGTGCATTGCATGTTGCCACTGGGGCCAGGGGCTTGCTCTTCGCTTCAGCCAGGCAAGCCCCCAATGTCTGTAGGGGAGCCAGCTCCTTGTGGCTGGTCTCACAGCGCCAGGCACAAGGAGGTCAATTGATTTGCTCAGGTCACCAGTGCGTGAGCAAATGACTCATCTCAGATTTTCCTGGCTCCTAAACCTTTGCTCAAACCGCAAGGCTGCTTAATGACTTAGCAGGGCTCTGAAGAAGCAAGCTATAAATTGCAAATACGCCATGGCTAAATGTCTGGATAAGGTGTTTTCCGCGTGCCATTTATGAATCCAGAAGAGCTAAACGGCATCTGGGGATTCATGAAAGGTTGGGGAAAGCAGTTTGTTAGATGAAGCAAAGGCTTTAGAAAAAAGTCATTTGCTTTGCCCCCCACTTCATATCAAAATCTTTTCGCCTCCAGCTCTTCTGCCTGACTCCATGCAGAGCCTTGTGCTGTGACCCTGAAGGTAAGTCACCTCTTGTTAGAAATAGATTCACAGAATCACAGAATGTTAGGGATTGGAAGGGACCTCAAAAGATCATCTAGTCCAATCCCCCTGCTGGAACAGGAACACCCAGATGAGGTTACACAGGAAGGCGTCCAGGTGGGTTTTGAATGTCTCCAGAGAAGGAGACTCCACAACCTCCCTGGGCAGCCTGTTCCAGTGCTCTGGCACCCTCACCGTGAAGAAGTTTCTTCTCAAATTTAAGTGGAACCTCTTGCGTTCCGGCTTGAACCCATTACCCCTTGTCCTATCATTGGTTGTCACTGAGAAGAGCCTGGCTCCATCCTCATGACACTCACCTTTTACATATTTATAAACATTGATGAGGTCACCCCTCAGTCTCCTCTTCTCCAAGCTAAAGAGACTCAGCTCCCTCAGCCTTTCCTCATAAGGGAGATGCTCCACTCCCTTCATCATCTTTGTGGCCCTGCGCTGGACTCTCTCCAGCAGTTCCCTGTCCTTCTGGAACTGAGGGGCCCAGAACTGGACACAATATTCCAGATGAGGTCTCACCAGGGCAGAGTAGAGGGGAAGGAGAACCTCTCTCGACCTACTAACCACCCCCCTTCTAATACACCCCAGGATGCCATTGGCCTTCTTGGCCACAAGGGCACAGTGCTGGCTCATGGTCATCCTGCTGTCCACCAGGACCCCCAGGTCCCTTTCCCCTACACTGCTCTCTAATAGGGCATTCTCCAACCTATACTGGAACCTGGAGTTGTTCCTACCCAGATGTAAGACTCTGCACTTTCCCTTGTTATATTTCATTAAATTTTTCCCTGCCCAACTCTCCAGCCTGTCCAGGTCTCGCTGGATGGCAGCACGGCCTTCTGGTGTGTCAGCCACTCCTCCCAGCTTGGTGTCATC
This sequence comes from Caloenas nicobarica, assembly GCF_036013445.1. NCBI lineage: Eukaryota > Metazoa > Chordata > Aves > Columbiformes > Columbidae > Caloenas > Caloenas nicobarica. The sequence goes on from NC_088245.1 coordinate 78,192,311, forward strand.
AGCAGACTTGCTGATAGTACACTCAATTCCCTCATCCAAGATTGTTCTGCCTCAGCTCAAACCATCCCAGGTTGTAATGACATTGCCTGAATCCTGCTCTACCCACGGGCAGCCCCAGCAAGGCAAGGTGGCATGTGGGGGGAAACATGGTGCCCTGGTGCTGAAGTGTACCCCGATGCACCTCGAGGGTGAGCATGACATCTCACAGGAGGACAGACATCCCACATCAGGTTCAAACACACCTGCACACCCCTCATCAGCTCAGTCCCGTGGCCTGGCTTAAACCCCAACAAAGGTCACCGTCATCTGGGGGGGGTGACGGCTAAACAAGCTAACCTGCTCTGGGAAATGTGAAGCTGCTGTTTGGTGACATGTCAGCTCACATTGGTGGTGCGCCCACCCTGGCCACCATCTGAAAAACAGCAGCATTTACTTTTAGGAGATGCCTCTTGATTTTCTCCTGCCAGTTGTGCTGGACTCAGAAAGCAGCTTGCTCACATTGACTGGCCATGCGACCAGTAAGTGCAGAGGGGCAAGAAGGCTGCAAATCGTCCAAGCTGGGTTACTCTGGCTCCTTGGCTCCCTCATAGTATGAGGAGTTACTATTGCATTACCATATCTTAATAATAATCTATTATATTTCAAACATATGAAATAAACCAGGGTACTGAACATCAAGCTGTCCGTATAAGGATTTTTTTTAAGAAATCCCTGAACATCAATGGGCAGATGCCACACAGAGAAAACAGGAGGGAGGGGGCTGGATCCAGGCCCCTTCCCAGCCCCGCCACAAGCAGCCCAGCACAGCTGGCACTAATTGGCACTTTCCTTGGCGATGGATGAAGTGTGGAGGAGACAATGGGGCCTGGGCTCGTTTCTCGTGCCCGGAGGTGATTCCTCAGCACTGAAACCAGCACTTATTGAGAGTGCGGTAAGGAGAAGCTCCAGCAGTCGCTGCTGCTCTGCTCAGAGAAAGGAAAACCTTTGGAGTGTACGCTGACATCCATAGGATGTGCAACCAGCACCAGGGGACATCAGTGCATGCCCACCAGCACACGTAAACAGAAAGCAGGGCATGGAGCACGCCGTGCCGCTGGCCACCAAGTACCAGTGGTGGTGTGGTGGTGTGGTGGGAAAGCTTGTGATCACGTTGGCTGTTCTTGGGCAGCTGGTCAAATCCGTGACTCCCACTGAAACCTTTAGCATCAGGCTTCCTGCAGTGTCCCATGCTGGACACTCAAAGCAGGAGGGTAAAGGGCTTGTGAAAAGCTGTTGCTTTGTGCAATCATGGTGTTGCTTCATGCAGAGCTGGAAAGAAATATAAACATGAAGCGGTGATGCCCGGAACATGAACGGGCAGCTAGAAAGGAGAGACAAGGGCAAGAAACTTCTTCATAATAGTGCATAACTTGTCAAGAAGGGAGGAAGGAAAGATACTTTTTAAGAAAGAAAATTATCGTGTAATTTCTGGGTTGCATTATAATGGGAATTTTTGTGTGTGAGCAATAATTCCATCAGTACCAGTTTTTCGGTGAAAAGTATATTCGTTATCTTAGACTAATCTATTGGCAGCTTAGAGCCACTGTTTTCTTTTGAACTTCACAAACAAATTCAAACGGGGAAAAAAAAACCATCCCCACTTTTCAACAAGAAGTGCACAATGATCGAAAGTGCCCTAAGCTTATGCTGCACTGAGGCTTCAAGCCAGTTACAGTCACTGCGCCGTCCCAGCATCGTGCTGTCTGAACCCCTGTGTTTAGGATTACCACCCAAGTTCTCCAAAACTTAAGATATTTCTTAACTTATTTCATGAAATACAAGCCAAATAAATGTGATGATACTCTTCTTGTTTGTCCCCCAGAGTAGGAACACACAGTTTAGGCTTTGGTCCCTTTTTTCTTCATTCAGTACAAACAGGAGAAGCAGCTGAAGGACTTGGAAGCTGCAAGGATGAAACGAAGCTGTTGGGCAGTAACGAGAGATGAGCCAAGGGAAAACAGCTGCAAGCTGGACACCAGCAGACACGTCCGACCCTGTCCTCAGGGAGCGATGGGGAGGGGTGGTCCTTCACCCCAGGAGGCCCCCAACCCTGCCAGGGGTTTGCCTCCCCTCCGCCCCTCCAGCAGAGCCCGGCACGGCTGTGCGCTTCTGCCGCAGCTGGAGAAGCTGTCCTCTCTGGGGGAGAAGAGGTGCTTGGCTGCTCGTCAGTCTAATAAGCTAATAGCATGCAAATGCATGTTTGTGCTGGAGTTTCAACCCGCAGCTACAGCCACCTGGCAGCACGCAGCCATGCTTTGGCACGGCAAAGGGTGGCCAGGTAAGGGCACAAACCAGAGATGTAGCAGGGAGCAGTGCCTGCTCCAGCCCCAGAACCTGAAGTCCCACTTGCATTGATTTTCTCAGGGCTAACACCCACTTGCATACATATTTGCACCTCTCTTTGCAAGCAGGAGACACGATTTTTTGGCAATTGCATGCCTGATGCTTGGTGCATGGCTGGAGGAGTGCAGCCCAGGACGAGCAGGACCAGCGCAGCCCAGCAGCAGGACCTGGCCTGGACTGTGTTCAGCTCTATAGCACAGCCATGAAAACCCATGCTGAACTCTCACTTCCACCTCTCTGCACCAGTCTTGGCATCCCTGAGGATTTTCCTGTAATAATCCTGTCTATTGTCTTTAACTTATACAATAGTAATTGAGCTTCAAATTTAGTTACAGTATGGGAACGAGCTGTCACTTGACTGAACATACTTCCTTAACTATTTATTGAAGTCTTACTGACTTTGCGATTTGAAATTAAGAGACTAGACATTGGGATCTCTTTTACGGCTGTGTTTATATCCTTCCCATCAGGCACAGCTGTTCAATGAACTACCAAGCCCTGACTTCCAAAACACTCCCAGGGACTCTTCTTTCTTTAAACCTCCACTGGTGGTGGCTCATGGAGAATTTCTCACCCATTGCCTCATACCCACAGCCATGAAAAATAGCGATGCTCGGGACCTACAAACACTCAGATGCTTTAGACAGGTTTGTATCATATGGGAATGTCAAGCTCGGGGACACAGCTAGGGAAAACACCCATGGTTGCTTTACCCCCTGGTGGAATGGAGCCAAGATAAGTGAAGTGTGCGCATGGACATTACCTGTCTCAGGGGCTGTCCAGGTGTGTCAACCCCCATGGGCCCGAGGGGAGCCGGGGTGTCCCAATCCCTGCATGTCCCAAAGCTGGGAGCAGGACCTGCGTCCCCAGAGGTGCCAGGGCTCCTGGCAGGTGTCAGGGTCAGTGGGAATGACATGCCTCCATGTCTTGGAGAGGATGGAGCAACAAGAGTGATGTGGCTCTGATGAAGCATTTCTGTGAAGCATGTTTTTTTTTATGTAGGCACTTCCCTTTAGCAATAATAAGGTGCTCAGATTACCCTCTGATGTTGGTTATTCGGAAACAACACAGGCAATATTTCCAGTGGTGACAGGGTGTATGGAAACGTGAGCATTGGCAGCCCCTTGCTATCTGCCTGCAGCTGCAGAAACATCGATGTTCACGCTAGCTAAGGGAGAGAAAACAAAACCCTCAGCACCACTGAATTCCTTTTTATCACAGCCAGTTTTATGTCCAAACGAGAGCAAGCATTCTCCAAATACAGACTAACACTCCTTTTGCACTTCCCAGATTCCCTCTGACTTTGGGAGACGCCAAGGTCACACTACCCCTCGTTTCAAGCCCTTCCTGATTCCAGCCCAGCTCAACCCACTGCCAGGCTGCCCCCTCCCACCCAGACCAGGGGACACTGTCCCGCTCCCCAGCAGTGCCGCTGGCAGGAGGAATTTTTGACCATCTGAATCTATAGATAGAGTCATGCCCTGGGCAAGAAATATCTCGAGTTACCAAGGATTGATAGGACGAGGCAGAGGGTTTAACTGTTGTTTTTACAGGGAAATTTCTGGTTCTCCAAATGAGCATCGTGTCCACAAGCACCATCCTGGGAAACCCAACTGCCTGTGATGGAAGTTGAAGATGCTCCAAAGGTGAGCCCATAGTTAAGGAAACTTGCCTTCTCCTCCCAGAAGTGCTGAGCAGCGTAATTTATACTGGAACTGCTCACCTGGCATTTCCCTCTGTGACTATATAATTTCTAATATGCGATTCACTCCCTCTAGCCTTTACAGCTACCCCCTGTAATGATCAATGTCTTGGGCATATAGTTTATAGAGGGTAATTCTCCCCTGCTGTGACTTGATATCTGCCACTCTGACTTCATACTCTGAAATTCATCCTTTGCCAGGCTTGCCGCACACCCAAAAGGTGTGTGAGCCAAAGGCTGGTACCCAAAGGCATCTGGACCCACAGAAAACTAAAGTTTGGGTTCGAAACATGAAGGTCGTTCTCACCTGCCAGGGAGTTGAGCTACCTGGTACAGACTGCCTCAGACTTTGGATGAACTTGAAATTCTGCCAAAATTCATAACTGAGGCCCATTCTTACTTTGCTCTGGTTGTTTCCAAACATAAATTCTCGGTTTATAAGTACAGATGCCAATTTCAAAGCTGATGCTTATTTCATAATCCTAGTCTAGTCTTTTTTTTTTTTTAACCACTTAGTTGTGACAAAGTTTCTGACACCATCGCACATCGTATTTCTTACAGGTATATCAGATGCAGGTGCGTCCGAGGGAAAGATTTTTCTTGCTGATACCCGAGCCTAAAGCACAGCATATTTCAATTCTCTGATATTTCAGTGAATTTCGTTGTCAAAAGGGAAATGTGGGAGTCCTGGTACCTGACTGCTGCGTTACAATGTGCAGAAAAAATCACAAGGATGTGCCTGGAAGTGCCACAGTGGCCATCGGTCCTCACAACCACTCGCATTGACCAAAGCAAATGATTGTATGAGCAAAGCCATATTGATCGAGGGATGACCATGTGGTGTGGCGACCTCCTCTTCCTACAAATTCAAACACTACCTGTGACCCTGGCTTTCCTCCTGTCATCCTCTTTTTTATTTTCCTTTCACGCTGGGTAAGTGTTTGAAGAACAACCTCTCGTGTCCTTTCAAGGGGTGAAGTATTTTTAAGCCTTATGCAGGTGAAGTTTTCCTGCTGAATAAGTATACCGAGGCAAAGAGACAAACTTCATGAACAAGAGCCAGGATGGTTTCTGTCCCATAAAGGGAATTTATGAAAATTCAATACAGTCTTAGGAAAAAAAGAGGTGTTTACTTAGATGATGGACGTCTGTTGAATATTAATCTTTTATGGATATATCGCAGGCTTTCTTAAAGAAAGCTTAAATTATTCAGGAGTATTTGCAGGCTGAGATACAGCGAATTTACAGGCAGTACAAATCAGACTTTTGCATCCTCATATTAAAGGAAGCCAAGTGCAAATTTGGCTTTTTAATACTTTATTTGCCATCTCCTGCTAAGTAAAATAATTAAGCTGCTCATTAAGACACAACATGCGTCATTCTGAAACAATGGCTACCTTAATCGTTATAGACAGCATCGGCAAAATAACCATGAGATGCCACAAATTCATGTTTTAGACTGGTTATTCTTTTTACCCATTTTCTGTATGACAGGACAGCAGTGGCAGGGAGCACTGCTGGTGATGAGCAGCATGGATACGGCAGCTGCTGCCTGAAGAAGGTGATGGTCTGTGATGGGTGATGTGACATGGAGGGGAGGTTGGTGGTGACCAGGGCTGCCCTGACGGGTCGTCCCCTCCTTTGTCACCCTCTGTCCTGGGCAGGGACATCGTCCCCCTGGGCTGTGCTGGGCCTGGCACCGCTCCCTGCTGCCATCATGGTGCTTGCAGGGGAAGCGCCGACTTTATTTATATAACAGCTGCTGGTTTTAGGTGCTGTCACTCACACATGCACAGGCAAACACAGTACTTGAATAGCTGCTATGCTAGTACAGCATATGCCGGAGGCAAAACTATATATATATATATATTTTTTGAATCTTGTAAAAAAAAGAATTACAGCAGGATTATTACAGCATGTCAGCCTCCCATCCACAGCCCAGCCAATGAAGCACCTCTCCGAGGCCACCCTTTAGAAACACTTCCTTGGTTAAAAGCCCTTGCTGATGGAATTGATTTTATTTTACATTTTAAATCAGGAACCTAAGAGATGTTCTCAGGTGAACCAAATTCCTGCTTTTATCAGCGGCTATAGGCTGGGCAGGGGATGAGAAAGTGTTGGTGACCTGGCATGGAGGAAGGAGCTAAGACTTGCCAGTCAGGCAAGACGAACACCTGTCAGGCTGGGGCTGAAGGCATCTTGCCTTCCTGGGAGTCACTGGTTTCTCTTTGCATCCAGCACAAGAGAAAAATACTCTTAGATGTACATGTGCAAGTTCTAAATGCATGTGATGCAGACTGAAAAGCAAGAGTGCATCCTGAATGGAGACATCTACGATGATTTCCAGCAAAAGTCCCATTCATGCAATTACAAACCAGGATGCAAAGATGAAGCTGCTTCTGGAAATAGTCCCCTTGGACATGGTAGCACCTGTGACCTCCATGGATCTGAAGTGTTTGAGTGGTGCTGGCTCATTGGCAGAGCTCATCCATTCGATTCCCATTGTCTTTTCTCAAAAGCGGATCTCTGCTATATTTTAATGTCAAATTAAAGCCAATGCATATATTCAGTCATTATTTTCCCTTGTCCCGTAGTTTGTAGAGGTGAATGTGTGTAGGGATGCTGTGCCTGCTGCAGTCAGTGGAAAACTGTCTGCTGGCTCCAATGGACTTCGTGTCTGGCTCTCAGTAAATTGTCCTACATGTCCTAAATAGCACCTCATACTCCCCATCATTGCTTTTCGCTTGCTCCAGCCACCATGCACATTTAATACAGGTCTGTAAGTAGTCAAGTGTGGAAGAGCAGGGAGGTCTGAGAGAGATTAGGCAAAACTCTTGCAGGGGAAAAGATGACAGATGGATGCTTGGTGGTCTCCTGTGAACCTGGCCACATTTTTTCTCCCTTCAGCTTTGCCAGTTGCAGGTTTCTGTGTGCACAGATGTGGGAGGAGGAGAAGAGAAACAGTGCAATAGATGGACAAAAAGTCAAGAATTTGCTGTGTGTCCTGCCACCTGCTTGGACTAAAGGAGCTAGGAGAGAATCCAGGGCTGATCCCACCTAATGAAAACACTTCAGCTATTGCAAGGAGCAACCAAGAAGCCACCACCCAGCCCCAAACCTCTCTTGTATGCTTCAGTCCCTCCTCAATATATCTGGCCAGGTCCTCAGCTGGTGTAGATCAGCTTTTCCTTTGAAACCAGTGCAACAACCTGACAGCAGCTGTGAATTTGATGGGGTGTGTCATCTTGCAGCTCACCCAGCTGTGTTTGATTTACATTTGGATCTACTTGGAAGTTCACGTCAAAGACGCTGCCACAGAAGGAAGGGGTAGAAGTGGTGCATGAGGGATGGCTTCCAAAATGCACTCTGCTGGAAGGAGCCAAGCCTCACAGAAGGCATGTGGCTGCGAGATGAGTCGGCCACTGATTTTCTTCCCTTCTCTTGCCCTAGTGATGCCAAGCTTCCTGCAATTACTGATTATGATGATTATAATGTTTCTGGTGTGTATGTGTTTGTGCACACGTGTGCAGTGGTTTCTTGCTAAACCCAACTCGGTTGGACATTGCCAGATGGTACAAAAGCTTACCGGAATTTCATTTTCAAATAAACCACAGAGTTGGATGAGCTAATGTTATTCCACATAAAAAGCCACAAAATTCAACAAAGTGATGTTGTTTCAAGAAGAGAACATGTCAAGTGAGAGAACCATCCGGTCTGCTCTAAAAGAGCTACACACTACTCCTCATGCTTTTAGAAGCTGTTTACGTACAAAGGCCGGGCGTACAGCACTGCAGCTTGGTTTAAATATTTCTCTGCAGCTGATGTCTGCAGAGCAGAGCCTTGGCAGAAGCGATGCAGGAACCACATCTGCTCACAAGTCTTCCTGCATTATTTTAAATGCTCCTGAAAGGCTGATGGCCCCGGAGGAACTGCAGCCTCTTTCTCCATAAGGGCACCACCACCAGCTGGAGGATGCGGCTCCAGGTACGTGTCCTCACCATCATCACCAGGGCAGGGGAGGTGACCTCCTGTGATGCTCCAGAGCTTGCAGACTGGCAGCCCAGAGCCTATGGGCCTCCTGGGAAACAAACTGAGACCACTTGCTTATTTTATATAGAGCTCTCCGCTGTTGCATCTTTCTCAGAATTGGTTGCTCTAGGTGGGACAAGGACGAGCGATTTGGACACCAGGGATAAAGCAGTAAAAGGACCTGAGCATTGCAGTGGTTTGTGACTTGCTAGATCTAAAATCACAGACCCAGAGGTCTTCTCTCCCTCTGGTATGTGCAGGGTGAGAGCCATAATGCCAGAGGCAACAGAGGGTGAGTAGGGTGAGGATGCAAGTCAGCAGCGAGAAGAGATCCCTAACCAGAGACCCACCTCTCCCTAAACCACCATCCCAAGCTGTCTGGCAGAGCCCGGGTACATAACTTCTGTGCATTTAGCCCCAAACAGCCTAACGTTTTCATGTAAATAGAGCTGTGATTTAATAACAAATTGGCAAAAGCCTTCTCTCCACAGCAAGAACCACCGCCAGTCTGTGGCTAGTGAATGAGGTCTTGGCCCAGCTGAGGATGTGCGTAGCTGCTAGAGAAAGTGAGCCCAGTGCTTGGGGCCAGCAGCCGCAGCACAGCCTCCATCGGGCCTCTGGCAGAGCCGTGAGGGCTTCATCTGCGAAAGGGCTTCAGCATTGCAATGGTGAGACTTGCAGCTCCTAAGCTGTAGGACCCAAAAGTATGGCCCTAAGAGAGGCCAGATCTCCAGCCAGGGAGAGGCAAGCGGGGCCAGTGCTACTGCCCAGAGGAGATTCACTGGTGATGGTGGCATTTAACCATGTCCCTGCACTGCAAGAAGAACCACCAGCCACATTTGCAACAGTAAGAGTTTGGTTTCCATTTAAAAATGTGTCTTACTATTGACAAACCACTGCGGGTGATTGAGCAAGCACCAACTCGGGCTCATGGACGTTGCTCCAGACATCGCTGCCTTGGGCTGAGAGTCAGTCTCTGACTACTTTTTATGCTTATTTTCAGCTGTTGCCGTGCTGGCTATTTATTTCAGCCTAGAGCAGGCACAAGAGATGTGGCTTATAAAGCATCCACGGCTCTATTGCCAAATCAGACCTCTCCTTTAAAAGGGTTGCTCCTGTGGCTTTCCTGCCATTCTCAGTCACATCCCCTTGCCTGCGCTGTCCCCTGTCTGTGCCCTGTGTTGTGATGGCAGGGACATGTGGTAATCAGCCCTCCTGCTTGGGAGATGGGAGGAGAAAAAAAGGATTTCTGCAAATGTGCTCCCAGATTTCACCAGAAAGCAGTTAACAAAAAAGGAGGAGAAATTAAATCAGTATCAAAATAAATTAACCTTGTGCTACAGAAGAAGAATAATAAATGACCTCAGCTCCAAGAGGATGACCTGCTTTTTGCATTGGGAACAGGATGCAGGGAACAGGTCTGACTGCCCAGGCCCCTGCAGCCGCTGCCCCAGTACCTTTGCAAGAATATGGCACCAGTTGTGTTTGGGGAAGTGATCATCTCACTCCTGAGGAAGCATCCAAACACCAACAGAGAGAGCAAAGACTTACCAGCAAAGGCAATTTTTTTCCTCTTAAACTCTCAAGCCTGCAGGATAGATTTTGTTTCAATTACATCTTTATAAATAACTTTCTGTTTTGCACTTACCTGTTCATTTTCTGCCCTAGTTAGAATCAATATCACCAATAATTACCTGTCAGAGCATTTATACATCACTGGAAGGTGACTAACAAGGAAAAGTCTTTTTCTTTACATATATATTTTTCAGAGCACTTTAAGTGAATTAATCGACAATGAGAGATGGCAGACTGATGGTGGCTAGAGACTAGATACTAATTTTTACCCACAAATAAACGCATTCTCACAAGCAGAGGCAATCGAAGTCTTCCTGACAGCTCCTGCAGCCCCAGCAGGAGGGTCGCCCCCATGGGGCTGAGCCAGCTCTTCCTAAGCCATCCTGCCCCATGGCTCACACTGGCTATCAGAGGTCCCCTCAGGTCCTCCTCTGTCCATCTCTGCTGCAAACGTCCACAATGTGCCAGGGTGGCCCTCGAACACTTGCTTGTGCCTTCTGCATCAGGCCTGCCTGCAGCAACCTGCCTCCCCAAGGGTCGTCGTCGTCATCGTTGTCATCGTCGTCTTCTTCTTCTTCTCCTTCTTCTCCTTCTTCTTCTTCTTCCTTCCTTCCTTCCTTCCTTCCTCATGCCCACCCATCTTGGGTTTTTCCTGTCTAAGCTTCAGACTTGACTCCTAGTCTATGCTTGAAAATTCTTCATTCCTGAAGTGACTGTCTCTGGATCTGCTGCTAGAGGGATGAATGAATACCTTGGGTCAAAATATATGATTTATTGGTGAGCTGTCATCCCTTCTCTTTCATTTCTTGTGCCTTCCTTCTGCACTGGTGTAAAACCACCTTGTGAGCTTCATCTTAGCTAGAAACAGCCAACCTATTCCTTGTTTGTACAGCACCATGTGCTCTGGAGCCACCATCCACCAAAGGGTTTTGCCATGTGAGCTACAGACACTTCAAATATTAACACATGCAAAAACGTGGATAGTCTTTCTTGCTGAAGCTGCTCCAAGCAGTACCACAATAAATCATAAGTCATCACGAAGAACTTCTCCCATGCCTTTCTTTGCAGAGTTATTGGGACGCCATCCAACATAATCAACACATTTTTTAAAGTAGAGGCAATAATTTACACTGGTGTAAATCAGAAATGCTGTTCTGGCCCCAGTGGGTTTACCCCCTGATTCACGTGCTTGTTTGCAAATGTGAAACCGGAATCCACCACCAAAAGGTTTGTAGCTTAGGGAGGGGAAACAGCTGGAAGCAGAAGCGTAGAGATGGCACAGCACGCTGGGGCCATACAGCAGGTGGGTAGCAGAGCCAGGTTTGTGTTTCCCAGGCTTGTACTCCACTATTGGCATACATGGCATTGCGCTGCTGGTTTTTAAACAATCCAAATGATGGTAGGCAGGCCCAAGCCATGACAGCCTGCACAGAGTCTGAATCCCAGTGCAGGCACTTCTCAGGTCTGAGAGCTTGGGCTACAATAGGAAAAGTCAACCCCTCCTCATCTCTCCTCTCTCCCAGTGTCTTGGGGCTGGTTTTCCCATGCGAGTTTTGCCTCCCATGGTGCTCAGGACCACACAGGCATTTGCTCTACATGTGAGAGCAAATGATCAACATGAGAGCAAATAGCCATCAACAGCAAATCTCCCAATCCCAGAGGAACAGCTTCAGATTCAGGCCCCAGAGAGGGTGGTCCTTCTGTCAGCACCTGCTGGTGTGGCCGAGTGCCAGCCTTCCCACCAGCTGTGCTGTTCATGGCATGGATGCCACCAATGGGACATGCATCTCAGACAGGGGCATGGTGGGAGGATTTTGGATGTTGGCTGTAGAGCACCTTAGAGAAGAAGAGAAGGAAAAGTGTTTCCACTTTCTTTCATATTTCTTGTAGATTTTTTTTTTTTTTTGCTTGTTCTGGTTTCTTACGAGAGAAAGAATCACGACATTTGTGGCCCACTAAATCCAGAAAAAAAAACCCCACCAGTTTCAAGCAGGCATGTCTGGGGGAAAGGCTGGGAGACTGGGGCCACCCCACTCCATGCAGATGGCACGGCATCCCTCAGTCTCCCGCCAGTGCAGAAACGGGGCTTGAGCTGCTTGTTGTACCCACAGGATGGGTACGTTTGGGTGCCTGTAGAGACAGGGAGTGAAATTTGAAGCAGGGCTGGATTTCATATCCTGGAGCATACAGCCTGAGGTTGTGCTGCCATGGCTTACTCCAGGGGAGACATGTTTGCCTGTGTGATGCACTGCACCACTGCAAACGCTGGCACGTCCAGATGCCACCTGCTCCCACTGCTGGCACAATATCTGGATGCTGTGTTTGCTTGGGGAGGCCTTGGGTCCCAGGTCCTACTTTGCACAGGGGCTCAGCATTCGTGGGACAAGCACCTAAACCTTTGTGCACAGGAACCCAAAGCAGGGCACCCCCACGGTGCCTCGGGTGGTGAGGAACGGGCCGCTTCTGAGCGCGATGCACACAAGAAATCACTCTGGTCACCTGGAGGCTGATCTTATGATTTAAGGCAGGAGGGACCGATTCACTGTTTTTGGCTGTGCTTCTGCATCCGGTGCAACATGGGCGGTTTGGTTTTGTTTGGTCCTTAACTCCCTCTGTCCAGTGTGGCTGGCTGGGCATTGCCAGTGAGGGCATCCCTGGGAGGACAAGGTGCTGCTGGCGGTGATGGGAGCTTGCGGGAGCACAACTGCTCCTGGGAAGGTGAGGAGGAAGCCCTCCAGCTGGCTGGCTCCACCACCAGCCAGGATGCCCAGGTGCAAGGGGAACTTCTGGGGTGCAGCCCCAGCGCTGTATGGTGGGAAGACCTGTGCCAGCTGTCCCCACCGTGTCCCACGGTCTTTGGCTGTCTCTGATAAAAATAGCCACTTGCCTTCATGCTGTGTATGCAGGCAGGCAGCCGCCTGCAACATCTGGGCAGCAGGGCTTTCTTTTTCAGTTTATCGCGTGGCATCTATTTTAGCAAGTAGCTGCTCTCAAGAAGTTTTGCTTGTGGAAACACCTGCCTTCTACTCTGCTTGCGACAGCCAGCCTACAGGTTCAGTGGGCACCCAGTGCTCCTACCCCACGCTCCTGTCTGGTTGGGGTCACGTCCACCCGCGAGACCCACAGATTGGTCATTAAATTTGTCCTGCCTCGAAACTGGGTCTTTCTCCATCACTGCAGGGGATCAGGTGGGCCCTCTGCCTTTTTTACAGGCACTTCAACTGAAACTTGAAAAAGTACTTTTGGGAAAAGGGATTCATGTCCTCCCACTATCCCGCGAAAGGAAGGCATTCAAACTGCAAGTCCCAGGGTGGGTTTATGCCTTCCTTGAACTGCGTTAGAGCTGTCAAAAAGCAGGTCCAGATATTCATGAAGGGACCTTCAAGATGGTGCCATGTTGTAAAGAAAAATAGCAACAGACCCTTACATCCCCTCTCTTGGCAAATGTGCTGTAGGGAAACTTTTTCTCGCTTGGCAAAAGTTCATGTCCAACCTCCTTTGTCCATTGAGCCTTTTCGTTCCAGCCCGTGGCCCTGTACAGCATCCCTTTTTCCAGAAACAAATACTGATCAGGGGTATGAAGGAGCAGACCCTTCAGTGGGGTTCTGCATTGTGCTGCATGCTGCAACCCCAGCATAGGTCGGAAATGAGATCGGGGAGCCAAAGGTCTCTGATGCTTTCATTTTCAAAACTGATCAGCAGTTCTGGCAGCCTTCATTTCGGTGTGTTCATCTCAGGGCAGCTTCAGCACAGATGGCTCGCAGGGGCTGTAAAACCCTCCTTCTCTGAAGGTCAAGGCCTTTCAAGGTTTTTCAGGTGGAAAAGGTGAAAGAGTGGGTTGCTTTACCATTGCTGAAAAGTGCAGTCCAGGAATGCAGCCGTGCATGATCCCCAGAGGTGCTCCCTGCTGCAGCTGGCCTCGTCCTCCTGCTGCCGGTGCAGCGGCATCCCCCGAAACTGAGGGCTGCCATGCTCTGTGAGCAGCAGCAGGACACAGCTTTCGTGCATTGCAGCTGTCCCCATCCTCTGCAGGATGCATTTGGGACAGGGTTAAGATATGTGGCTGTGGCACGAAACCTGGACCGGGGAGGGAAGGGAGCCAGCTGTGCGGCTGCCGCTTCCCTTTCCTCCCACTGTGCACTGAAGGGAGCGCTCTGCGAAGCCACTTCGGAGTCTGGCAAAAATACACAGGCTTCTCCTGCTCCCGCTCACTTTGGGCGTGGGATCTGGTGGGAAGAGTGAAAGGGGAGAGCAGATGAACACCCCTGGCACTTCCCACGGTCAGTCATCTTCTCACTACTTTTTTAATGAACTCTCCCAAATCTTCCCTCATGAGACCATATGACCAACACCCGGACTGATGTTGGAGGACATTAGGTCTTCCGTTTCATGGAGACAGCAGCCTTCCCGTGGGTAGCAGGTCCTGCCTCTCACGTAACCCCATGGGCATCGCGTTCCTCCTGGCAGCCTGCCCTGGACACCACCGTAACTCGGGGGTGGCCCTGAGTCCCAAAGGCCAGCCCAGTGCACCCCCAGGTTTCTGGCACCCACCAGCCCCACGGGCACCTGACATGCCTCTCACTCACAAGGTGCTTGCAGTAGCTGGCCTGTGCCCTTATGCATCTGAAAACAATGCCGTAGGTGATGATGAAAAGGAGTGAAACGGAGGGACAGAAGGAGCGCAGGACTTCAACTTGCCTCTCGCCATATCTCTTGCTGCCGAGTCAAGCTGTTTGCTTACACCGCTGCGGCCAACCCCTGGGATGGTGCAAACCAGCCAGTTGCCAATTGACGTCAAAGGAGAACTGGTGGTTTGCACGAGCTGAGGGACTGCTTCTACTCAAGGTGGGTTTCCAACACCACAGAAAAATGTTTAAATCCCTCCTCCTTCCCCTCCTTCTGCTCCAGGAAACAAGTGCCTTATTTCATTCATTGGCTGGTTTGGTTATGGCAAGAATTCTGCCCATATTTTGGATACTTGGATGTTTGCTGAGGACTGAGCAGTCCAGATAATGCTAGCTAAGAGCAGGGGAGCAAAAAGAGGAGGGAAAGATGGGGTGAAGCCAAGTTCAAACTCCTATGCCTCAGTTTGTGCCACATGTTTCCAGACAGGACTAAAGCCATGTATTTTTTTCTTCTCACATTGCCTGCAATGTTTTTGAGGCTTGTGAAAGAGTGGGATATTGAGTTCCTGCCATCCTTCTTCTTTCCCTCTTCAAATCACTGCGTGCACTGTGAAATTTGGGAGTTTATTTGAAGTGGGTGCATTTTTTCTTGACTGCTCAAGTCCTCCTTCAGCCACTTTACACAGAATCACAGAATCACAGAATGTTAGGGATTGGAAAGGACCTCAAAAGATCATCTAGTCCAATCCCCCTGACGGAGCAGGAACACCTAGATGAGGTTACATATTACTATTATTATTATTATTATTATTATTGTTATATTTTGTGTTATATCTACTAGCTACAACCCCAGTATTTTCACCTGTCTCAATGTGGATCTATCTGTGACAATGTCAGTGCATTTTCCCAAAGCAAATACTATAAAGGCTTATTTATATCTAGCCCAGACCAACATATTTAACTGCAACATATCTCTCTATACGCAGAGTGATTCCTACAGGGTGTGCTTGCAGAAGTCAATGCATTGACTTCCATCAGATTTGGGTCAGGCCTGAGTTCTCGAATCTGTTTGTATATATTGCTGCCAATATGTGAGGCTGTACTATTGAAGATTGTCCAAAACAAACATGCTTTGGTTGAGACCAGTACACAGGCCATCACGTGAAAAGCTTTGTGATAACAACTGACTGTGTGTTTGCTTTTGTATGGCATTGACTCTTATTTCCCTGATTATTTTTAGTCTTCAAGGCTGTCCCTTAATCAACCCACTTTATTAAACAGCTAGTGTTGCTGCTAGCATGATGCAGCAGGTCTAATGATGCTTTCTATTAAGCATGGGAAATATTAGTTATCTCAAAGCTAGAAGCAAGTGAGAATTAATTTCCTACACAGGCTGATCCAAGGCCACCAATCTGAACACAGAGTTTTTCATGCATTTCGGTAGCCTCGAATCAAGTCCTTACAACAACTAAAAGAGGAAAAAAAAAAAAATCAAACTCCAAACCAGCCCAAATCAACATGTTCCTTTTAGTGGGAAAAACCTTACAGTAAGGTATGCCATGCCCAGACAAAGACAAATCAAACAAACCTCTATTCCTCTTCTACTCTACATGTTTTATTCCTCCTGCGGTGAGGATTTGTGGCCCCGCAGCCATGTGGAGGTGAGGAGCAGAGCAAATCTAGTGCCAAGACCCAGCTGGAGCAGTGAGCATTCTCGTGCTTGAGAGGGGAGGTGAGAGAGGGGACGTACTCTCAGCAGTCCGCTTTGAAGAGCAAGCACGGCTTTGAAGCTGTTTGGAAATGTAGTCTATTACAATAAATTTAGGAGGAGGTTAGTGTTAAATGGAGCGTGTCAACAGGCTTGGTATTTTGACACACAGGTGCCCAGGTCATGCCATGCCATGATTCAAGCTGGTTTTGTGCTCACACATGGTCACGCACCTACATAAAGCTGTGTCTTTCCCATCCACAACAGGTTTTGCTGTGGTTTTATGTACGTGCATGTGAAGACTTCATGCTATGCGTCATCTCCCCATCACCCTCTCTGAAAGGACACATGTGTAGATGTGCCAACACAAGCACATGTACAGCTGCCCTAACAGAGCCTGGACAGCCATGCTCCAGTGGCACAGGTCCACCCATGGGTCAGTGTGGTACGTTGTTGTCTACAGACCCCTTCAAACTGGGGGACATGGGTCAGCCTGGGTGCCTAGCAATCCTTCAATGGCCCTGGGACCTGTCTGGGGCAGCAGCCCACCTTGTTCCGTGTGACACCTCCCAAGCACAGCCAGCTCCCCAGTGGCTGCACACAGGCCATAAATTTTCCTTTGTGCAGATGAAATTTCCAGGGACTTGGGTGGTGCGAGAGCCTGAGTGGGAACTGCAGGTCCGGGGCCTGCCTGTTCCCATCGAGCTGCACATGCTGCTTCAGCTAATGAAATCCACTTATCGCCTGTTATCAGGCAATTAGCCTGTGTGATTTTCAGGCTCTGGCTCTCTGTAATTTTTCAACAATTGGCTAAGATCAATAGCATAATCGGTGACTGGAGCATGTTTGGAGGAAAACTTGAGAGAACACTCTCCAGCCAGTTGGCAAATCGTGCCTCCCTTGCCCTGGCTAAGCAAGACCACAGCCTGCAGACCCAGCACCTTTTTTTAGGGCCAGTGGACAATGCACAAGGAAAAGTCCCACCACGTCAGGAAACGGTGAAGCAGGAGAAACACTGAAACCTGGGTGGAGCAAAGGAGAAAGGTTTTATTAGAAATAAAGCAGAGATGCAACTCCTGTTAATTCAGAAGCACAGACTTCTGCAAGCTGATATCCTAGCATTTCCTTTTGTACACAAGAAAAAATGCTGAATCGGGAAACAGTAGCTTTAACAGTACATATATGGGTATATGAGTGCAGCCTGTAAACTGCCTTTCCCCATTCTCCCAGTCCAGTTAGGTTGCAAAATTTAATTCCTGTGGCGACAGCAGAGTCTATCAGCAAAAAGCCTGGCTGGCTGGGTCCACAACTGATGCAGCGCTCCCGTGTTTGGGAGACTCAGAAGCAGGGAGGAACCCATACAAACACACTCTTTTTCACATTCCTGATTTAATAACACCTTAGATAATGAAAACTAAAAGAGTTTAGAGTGCCTAGTTTATGGTGGGTTATTTTCTGTGCCATTTCACATTGGCAGGCTTGGGCAGTGAAACGGGATGAGAGGTTTTTTTGATATTCCATCAGCTCCCCTTGGTTCCCCTCGCGTGCGTGATTCTCACCTGCTTGGATTCACAAGGTGGAAGGGAAAGTGTAAACATCCATTTTCTATTATTTTCATTTCGATTGTTCCCTAAACTATCCCACCAAATCCCTGGTGACCAGTATAGTCAGTATAAATGGAGGTAGTTGTGGGGCTTGGTTGACTTGTGCACATTACGGATCCGGGCCACCAGCTGCCCTTGCCCTCCCTGTGCCATCACTGGCTGTGGGGCTGGAAGAAAATGTCGCAAAAAAGATGTGAGGGTAGCTTCCACACCCCTCTGCATGCATGCGGCTCCGGCTCCAGCAGTGATGCTCCCAGCCAGTCTGGTGGATCAGGCAAAAGCTTCCTCTCGTCATAGCTTTGGTGAAAGAGAAATCCCATGCTTAAGTAAGAAAAAAATCGCTCTTCAGTCAGCTTTGGGCCAGTTAAAAACAGGATTCTTTTTACACAGCCACAGAGAGTGAAATGGAGTTAAAAATCTGCCTTGCTCAAATATCTCCTTTCCAGGACAATCAGGGCTCTTAATGCCAAAGGCTGCCTTAATCGGTGTCACTCTCTATATCTCACGTCACTTGAGGTCAGCCCAGTGCTTGTCATTCATAATACATCTGACTGATAGAGAAGCGTGCAGATTATTCTCCCAGCTCAGTCTTGGCTCCCACTTGCGTTGGGCAGCTGGCTCTCAGGTACCTGTGCAAGGCAGGAGTACCTGGGCGCACTTGGGTGAAGTGGGGAGGCGTTCGTGAGCTTTGGTGGGTCTCAGCTCCATGCTCTCTCTGCAGTCAGCCACTCCAAGCGGGGCTTAATAGCTGCACTCTATTGCAAAGATGGCTTTGTGGGAAGGGAAAGTATTATGGTAACAAATTAAATATGCATTGCACATATCTTCTTTTTAAAAATGAAAAAAGTAATCCCCAGCTGCCCCCAAAAAGTTTGAAGTTTCGATGAGTATTTCAGCCATTTGCTTGGACGAGAACATGGGAACTGGGTATCAAAACCAAAAGAAAAATGTTCCTCAGTCTTTGAAGATGCAATTGTCATTTATAATATTTGACTAGAGAGACAATTTAGCAGATGATAAATGCTACTGGTTAGTGATTACAGAAGGCAGCAGGGGAGAAGACAGCAAAAATCCCTGGGAGGGAGAACTGCAGAGACATGAGGTGAGCTGGCACCAAAATGCATCTTCTTGAAGCCCTTGCTACAGGTGCTAACCTCTGTGCACAGACACCTAGAAATGAGCTCAGGACGACGTTGTTGGCTGAAGGCACAGCGCTGCTTGACGTGACATGGCAGAGGGCTTCCATATACCTGAAAAAAGTTAGCCCTGCCTCAGGATTTATATTACATTACATTTATATTACATATTACATACATATTATATGCCGAGTTGCAGCACCAAGCTCTACACAGTGCATGAACCCGTCTGGGAGCAGCGGCCCCCGCTGCCTGCCGTGCCGGCCCGTGCCTTAAGGAGGCTTCGAGCTTCGTGTTTGGGACTGAGCTGCTGTTGTTCCTCTGCACCTCCCTTGAATCCCCCTAAGCCAACACCCTTTGCTAAGACCGAAAAACATTTTCCAGACGCAAGCATGTGTACATGTGTGGGTGGGTGGGGTGCAGGGGACTATGAAAATTTCAAGGGGAGGTATGACATCCTGGCTTTCTAAATATAGAGGACCTGAACTGTGGCTTCTCTCACACGCTAGCAGCGTGCTTTCTGTTTCAAAAGGCCCCAAAAGCAAATATTGCACTGGCTGGTAGCACAGAAAAAAAAAAAAAAAAAAAAAAAAAAAGTTAGAAAAAGGAAAAATATCCTGCAAGTTGATTACAGCTTCCAGCACTCTTGCGCAGAGCTGTTTTTTAGGCAAAGCTCCAAGCGGTGCCCACGCAGATCTGAGCGGGCCGGCGAGGCGCAGATGGCCATCACGTGAAGGCGGTGGTGGGAGGAGAGGGCTGGTGGCAGCCCCAGCAGGAGCTGGGACCCAGCAGTGCTTCCCCTTTGCCTCCCGGCCCCTGCCTTTCCAGCCGCAGGAGGGGAGGGAGAGGGGCGCGAACTGCAGCCCCTCCTCGGGAGCGGGTGCTACCTCGGCCCCTGGATGGGTTGAGA
Organism: Caloenas nicobarica; assembly: GCF_036013445.1. Lineage (NCBI taxonomy): Eukaryota > Metazoa > Chordata > Aves > Columbiformes > Columbidae > Caloenas > Caloenas nicobarica. Next base: position 78,211,982 of record NC_088245.1, read on the forward strand.
ATGTGACATTTTGGCTCTGTGTAAGGCGCCACGTCTCGGTTCCCTTTTCGTTGCCGTTATTGTCACTCTGGTATTTGCATAGCACAACATTAAAATGCCTCAGAGCCAGAGGCAAGTGGTAGCTGCTGCTTCTCCTTTTAAAAAAATAAGCAGCTATCCATGCAACACCATCGCTGTCTGCATGTGCTCAGGGTGGGGGGCACTCATACCACCGGGGGGTTACAGCCTTTGGAAAAGTTTTGCAGAACTTAATTTAATCGAGACTGATGATCTTTAAGTCAAGCTATAAAATCCAGCGGAGAGTTATATGCCAGTAATAGACCCTATTAGAGGGTCTAGCACAGTCTATAGAAAGGATCTCCTCTCTATTAAATTCTCTAGGGCTTGAGTTCTCATTTACACAAAGGGCCCTTTTAGCTGTGTAAAATGGCCATAAAGTAGGTGTAAAAATGACTGATGGTTTCTTTACAACCCCTTTACACTATGAAATCAGTGTAAAGTGGCCAGGGTGCAAATGAGAATCACACCTGGGTTTGTGAGAGTAAATTACATGCAGCCCTTTGCAATTTCTGTGTGTCCATAGCGGTTTAATACTACCCCAGTCTGTGGAATTCACCCAGAGAATACATTTTCAGGACTTAAAAAAAAATGTGCTTTTCTTCAACATCTCTGTCTTTTCTGAGTGTTTTAGTTCCAGGCTTTTTCCCAGTGCAGTCCGTGTGGACTTCGACACTGGGGAAAGGCTGGGAGCTGTCTCAATGTGCTGTGGTAGGTGAAAATCCTTTAAGTTATACCGTCCAAAATTCTTGATCCGAGCAAAATAAATTTTGTAAAACCATACCCGGGGGAAACTGGTTCCAAACACTACCATGTCCGTTTCCTGGTCTCTCCTCTCTGTTTTGATTTTATGCTCTTGAGATATACAAAGAGAAGAGTTAGTCTTTTCTAGATCAAAATACCCCATGTTTATTCATTAAGCATTAAAACACCAACAGAATATATGATGATTACTATTGCATTCTTCCAGAGCAAAGGGTTAAACTGCAATGCGCTGATTAGTGACCAGCAGCGGTGGCTTGAAGTGGAGGGTGGCCGGTACCGGGGTGCAGGAGCAGACTCTCCTACCCAGACCTCAGTTCTCTTCCCCATCGCCACACCGAAGGCGTCTGCAGCAACCCCGTGATCATCACTGCCGCATCTTTCGTGCTCTAGAGGAGTCCCGGCAAATTTAAGCCCAGTGATGAGTAGGCAGAGGCCAGGCAATGTGAGCCCAGCCCCGGTTAACAGGGGCTGGCCCTCCAGGAGCCAAATGCCTGGGAGGTGATGGGAGACAGGGCATGAAAACACATGGGTGAGACAGAGGTCAAAGGATTAAGGAGACAAAAGCTCGGCTTGGGTGGAAACGCCGCTTGGCCAGGTTCTCTCCCACAACAGCTCTCTGCCACCAGCCCACACGCAGTGCAGCCTTCACTGGGGCGCTGCAGACGGAGTTATCTTCTGAACAACAAGGACATTTGGGAAAGGGCAGGGTAGGAAGCATGCCCTGCTCTGCCAGCAGAGCCTTCCCCTTGCTTGGCTGGACATCGTGGCCCAGCACCTGGAGGTGAGGGCAGGAAGAATCCCCAAAGTTCAGCTGTCGTTCAGCCTCCCCTCATGCCTCTCCTTCTTCTTGCTGTCTTTGCGGAGAGGAGACCCCACACTTTTGGCCGGAGGGAGGAGTGGGTGCAGCAAGGGTCGTATAGGTGGGAGGCAGGTATATCCTCTGCTGTATGCTTCGACAGAGAGGACAGCTGGAGCCGTGCGAGGGATGGAGAGCAAGACAACCTCTGAGTATGCGCAGCAGGTGAGAGTTACTCCTGCACATCCATCTCATACGGGAGGCTGGCCCTGGCACAGGTCCACCCGTGCTGCTTATGGGGTCTAGAACATGTCTGATGAGGAGCGGCTGAGGGAACCAGGGCTGTTTAGCCTGGAGAAAAGGAGGCTGAGTGGAGATCTTATTGCTGTCTACAACTACCTGAAAGGAGGTTGTAGCATGGAGGGTGTTGGTCTCTTCTCCCAAGTAACAAGTGATAGGATGAGAGGAAATGGCCTCAAGTTGCACCAGCGGAGGTTTAGATTGGATATTAGGAAACATTCTTCCCAGAAAGAGTTGTGAAGCACTGGAACAGGCTGCCCAGGGAGGTGGTTGAGTCACCATCCCTGGAGGTGTTTAAGACACATGTGGATGAGGTTCTTAGGGACATGGTTTAGTGCCAGAGTTAGGTTATGGTTGGATTTGGTGATCTTGAGGGTCTCTGGAGTCAGGAGGGACAGGCTGGTTCCGACCACCGTACAGACAGCCCTTCTGATGTCAGTGGCCAGGTCTCACATCACCAACACGCCCTCGCACTCCACCACTGTCTCAGCTTGCTCCAAGCACGCCTGGGAACCAGACTTAGGACTTTGGATGGGTGGCGACACATGAGCAATTGTTTGCTTGCCAATGTGCCCTGCAGCCACGCTTGCTAGTGACTGTTATTTTTAAGTGCATTAAAAAAGGCCCTTTGGAAGCTGGTCTCAAAAACTTTCATTCTCTGAAGCTCCTCACTTGCAGCTTGGCAAAGAGCACCTTGGTGACACTGTATCTACTCTAGAGGCACTTTCCACAACAAAAACTCGAGCACATACAGCAAGCAGTGCTCTAGCTGGACCACAGGAGACTTAACTATGTTGTGCTCTTCTGGCCCTGGAGGTACACTGGTCTAGCCCTGGGATGATGTGTGATCACCATATGGAAGAAAAGTTTGGGGTAGGATTAGAGCTACTCAGACAACTAGCTTTTGCTAGACTAAGTTTTTGACTCCCTGGTGGCTATTTTTGCTGCAGAAAAAGAAAGTTTTTGCTTCTTTGTAGCCTTATAGAAATTGTGTTTGCTTCCTCTTTGCTAATGATTGTGGTGCAGTTTTTCTGGCATGTGATTGCTCCACCCCACCTCAGAAACACCCTTGCTCTGGCAGGGATGGGGAAATCCCTAGTCAAGGCAGGGCGTGAGCACCAGCTGCCTTGCCCTTGCTCAGCTATCGGCAGGCACTGCAAAACCCTGCTGATTCAGACCCCCTCCTACGTTTAGAAGTCCATGCTGTGCAAGTGGAAATGACAGTCTGAGGGTCAAAGCAACATACTTGTCTTAGCATAAGGCTCGGTATAAGGCTAACATGACATAAAGCACGCTTTCATGGTGAAAAAGCACTGTTTGAATGTGGTTTGTTATTCTATGCTGCTTATTAAGAAATCATTATTCTCTTGCCCTCATTACTATAAACTATGGCAGTCTCTTCTTGCTTACCTCCCCCCACCCCAATTCAAACAACATTCATTGTTGCAGGGATATATCTTCAGGGCTGTTGGCCCAGCTCCACTGCTGGTGTGTAAGGCTGATTGTCTTCAGAGTAGTTACACCAAAAATGCATTTGGCCTTTTGTGCTTGGAGCATAATTGGTGGAACTAGCTAGACGCTGGGCTTGGGAGCCTGCAATTACAGCAGTGTCAACATAGTTTTCAATGTGACTAGTGATGTAGGGTCCTCCACTTTCGGAGTGCAATTGGAAGTTTGTTAAATTGATCTTTTCTCATAAAGTGCTGAGCACTCATACTTCAGAAATCTGTCTGGAGTCTCAAGCAGGGCACACTGAATCACCATTAGTCAACCCGCTCATATTGTTGTTTATTAGTAATTGGATTAGGTAACCTATATCATTAGTCACTCTGAAAAAACTATGTATATTTTATATGGCAGTTGTCAATATATTCACTTTGCTGTTGGGCTCTGCCTGCATTTGAAGAGGTCTTGACCTCCTTTATTACTTTTCTGTATGTTAAATCGCCATCAGGTTAGCATGGATTATACCCAGAGCATCTCAGAGACAATATATTCCCTAAGCATGGTCAGCGTAAGTATAATTAAGCAGTTTCGACCAGATCTTTATCTGGTAGCAATCAGTATAGCTTCTCTGAAGGCAAGAATAGATATCTATAATACTAGCAATGGAAATGGACCCTATTTCTTAACTGCTGTAGCCCTGCAGATGAGTTCCCAGTGAGTTTTAAGACCTCATTTTGCCTATGGCTAATAAAGACCCTCTTTGGTGAGTATTTGTACAGCTGCATCTTAAGGACTTTGTATAGTCTCTAGATAGTCTCACAAGAGACCTTTACCAAGAGCAGCTAGATGAAATGCTCTTAAAATTATTGAAAAATATATTAATTAAAACTGTGTGAATGCTTGTCCTTGTCGAAAACCTTATAAACATTCATCCATCCATGGTGTCTATGGTGGCAGTACACTGACATTTTCCATTCCATGGCTACAACCCCCCACCAGCTCAGACCCTATACTTTCTGTTGCTGGCCTTCAGTAGCGTTTAAAGGGTAGAACCGAGCACCCACGTAAAAGACCTGATATCTGTGTTTCCACATCACAAAGCAGGCCAACAGACACACCAAGGCTGCTATCAGATTGAGAACCATCTGCAGAAGTAAGTACAGGTTGAGCGCGCTGGTGAGGCTGCCACAGTCAGCTGCGTCCTGGTAGACGAAGGTCCTACCAAGGGGGTCTGCAGTGTCCAGTTTGCAGTAGCAGGTCTCGAGGATGGTATCGCAGGTAAATTTTGTCATCTGCAAATAATGGTGTGCAGCAAAAGCCACTGCCAAAACACAGGCAATCAGAGCAAGGGCACTCAGGAGAAAATACATCAACTGAAAGAAAGAAAGAAAAAGACCTATATATACTCTTTTTCCAGCTATATAGAGAATGAGGAATGCAGAATGAATGCATCCACATATACTTCACAGGGAATGCATGCATTCAATAGACTATCTGCACATTGTGTGTTTTGGAAATTGCAAGGCAGCTATAAATCCTGGGTGATGCCAAGTTCAGCAGGTCGTCTCAAGAACGATTAGTTCTGCCTTGCATAATCTACATGAGTATTGCCTTGCATCTTTACAACCTGATAAGAGCACCAAAAAATCTGTGTCTCTATAAGGCCAGAAGCTTTATAGAGGGGGAGAGAGTATCTTCCTCTAGTGTGGTACCTGCATTGGCTAGACTTACAGTCATCAGCTGAGATAAATTACTGCAGTTGCCTTGAAGCAGAGCTGAGCAGACTGAGGCTTGGGCTGACATATTATCCCAGGCTGTGCTGAGAAGTAGGTGGTTTTGAAACTTTGCTCATGTGTTATTCCCTGCTCTCGGCTTGCATGCCCCGAAAAATCTGATTTATATTTGCAAATCAGGCAGTGATCAATCCCCTTCCAACACCTGCCCCATAAAGGTGGAGCAGTCCTTGAAAGGCATAAGAGAGCAGCAAGCACCTTTCACGTCCCAGCGCTGCCCCTGCTACGGCATGAGAAGGACAAGGCTCTGTTTTTTCACCTCCTCAATAAGGTGGCTTTTCTCAAGGGTAGCTATGCAGAGTCCACCCCCACAAACATGGAAACTGGCAGCAATTCAGAGCCTTCCTCACCTCCGGTTGCACCTGAGACCTTTGGATACCAAAGCATATGGACTTTCCTTGCTTTTGGTAGCTGGAACTGGCAGTTGCTGTGCTGCATACAAAACATGTGTGAATGTATATTAAAATCATATCCTGTGTTTAGCCAAAATAGCATTTTTGGTTCTGCTCAGCACTGTAAAAACATTTATTTTTCTTGGCATCTTATCTTTCAGACACACGGCACGATTGGGAATCTGTTATTTTAAACAGCAGCTTCTCTCTCTTAACCTCAATACTGCAAGCAAACTATCAATATAAAAGTGGTTTTTATGACCTTGAAACTCCAAGTCTGTATGTCTTAATAAAATTCACAGTCCTGGTGTTTTTTGTCTTATAACTAGAGTGTGAATCAATCTTTCTATTCAGTTGCCAGCTTGGAAAAAAATATTTGGGCTTATTGCAGATCTTAAAGCACTATATACATTTTCTTCTTGAAATCACCAAATTCTTACAGAAAGATGTTCATTTCCAAGACTTGGCTACTATTAAATGTAATTATTTCCCCTGCAGCCTTAAACCAACGGCAGCTTCAAAATGAGGGTGGCTCTTATTAAACGCAATTACTTTACCCCTGCAGCTTTCAAGGTAAAGGTCCATGGGAAAGGTGAAGCTGGTAAATGGGGACACCTCCTCATATAAAGCATAAAGAAGCAAGCACTACTGACTGATGGGCCCTCCTCCAAACAAAGATGTGGTAACTTGTAGGCCTGTGACATTACTTTAAAATATGGTGCAAGTGTGTTTGATGGGGAAAACGAAAAATGGAAAAATATTGACAACTGCTCCTCTTCTCTGAGGGATGAAAGTTGTTCTGGAATGCAGAAGTCCTAATGGACTGGCTGGAAGACCCTGGATTCAGACCAGCAGGAGACAGAATCAGGCCTCCCTAATAAATGAGATATTAAGCCAAGAATACACGGTGTGCCTGGGCCTCCCTGGCAGGTATTTCATTTAGCTGCCAATTTCTATCCAAAGTCAGGACAAAATAGCACAAAATCCACAGCCTAAGCTACACGCTAGGTATGGTAAGCAAGAATTTGCCTGTTGTGTAGCTAAAGGGAAGGAAATCTCAGAATCCCTTTGAAACACACTAAATACATGGGCAGCTCTTCCCTCAGTCCTCAGAGGCGAACAGAGACGCGTGGGGACATAGGGCAATTTCCAAATAGCTTATTATTCTCACAAGATGTTTGCAGAGGAATCTCCCTGTGAGCCGCTGAAAATGAACACATTTCCAAACACCAAAGGTGAGGCAAATGCAAATACTGCCTGTGAGGGAGCATAAGACAGCGAGTGCTGAGATCCCATCAGCAGATTAATCACATGCCAGACCTGGAGGCAACTTCAACATCGCAAATACAACCACGTAGTGAGCTCTGCCCAGGAACCAGAACTTGCCACTGGAAAACTGGTTTTTAACAGCCTCAGAGAGATAGGCACTGTGATTGCTGCTTAAATAGAAGGGGAAAAGGGAAGCGGGGAGAGACAGCATATGATGAGGTCAGAGCATGGCAGCTCATCCTCCTTCGGGCTCCTTATATGAGGAAGGACCATTTTAGCAATATTTCCTGGCAATAGTTTTGCTCTGTGCCAAAAAGAAAATAAAAAAAATAAATAACCTAAGATGGATCGAGTTCCTCATGGAAAAGGCTTCTCATAGTTCTCACAGGTGAAACCAGAAGGGTTTGCAGAGGTGGATCCAGGGGACCCCTTCTGAAGGTGGTGGTGGCTCAGGCACCGGCCTGTGCAGGGAACAGGAACCACAGCGTGTGTCACGGCGTGGGCTGCTGGGGCTGGGTGGGCAGGAGTAGAGGGTGTCACGCCACCCTAGGAGGTGCCATGACCAGCACCACACTGATCTGTCAAATGTTAGCAGATAGCCCAGCAAGTCCACAGGAGATCTCAAGATGTGGTCTTTCCTTTTCTCTTTTTATTTTTTTTAAAAAAAAAAGGGAGATCTCTCCTTTTAAATAGACTCATAACATGCTACTTTGCAGTACTGCAGAGCAGGCTTCCGGCAGACAAGGAGATGGGGACAGGCACAAATTCAGCCTGGCACTTGCCATTGTCCCCCCAAAAGGCAAAGCCACCCTCCCAGAGGTGGTGGTCTCCCTTTCTCATAGATGCACGGGGTGCTGCGGATACCTGCGGTAGTCTCAGGAAGGGACTTCTGCTGAAAGCAGTTCTAACACCTCCTTTTTTAACAGCATCCAGGGCATATGCAAGTGTGAAATGAAAGAAGCAGCTGTCAAGAGGGAGGGAGGCAGAGAGGACTGCACGGGTCTCCTCCCATTTCCCACCTCGAGGGAGTCACTCGCAACCCAAGTTGCTTGGCTCTGTCTCGTGATTGTAATTTTGCATCCTCAGCCTTGTTGCTGAATAGCTAATGTTGATTTTTTTTGTTCAGAGACAGACTTTAACTGACATTTAACTGACATATTCTCCTCTGCTCTGGTGAGACCCCCCCTGGACTTCTGCATCCAGCTCTGGAGCCCGCAGTACAGGAAATACATGGACGAGTTAAAGAGGGGCCAGAGGAGGGACACAAAAATGATCAGAGGGCTGGAACAGCTCTGCTGTGAGGACAGGCTGAAAAAGTTGGGGTTGTTCAGCCTGGAGAAGAAAAGGCTCCAGGGACACCTTGTTACAGTCTTTCAGTACTTAAAAGAGGCCTATAAGAAAGATGGGGACAGACTTTTTAGCAGGGGCTAAAATGACAGAACAAGGGGTAATGGTTTTAAACTAAACGCAGGGAGTTTCAGGCAAGACATGAGGAGGAAAGTTTTTGCAATGAGGGTGGTGAGACACCAGCCCAGGTTGCCCAGAGCGGTGGTAGATGCCCCATCCCTGGAGACATTCCAGGCCAGGCTGGACGGGGCTCCGTGCAACCTGATCTAGTTGAAGATGTCCCTGCTCATGGCAGGGGCTTGGACTAGATGACCTTTGAAGGTCCCTTCCAACCCAAACTATTCTATGATTCTACGATTCTATGATTTGAAGATCTGACATGTGATACTGGAGATTTAGATGAGTCCTGTGTGAGCAAAGCCCTGGTGGAGACTCTTAGGTCCTACTTCATTTAAAATAGGTATGTGCACTGTAGCCAGAAGTGGTTCATCTGGAGAGGCAGTGAGGAGAGGAGGCACTCTGGGATAATGGCTCCCAGTGGGGACGTGGGACGAGAGAGATGAACAGCCTGGGAATGATCAAGTTTTGTGGCATGCCACAATAGGAAACACTGGGAAGGTGGATTTTGGAGAGGAGGGTGCTTGGGGTAGCCAATAGTCCATGAGCTATTTACTGAACCAGAAGTCTTTCAAGGGAGACTTTAGCTCTAATTCTGCCAGGTGATGATCACCTGGGGAGCACTTAAGAAATGTTTATTTTCTTGCAGGAGCGGTGGCTCATGTTCCCCACCGCCAGGGCGGGTGGTGTTGCTAAGGGTGGCAGAAACATCTGAGCTGCCCAGCCCGACATGCCGTTCCCACAACGGGAGATGACTCCCTTCCTGCTTGGATGCCAAGTTCAATTTAATGCTGCAGGGCAAGCAATAAAAAGGCTGGTGTGGCAGCTCCCGCCCAGCCCAGCATCTCCCTGGGCAGCTGTAAGGCTTACTTGTGGGTGTAAAGGTGACAGGGCGAGAATGTAAAGGCAATCAAAGGGCAGAAACAATTGTTCTTCTTCTCCTTTTCTTTATGTAAGTACAGGAGAAGCTTGAGAGAGGCACAAAAGACACACCGGGGTCTAATTTCTAAGGGAGGATGAATGCTGGATTTGAAAAGCCACTCCTTGAATTTTATTTCCTTCTGCCTTTCTCAGTTAATAATCACCATTTCTTTGTGTTGCTTGTGTCAGTATTTTTCTTTGTTATTATGTGTCTGCAAAATATTAAGAGCCCTGAAAATTACAATAAGAAGGAAAAACGGACCAGAAAAATGGTGTTAAAAAGGTCCCGTCTGGAACAAGCATTCTCAGCCTTTCTTTTCTAATCTTCGTTGACCAGTGTCAATGAAGCACAGTTTTGGGGACCAAGATGGGGCATGGTGCCCGATTTCTGCATCTCTCTTGTGATGCTCAGATGGGAATTTGCTTCATTGAAGAATGCCTGTCCCCATGGTTTGCTAACACTTTCCCATGTTCACTAATGCCTGACCCTGACACAAGGCACCACGTGCTGAGGTGCTCAGGAACAGCCTCTCTCTCCCCTGTCCTGAAGGTGGGCAGATAGAGATTTCCAGCCATACTTTTAAATTTGCCTGTGCCCACACAGTTTCTTATTTCATGGTGAGGAGCAAACCTGCTGGGAAGGTGCTGAGATGCTTCTTAGATCACATTCAAAATTAAAACTTGATTTAGGTGGACCCATTTTATGCCACCCTACTTCTCACCCAGCTCTCTATGCATATCTCTACTTCATCAGTAACCCCCAACCTTTCACTGTACGCTTCCCAAATTATTCCAGCTTTGTTGATCTGAATCTCTTTGATATTCATAAAACATGGCAAACAAAAAAGTGTCTTACTCTGATTTGAAATTTTGTTATTAGAGTTTCCCCTTTATAGACTACAGTTTCTTCCTTAGCTGCTTGGAAAATAACAGAAAACCATTCTTGCATTTCAGGTGCGTTTTCACTTCTTTTCATGTGGTCTTAAAAATAACCCCAGTATCAACTTTTCTGATTACATTTAACGACATGAGAAGAAAAAGACATTTTTTAAAAAGTCAAGGTACCTTAACTGTGAACTGCACACAGGTCTTCTCATCAGGTTGGTATGAAATACAAAGCATAACAAATCCCACTAAGGACACCACACAGACCTGCAAGGGAAGATTTAAAATGTGTCAAATTTAAAAAACAAACAAACAAACCAAAAAAAACACCTCCACAGAAAAAAAATATTTTTTCAAGCCAAAACACCTTTCTGTGTTAGCAGGACTGTAACTCCAGGAGCAGTGTGTAAGTCGTTTGAGTAGAGGCTACAGCCATGCATCTAAGAACCTCACATGTAAATGCACTTGTGAGGAGGAAAGATCTTTAACTTTCACTTTACAGACACCAAGGCACAAAAAACTTAATCAGAGTGACTTCTTGAATCAGACCTACAAAGATACATCCCAGCAATAGCCTCCAGGTTGGGTTTTGAGGTTTTGTCCATGTAGCCAACTACCAAAAAGGAGCGGAAGGCATATGAAGTTGGGCTTGCAAGCCCCAAAAGCAACATCCTACATACCAGTGGATGCTGACAGGGTTTTTATGTCACCAGTACAGGTTGTAAATCAGTAATCATAGCTGCTGCTGGATAAGAAGCAGCACATTTTAGAGTAGAGGCTTTCAGCCTCTTCCAGAGTGGACACCATACCAAAGAAGACATCTCCCCTGCAATCTGAGACTCCATTTTAGCCCTGTGGCAGTAGTTGCTGATGGTTAACAGCAATGGAAAAGTATGTATGCACTTTATTATTCATTTAGCTGTCTGTATTATTAATTCTGAGACTGAGATTTATTTGCAGGAGCAGATAGTCACTGGTAGGCATTTTCCAGCCACATAAGGAGGGAAGCTCGTGCTCTGAGGAGCTAGCCCAATCAATACGATTTACTTGTTAAAGCAGTGTTATCTGGCCCCACCATGGTGCTAAGCACTCCAATCAAGTGCCTTCCTCTCCCACATTTTTGGAGGACCAGCGAGCAGACTTCACAGGAGGAACATAGGACCTGCAGCTCTGCAACCGGATTGCTGCTTTCTGGCAGCTTCCTCCACGACAGGACAAGAGGAACCATGTCCCCAGTGCCCGGTGAGGGCTGCCTGGGGCTGCATCAGGGCACACAAGGAGTCCCGACTTCAGCTGCAAAGGAAGAGGATGTTGGTGGTGGCTGGAGCTACTCTGCGAGCAATCCATGCGTGTTTGGGTTGCCTTGGAAAAATATGGGAGTCTATAGCATGCAGGCATTTTTAAATGCCACTTCGTATCGCACCTTTAAAAAGGCCCAGGTATGATGAGCCTTAGCTGGGACCTTAGCTGACATGGGCCAGCGTGCTTCCAAAGGTGCTAAGGCTTGTCTTCATGCAGGGCTGGGAGCAAACTTTGGCCTCCTTTCTAGGAGCATCTTGATCATAAATGATAGCTATTAAATTCCCAGTGATGACAGCAAGAATCTATACTTCTTTTCCCTCTTCATCTTCCTTTGGGGGTTTTGGACACTTCTCATTAATTTGAGGCTTTCTGCTTTCCCAGAGCGGTGGGATTTGCCTTCTTGGTCCAGCCCTGGGTGCAAGTTGCCTTTGCTCGGGAGTGGAACTACTCCATGGAGATGCCTGCAGGAGTGTGGGGCTCCTTCACAGCCTCATCCCCGCCTGCTTGCTACACACTACAGCAGTGCTGTTCACATCCAGATTTCCAGCTCCACAGGGGACTGCTTGACCAGCAGTGAAAAATCCATAACTCTCCTTTTAGGCATCAGTGGTTAAAACCATTTATTTTATGATCTGATGTGTAAAATACCGAATTTTTCTTTATATCTGCATTGTTGGTGCAAGGCACTAGACAGCAGCCCTGTAAAGGAAGAGTGCCTCTCAACACATGGATAGTCATGTCCCTCAAGAACCTGTGTGATTAATAACACTTTTTCCCATAAAGTTTTATTTCATGTCATTGCAGTAGAACATGAATAGGAAGTATTGCCTCAGAACATTTCTAAAGAAAGCGTCAGTATTATTTACTTCTTTCTATGTCATGTGTATTTATATTCTAGTCCTATGACTTACACATGGCCTCCCATTTATTTGTTTTCTCCTTTTTATTGTTGACAGCCATAGCTGACAGTGTTGTTGGGGGAAAAAACAACCTTTCTTGTCAAAGGTCCTTCAGCGCTGGGGATTTTTTTGCCCTAGAGTGCTTCTCTGTGACTCAACCAGGTTTTATTTCTCAGGATTAATCATCTATGTCCTTGGTGCTTTGCACTGTATATTAATCTTTTAATTCAATTAACATGCCCATAAAACTTAAATCTTAAGGAGATCATATCTCTGGTAATATCCAAATGATAAACTCCCTCAGTGGCAGTAGTGACTGAAGGAAAGAACTTGCAACAGGAACTAAAAAAAAAAAAAGCTTAAATACACTCAACGTTACATCCCCAAATTCATGTGAAATCAAAGGGGCTGCTCACATCAAACCTAGACCTAAGTATCTTCAGGATCTGGTGCTGAAGGATCTCATTATGAGCAATAAATCAGATTTGTTTTGCTTTAGCTACACCAGTGGGAATTTACACTGGCATGAACCAAGGGCCAGATTTGCCTCCAGGTTCCTCCCATGAGACATCATGGGACTATGCCCGCTGTCCCATTCCTGTTCCCGTTTTCCCACAGAAGGCCGACAGAGCTGCATTCATTTCGGGGGCAGAGTCGGATTCCGATGGTGGAATTTTTTCTCTACCATCATGTGCCTCACACAACTTCTGCAAAAACCCTGCTGGCTTTAAATGCGGCAGGATCAGACCTCCCTCTTCAGAAAGCTTCTCACACAAAAGACTATCGTTTAAAAGGATTTCCATTCCAGCATGTGCTTTCTAAAGTTCCTCTAGGATTTAAATAATATACTCAGGGATACTTGAAGAGGCACATTTGTAGAGAGGTATTTATAAAAGATTACACTGGGTCAGGATTCTGGCAAGTCCTGGCCAGGATATTTCAGAAGGCTTAAGTATTTCTTTTATAACAATATACCAACATGTTTTTTTAACCAGAGAGGTGTATTTTTGTAAGTGATGGTAAAAAATAATGTTGCTGAGAATTATGACCCAGATATGGTTTACATTTCGGTTCTTTAAAGGTGAATTCACACATTGGAGCAAACCGAAGTGTGGAACATTTATACAGAAAACAGCTTTATGCTTCTATTTTATACATTATTAATAGATCGGTTTTGAATTATACCTGTGAAATGTAATAGAATAACTATAAAAATCCTGTGGTAAATACTCGTTAGGACCTGCTAAGTGACTAAGACAGCTGCATTACAGCAGGCACGTTATGGATGCTGTTGATGCCGATTGCTAAGTAGCATTAGGTAATCCTGCGTCCTAGCACTTCAATAGCCATTGCAATATCCCAGTGTGAAGCATATATTTCCTATACCTTATTGACTAAGCACACAACATAAAATGCAATTGAACTTGCTTTACCACTTGTTTGCCACCAATCGATATGCATTTGTTATACAAATAAAATACATTCTATAAGAGCTGTAGAATAGTCATTAATTAGACCAGGGCTTGTAACTGTTCTCTGCAAATCTATAAATATGCATTTCTATGCTGAGTAAATTTCAACTCAAGCTTATTTCAAGATTCTATACTTCAAAACTTTCCAGACAGACTAACATACCCTTTGCTAAATACGTGGTGATGTGAAAGGTTATCCAAGGAAATAATTTAAATTTAGAGAAGTACTGTCTAGAAAAAGACTCAAATGTAATACAGATGTATTTAGGAAGGGTACAGATTTAGTGTTGGTTAAGGTATACTCAGTGAAATCCCCCAGTTCACAATCCAGGAAAAACAGCTGTTTACTGGAGCTGGCTGAAAAACTTATAAGCTTATGCTCTAGAAAATTTCAACATGATTTCTTTTTAGCGGGAAGCAGTAGATGTTCCTTCCATTGGGCAGAAACATCTCAGGGCTGAAAAGCGACTTAAGAATTCATTTTTTTTAAACCACAATCCAAATAGGAATGGACATTTTCTAGGTTGCCCCCACCCTAAAAAGAGCTAGAGCCTGATGTTGTGAGAAATGAATTAAGATCCCATAGATTTCAGCAGGACCTGACCCCAGTCTCATTGAGGAGCGAGTCCCAGTCGATTTACCTGGGAGAATCTCTGCACCCATGGAGATCTCGTGTGTGCAGTCCTTGGCTCTTGGGGACTTTGGCAAACTGACTCTCCCTGTACACGCACACAGGCTGGCACAACTAGGTGTTTCTCACAGCTTGGAGCCTCACATGCTGCTGTAAAATAGATGGTCCAATAGTGAGACTGCAACCGTACCACAACGCACATTCAGCACTTGCAAGGAGCATGTTTTTACACATCTTGATCACCTTAAAACCAGAGCTCAAGTAATAAAGAAGAAGATCAATCACAAGCTAGCCAACCCTGTCCCTTCCACTAAACCTATTACACTTCTGCAAAGAGTCACGGGTGAGAAAAACAGGCTCGTCATCTCCAACAGGAACAACCACAGGCGGCAATGCAGAAGGGCATTTGGACAAACCTACGGACATTGCTAACCAGTGAGGACCATGAGGCTCAGGGCAAGGGAGCCTCTCTCCCCATCCTCACCTCCCTGCAGCTCACTTGCTTTTGGTTCTGCAAGGACTCAGCACAAGGTGTATGAGCAGCACAAGGACACTCCGTGGTAGTGATGAAGATGGTTATGTAATGTACAGAACTGAAGGGGAATATGGACATATAGGGCACAAATTTCCGCTGTGGTTTGCATTCATTTTCATTGCACGTTGACATATTAATGTGGTTTGCTTCATTTCAACAGATTTCAAAACCACAGATTGCTCTAATCTGTCTGCATCTCTCCCTTGTATATTTGTGAAAGTGGTTTTTCTTTTGTTGCTACACTTTTAGCCCAGGAGTTGCTATAGAATAGCTGGTTTTCTCCAGCAAAGAGCCTCCTTCCCAGAGCATCTGGGAAACCCTGGCATGTGAAGCTGGTAAAGCGGGAGAGCTGGAAACACCCACGAAGACATGATGGAAGGAGGCAAAAACCTAGTTCAGGGGAGCACCTTGGGTCTATGCCATGACACAAGACAAATGCTGCAAACACTCACAAAGACATACTATAGCTCATCCGCTCTTTTTATGTGTAATGTGGCTAAGAGCACCACGTGAACACATCTCATTATTTGAGCTGTGTCCATTATTATGAAGCTATAGCAAGCCATCATCTCCATAGTCATAAGGTTACCTAGCCTGAGGAAACCTGTTTGAACAATCTTCCTCTCCAAATCTCACCTAGGGTTTTTGCACAACCATAACCCAGCCAGGAACTCTGTTTTCCCAGCTCCTTCCCCTCGAGGCTATAGCTGGAGCAAGGGTCTAAAACACAGAGGAGATCAGCATTAGATCAGCACTTGGCCAGCTATCACATAGAGCTCTGGTGTGCAGCTACCTTCTCAAACCATTCTTTGAAACTATTTCATCATTTTTTCCCATCAAAGTTTTCCACTTTGTACCTGATCAATATAAAAGTGTGGATTTCAGTTAATCAGGCATCAATGCATAGTTACTCTTAGAAAATGATGCGATTTAATGGCAGACAGCTCTGAAGAATACAGCTCTGATGCTGCATACATACATAGCAATAAACAAGCACTGGAAACGTCACCAGAGCATATTCCATGCAGCCTACCTCATTGCTTTCCATCCAGAGTTTCACATACTTTGGAGAAGGTGCAATTAAATACCTAAACTTGGAGGCTGTTCTTGAAGGCTGTCCTCTCTCAAGCTTTTTGATGTTTGCCCATGGCTAATTGAAGCTACCTTGTATAAAAAAATGGATGCCTGCATGACTATGATTTCCATTAGATGCTTTGATAGCACGAGTTTTTAAGTGTCACCTTTTATTAAAAATTGAAATCAGCTTCCCTAATAACAAGTTAAAAACCCAGCAAGGCTGTAGAGGAGGTAAAACCTGACTGAAAGCCACCTCTGAAATTGCTGGAGGAAAAGTTGTCAAAAGCAACAACAAAAAAAACCCAGCAAGGGGCCAGGGCTAACAAGAAAGTGCCTCTCTTCTTTCAGACTTTAAAAGAGAAGACATTTCAGGGGTTTCTAAATACGCAGTCATCCCCCATGTCAATATGGAAGGGGGTCGGTTGCCTTCTGCTCTAGCTGGGGATGCTTTCCAATTATTGACCCTCTCTAGGAAGATAAAAATGTTACTTCACACGTAAAGTGGTTGTCTGATGTTTGGCACAGCCACCACCATGCAGCCACAGCATCCGGCCTCATGGAAAAACGTTACATCCAGCAGGTGGGAGGATCCGGAAAGAGAAAGACAAGGGAGGCTGATAGGGGCTTACCCATATGGGTTTGTCTCATTTTATTGTGTGAGGGACCACCTGCAGAAAGGCTTTTAGGTGGGAATATCTACAGAGCCTCATCTGTGGGGAAACTGTCAGAGACAACGTGGCCCTTGGATTGTTTTGCTACACTGAGCCAGGCGAACTACGTACACTATAGGAACAGCTACACGTACAGCAAACCCCTTCTGGTCCAGAAGAGCAGAGGTCTAGCCAACCACAGATAAACATCAGGTTGCACTTAACCCCAGTTTCTAATTTATATCACTTTATGGCAGAGAACTGTCCTTTTTTTCCCCAGACACCTGTATACAATGCTTCATTCTTTCAACATCTGTCTCGTAACAATGTTCTCAAAGCTTCTGTTTAACCGTTACACATACCACCATAATTGTACCCATTTTTAGAATGAAAATTCAAATGCCTGTCCTCTCTCTGACACCATCTTCTTCCATTGCAAAAATCCAGCCTAATTTTAAGAGCCTTGCTGCTTCCCTGGGAACTGGGGATGCCAGAGCAACTTTTCCAAGAGCTGTACAAGCCAAAGAGGGTTGCTGGGAGCTTGTCACACCACCTTCCTGCCCTTCCAGCCCCAAAGCAACACAGACCCTGATAAGCTACCGAGGCAGAGGCTGGGTCAGCGCTGCCTGTTGCAGGCAGCACTGTTGATTTTGGCACTCAGGTTTACCAGCCCACAACCACGTGCTGAGTCAGTGGCAGGACCCGCTGTCTGAGTCAGACTCTCATGCAGAAGTACAGCAGTTAAACAAACATCTCAATTATCAGCAGCTGATAGGGATACGCAGCGTCGGGAGATAGTCCTGTCTGTTTGCTACCCATGTTGTACTAATCATCAAAAGATCTTCGAAGCATGAAAACCAGCCAAACTCCTCAGCCAGCCCTGTCGTATGGAGGGGTTGTCCTGCACCATTCCCTTATGCTGCCTCGCAACATGCTTGCTCTTGCCCCTCATCTCCTGAAAACTATCCCTTGCAGCTGGGTTTTCCAGCCATGGTGAGATCTTCATTTATGTCACCTATTCTTGTCTACGAGCTGCTCAAAGTAAAGGATTTTTTTCCTTTGGTGAAGGTTTTGGCTTAATTTTTTTAAAGGTTCTTTAAAAAAATGTATGAAAACTTAAAGAGACATAAATAGTTCTGACCATGGGTAAATGAAGAATAATTAAATTGCTTTTTCAGTTGCAAGTCTGCCTGCCTTTCACACCACAAAGCACCACATCAGATAAGCCAATGCTTGAATGGTACAGCCAAAAGGTAACAAGGCATGGCTAACCCCTGGGTAAAGCTCAGGGACCATCTGGTCCCAGGAAACACCTGGGGAGATGTGACCCTGAAGGCTCCAAGCAACGAGAAGGATCAGAGCTCCTGGGCTGGGGACTCGGCCCATGGAAGATCTTTTGAGACAATTTTAGTAATAAGCTAAATGACAGCTGGAGCCAGAGTTGCTGTCTTGAGCTGCTTGAGAAACAGATTTTTTTTTAAAAAAAAAACTTAAAAAATCTCAGTTTTATTTACATCCATATATATATGGATTTTAAATAACTTTCTGACAGAAATAATACACACCTGGATTATAATTTCTGATGAGTATTTTTGTAACGTTCTTAACTGCCCGAGTCTGTAAAATGGGTCTGAAAGGGAGCTCTCCTGTGAAAACTGATACTCTACTTTTAATCACAGTGGAAATAATCTAAGAGCAGAATTTTTCAAGGAGAAATACATCGTTTATTCTTCTGGGTGTCAAAAGGCCACAAGCTAATGAAAAAGAGTGAAAAGGATACCATTAATATGTACTGCTTCTCCAACACTTTTTATCCAAGGATCTCGAAGCAAGGGGTGACTGATAGCCATTATTAACCCCACTTTACAGGGGAAATAACAAAGTCTTAGCAAGGTTAAGTAACTTGCACAAAGCTACGCAGCAAGTCAGTGGCAAGACACATGAAAAAATAAAGCCCCGCACTTCTGGGTGAAGAGTTTTCCAAACTCCTTCAAAACAGCAAGAAGGAAGAGGCTGCTGGCGTGGTCCAGCCTGCAGTTTTGGGTGCTCAGGACAGGTTTCATGGAGGAGCCTGGCAGGTGCTTCAGACCTGGACACCTTCGCTACAAATGGCTACAGGCAGGAGAAATGGATGCCACCTTCACTGTTTTAGTTGCATTTATTTCCCTGTCCCTAGCAATGTGGGAGAGACATTTTACAGGGAATAGGCTGCTGAAGCTGAAGCAGAAGTGGTAAATCACATAGGCTCTGTGGTTCCTGTCCATAAAACTTTCCTTTGGTTTCTGACTAATGCCTCACAGATTTCGGATGAAATGCATTTCAAACTAGTAGATTTTAAACTGGTTTCATGGTGGAACACTTCTGATGCAATGCAAGCTGTGTTGTTTCCTTCTTCAGGAGCTGCAGGAGGGAATAGTCAGTGCCAGATACCTCTTGGAGGGGACTCTTTCGGTGTTGGGGGCCTCCTCTGCTCCCAAACAGCAGATTGTTTGCCACATCTATTCCACAGGGTGGTGAACCCAATCCCTCATCTGTGCTATCCTCACAAACCTAGGCAGTCAGGGTTTGAACTGGTTTAATTCGGACTGCCTTGCATGGTTTTCCTCAGTAGCCTTTTACTCTACCTGCTTCTCTAAAGATGTTCCTTTTCATTCATGGTAGTGCACTAAAGCACTTGATTTTCAGCAAGGAACCGTGTCACCATTTTGCCACTAATAAAGAAGGAAAAAAAATCTTTCAATCAATCAGAGTCTATTTAACACATTAGCAATTTTCCTTCATTTTTCTGTCACCCTGCATTAACAGCCATGGGGTCAAATCCAGCCCTGGTGTAATTCCAAAAGAGTAACACTAGGAATGAGCTTCACCCATTATCTCTAATGTTGCTAAAAAGGTCTCAATAATAGATCTTTTAAGTTCTTGATTCTGAATACTAATCAAGTCCTCTAAAAAGAGCACTTGAGTGGGATGCTACTAAAACAAATATGCTCTGGTATTTTACGCCACATCTTTCTGTTCTGTTGCTCTTTTCTGTGCAAACAAATGAGTTTCAGGAAGTCACTTTCTGCCACAGAATTTGTTCTCAAGCAACACGTGGGTCACCCGTCCCCTACCTATATGTCCTCCATGCAGCCTCCCGCAGCAGCCCAAGAGACAGCCACACGTAGGATGTCCTAGCCAAGGTTCCTCCTTTGTAGACCAGCTTCCCCCCCAGCTTTTCGGATGTTGGTCCTAAGCACAATCCTCACCACAGCTCACCAGCTGCAGCCTGTGACCCACACACGCAGAAACTCCAGCTCAGCAGCTCCTGGCCATCTCCATCCGATGTCCTAGTGAGGACCAAGTCGCTCCATGGAGACATCAGAGCACAAGAACAAAGTAAATGCAGCATCATGTCATACCTCCTGCATTTTGCCTCTCAAATACATGCTTTGCATTACTCCTGTGGTACATTGGCCATGGCGAGTGATCTACATGTGCTCTCTTGCTGGGAGGCTCTGGGTCTGCACCGCCACCTCCACCTCTCCTTTCTAACACTGATTTCACTCTTACCACTCTCTCTGTGGGCGTCAGACACCTCTTTCCCTTCTGCTTTGGGCTGAGGGTGCAGGAGAGCAGTGTGGTTCCCCAGAAACCTGCCTGGCTGTGTGCCCCTAGCACACAGTCCCTGCCATCACCTCAAGGGCAAGCAAGGGGGCCACCAAAAGCCATTGTGAGCTAGGGACACACGGCACACTTAAATGTGCTGGTGGCTCAACATCACACCAAAGTCTCCAAGGTGAGGGTCACCATCTGACTCAAACCATAGGTATAGTAGCCCATCCCCACGGGTCCCTACCAACATTGGCAACCAATGACAGAACCCGAGGGAATGGCA
This sequence comes from Caloenas nicobarica, assembly GCF_036013445.1. Taxonomy (NCBI): domain Eukaryota; kingdom Metazoa; phylum Chordata; class Aves; order Columbiformes; family Columbidae; genus Caloenas; species Caloenas nicobarica. The sequence goes on from NC_088245.1 coordinate 78,232,513, forward strand.
GGAAGATGTGCCAGGGGAGGTTTAGGTTGGACATTAGGAAAAGGTTCTTCCCCCAGAGGGTGGTGGAGCACTGGAACAGGCTCCCCAGGGAGGTGTCACGGCCCCAGGCCTGACAGTGTTCAAGAAGAGACTGGACAACACCCTCAGACACGTGGTGTGACCTGTGGGGTTGTCCTGTGCAGGGACAGGAGCTGGATTGGATGATCCTTGTGGGTCCCTTCCAACTCAGGACATCCTATGATTCTGTACCTGCAGGCCACAGAGTACAGGTCCCGAAAACCAGGGCGGCTTGTAAACATGAAGCAAAACAAAGCTCTCACCCCCATAGCCAGCATAGTCCCAGGAGGTGTGTTCCTCCGGGGTTATCCTGGCTGACTGGTGAGTGCAAAACACGACCACCATGGCTGAGAGCTGATTTTGGCTATTTTTCAGGGGACAACTCTGAAAGGGACTGAGCTTTGCCTCACATGGGCATCTAGATGTCACTACTGCCTGCAGCTGCTGATAAAAACAAGAGAGGTTGGAGCTCGATCTTCAGAAAGCAGTGACTTTAGTGGTATTTCAGGCCTCCCTGAGGGAGATCAGGCATATGTGGATGTCTCCCATGGATGCTGTTTGGACACTGGGCCAGGGCCTGCTTTCATGGCTTCTCTCACATCCCTGGCCATACGCTAGTTCAGTCCAGCTCACTCTTTCCCCAGCTTTTTCTAGTGAAAAAGCTATTTCAAACCTGGGATACTACTAGTGCTGTCTGGAAAAGACATAATCTGACCTCCAGAATCCCCAAAATAAACAAGAGGAGTGAAAATGTCACATGCTGCTATTTTATCACACATACTCCCCCCTGGCTTGTAACAGCGAAAACCCCAGGAGGAAGTTCTCCTCCCAAGCAAGGTCAGGCTCTCACCCCACAAAACATCACCAAACTATTAGATACCTCTTTAGTCGGAAGAGAAAGAAGAAGGGGGAAGATGAGTAAGAGGAGCTTTTCCTTTGGGAGCTCAGGCCCTGCTCCTTCCACTCTTGGGAGGGTCACCAAGCACGATTAATACAGCAAACCCCAAACAGTTGAAGTATTCAGATAATGCTTCAACTAGCAAGGAATTACATTTACAGGAGATTCTCCCATAGCAATTTAGCACATCGAGAAATATTTTCTTTAAGTACCTAAACATGAATTTATTTGCTGGGAGTTTTTACAGCCTAAGAACACCCCAAACAGTGCTAACACGTCAGTATATATTTTCCCAGAGCCTGCTGCCTAGGGAAAAGAACCTGTGTACTGAATTGCATCCATGGCACATGCCAGGGTCATCACCCCTGACCCTGTCTCTCCACAGGCAAACAGCACGTCCCGGAGCACACAGCTAAGTGGGGCCAGACCACACACGGCACCGAGACCCCCACAACTCCTCCCCACCTCTGCAGGAGCAGCCACTGCTGGGGACCAGCCTGGACTTCCTCACCAGTGGCGCCTCCTATTTATGCCCAGCAGGACCCTGCCCTTTACGCCATCCCCGCCAGCCCGTGAGGCGAGGCTGGCGTGTCACTCGAAACTGCGTGTGACTTGGCGAGAGCCGCCGGCGGGCCCTGGGACAGGAACCCTTTCCCTGCCACGTTGCCCACCCACCAGCCCCGTCCCCCTCCCCACAGCCACGTGCAGTCTCTCCCTCTGCTGGAGGAGAAGTTGGGGAGAGGGGAGGAAGGGGGTTAAATCACAGCGGTTCTTCGACACAGCGCAGCAAGGAAGCTCAACAGACAGCCATTTCTCTCCTCTCACTATTACCAAAGCACCCAGCTAAAAGTTGTAAGTTATATAGTTATGCTCTCACTTCAAAAACCTGATTGTTATGGTTTGGTGGGGAAAGAGAGAAGGCAGCGTAAGTAATCAACATTTTTTTTCTGCATCACCAGGCAGGAGATCACTGCAAAGCACAAGCTAATACATACATCTAGTGAAGAGCAACCCTGTATTTTATCTAGGGTCTGTTGAATATTTCAGGGAAGAATATGAAAGATTGTGTTATTCTGCAGGAGCAGTTTCCTTGGGAAAGTATACCGAGACTTTTAATCCCAGGAATATTTATAGTTAGCATAACTCAAATGATGTTATGCATGCAGTTGGTTAGTTTAAAGTGGAGCGTCATGCAGCTTGCATTAATGTTGGCAAAGGCACTGTATGGAGAAACAGACTTTATGCTTACAATTATCCCAGCCCAATATGGAGTGTCTCTGACTAGCAGAGAAGAACTGATGCCTGCCATAAGGAAGCCCAGCACTGTTACAGAGATGCCTAATGCCAGCTGCAACAAAGCAAACAGCAGCGGGAAACGGCAGCCACAACAAGTGTGAGATTCCTCCTCCTGGCCAGTTTTGGGATCCCCCTTGCTTTTCTTCTGCTTCTTCCTCTTCATCGCGGGCTCCTGTGTTTTGCTCGAGTCGGTGCTTTTCTCCCCTTCAGGTGCCTTCCCTGTCTGGCTCTGGTTATTCGGGGACGTGCTGTGCTGTGGTTTCTTCTCCTCCTTCTTTCCCATGATGATGAACTTTAGCTTTTCACGTGCGTGTGTGTACGCACGCTGATGGGAGTGTGAGTTTTTTTGCCCCCCAAAGCTTCGCTTTGTGCTGGCTGAGCTGTTCCCGGTATTTGAATCAAGGAGGCTGAACAAATATGGAAAACATTTGGAGCAGATTGTCAGAGCTTCGAAATGCCACATATAGCCCAGAGAAGAGGGGGATTCAAGGGGGGTAGCGAACTGCCAACGTGCAGGCGCCGGCTCTGCACGGGGTTTGGCTGTGCACACAGGGCTGAGCACGCATCTGCCGCCACGGCTGCATCGCTGTGAGCACACACGTGCGTGCGTGTTCGTGGAGGAGCTGGGCAGGCAAGCAGCATGCAGAAAGTCTGCATTGCCAGCTGATGAACAGGAGGGAACTCTGTCTCAGCAGGGAGCCGGGAGCGATCAGGCGCCTGCGTCTGTGTGAGCACTGAGCAGGCAGGTAGGAGCTCATCACGCTGTGGCTCCCCTGGGGATGACTGGCACGTAGAGCAGAACTCAGCACACCCACGCAGCACCAGGCACACAACGGGCACGTTTCATGCACCGGCTAAATCAGATGGAATGGGTACATCTCAGTGGGAGAGAGCTGACTATGTGCATGGGAAGTATGAAATTAACACAAATAAAAACTCAAATTAATATCCTGGGGAGCCAAAAGGAATCCTGTCTCTTCCCCGAAGTTGCAAAAGCACAGCTAGGCATGTTTTATGATGAGGCAGACCAGGAACCAGCAATGAGGGTGGTGCTGCTGTGCAGGTACTGGTAGCGTATGGAGCTGAACATCTGCTGAGCGTGTTTCCAGGGCTGCAAGTTGTCCATGCCAGGAAGATTATTTATGTTACCTAACCGAGAGAAGGATGTCTTATTGTGGACATGTGGTCACTGCACTTTGTCCATACTTTGGCTCACGCTGGTGCTTGGGGACAGTACACGGAAGTGTTGCTTATTTGTTTGTTTTTCCCTGGAATACTCTAAAATATGTTCTGCAGATGAATCCAGCACTGGAGTGTCCTCTTGGACACTGGTGGGGCTTCCCAGGGGCTTGCCCAAGGAGGTGCCAGCAGGACTGGGGTCTGCAGAGTTAGGCAGTGACTACCAAAGAAAGAAATTAAGGAAGAAATTTTTTACAATGTGGGTGGTGAAACACTGGCCCATGTTGCCCAGAGAGGTGGTAGACGCCCCATCCCTGGAGACATTCAAGGCCAGGCTGGACAGGGCTCTGAGCAACCTGATCTAGTTGAAGAGGTCCCTGCTCATTGCAGGGGGGCTGGACTAGATGACTTGTGAAGGTCCCTTCCAACCCAAACTATTCTATGACACCAGGCCTGCGAACAGGAGGGAGCAAGAAGAGGTGAGTGGTGAGCAGTCCCATGCCGGTGGCAGTGCCGGCTGCCGTGGGCTCAGCCAGGCCGCGCTGCACGCGTCCTTGCACGGGAAGTCCGTGGGAAGCAAGTGGCTGCCACGACACCCATGCTTAGCTCACGCCAGAGGAATTACTCAAAAGCTTAGGGGTAAGTAGGTGCTTAAACGCTTTCCTGGCCCGGGGCCTGAGCATGTACAGCCTGATGTACATCCCTCCTACAAGCCAGGAGCTGCATCGGTGCCAGCAGAGCACTGAAACCCCTCCTTGGTGCCTGCAGCTCCATGTCTTCATGGTTGCAGAGGCATCATGAGGACACATGGGCTTGTGCTGCCGTCCCACCAACATCAATGGGAACAGCATAAATGGGCCAGCCAGCTCTGTCCCCACCATTTGTCGACTTTTTTTTTTTTTTTACCTTCCCAAAGACAAGTCAGTTTGAGCGACTGACAGGCACAAAGCACTGGGAGGAGTGGGGCAGGTGAGAGGAAGACATCGGATGTTGGAAAAATCACCAGCAAAGCTGCCTTTGAGTGCTGCAGAGCGGTTCTGGGGGAATAACCAAAATGTTGAAGTACTTGGAGAGGATCTTACGCATGCTGAGATAGCATCAAGGAAATATTTCCTTTGACATATTGGCAATGCCTTCTGAGAAACGACTCTATTTCCAGCTCTTTATGGCATTTAACAGCAATGAACTGCGTCGTCTGTATTAATAAATTATGATGTCACTTTGTTTTATGGGTTAAGCAATATCCTCTTTGGTTATTTATATTACCAAATGTATGAAAGAAAACTGGAAACAAAGTGATTTCAGATGCTTTCTCCACACATAACTCTCATGCTACATCCATAGTGCAAGATTAAGATATATTGTTCAAAAAAGGAAAATAAACTAGAGGTGAAAAAAAGTGAAAAAGCCCTCTTCCCTAGTCATGTTGTTCACTGTGCTGTGTTTTCATAGTTTCTTAACTGAGAAGTTTTGTCACCATCATCCACTTTTTAATATATCCTTATGATAGCTTGCACTCGTTGGTGTACCTTGTCTCTCAGTCTCAAAGCCACATACAACCACACCTTCAAGAAGGATGGGGTGTTCAAGAACATCACCAAGGTCAAATAGGGAAGCAGTGGCAAAGCTGAGAACACACATTTACTGATGCCAAGTTGATCACCTGCTTTGATAATAAGTATTAAATGAAGTTGAATTTTATTTTCTTTTCTGCCCCTCCATTTCCCTGTCCTATGCCACAGATCTTTACTGTGGTTTTTGCCCCAGGAAAATCCTGGCACTGTTTTTAGCACCTGGATTTGTGCTGGCGGCTAGATTTATGATTGTTGTCTTCAAAAAGGGGCCAAAATCCACCTGCTTTATCCATGTCGACAGTCATATTAGTTTCAGGAGGAGTAATTGCCTGAGGAAGATGAACAGGATTTAGCCCAAAGTCAATAAAATGAACAAGCACTTCATTTAGAGCCAATAACAGTCCTTGCTTATATCCTGGCCTGAGAATCTCTCTTAAAACAGGTGCCTAAATATCCTTCTGCACAGTAAGCATCTCAAAAATGAGGCCATGCTCCCTTGGCAGCAGGCTGAATATCTCTTATGGGGTATACGTGGAAAATGCACTTGGGTCCCAGTATCCTGCAGCCCCTTCAAAAATCCCGGTTGCATGCCTGGTGTCCAGAGCCCTTAAGGCAGGAGAAGTCTAGGCCACTTCAGGAGATGTCTTCTGTACAGCAACCATAAGGTTTGGGTACGAAACTGTGAAATGTGCTCAGTGTAGACCAGAGTTCACCTTCTCACAGCCGTTGCATCCACAGTAGCTGCACTACTCAAAGCACTTGTTTTTTCCAAGGAATCTGAAGACATCAGTTGCCATCTGTACTGGTCATGCTGAGACCGGGACCCTCTCCTGGGCTGGGTACAAGTGCAGTGTAGGGCACAGTGCAGGGCAGGGGGAGCAGCTTTCAGACACCTTCTGCTTTGCTGCTCCTACTGTCCATGTGGTTGAGTAACGTAGTGATCAGACGACAGCTGACTTGCTTTTACCAGGACACATTTGGGGCTTCAATGGATGCCAACGGGTTGTGAATAAAGACATCGTTGTAATTAAAAAAAAAATGCATATTGCATACTTAAAATCATTTAAGCCATATCTAATCCTTGCAGCAATACACAGTTATCTAGAGAAAAAAATGGGGGTATAATACATTGAAAAAATTGGGGATGGGGATGTTGTTGTTTCAAAATGGTTCAACAGTGTGTATAAGAGGGAAAAATGTTCTTTTACTGTGGCTGGCTTTCCCTACAGAGTCAAATGTGCATATCTTAACACCCTGGAAAGTTTAATGGGGACAGAGAAAAGAGGCAGATGCCCGATTGATCTTTCATAATTATCAGAATCAGATTGTATTTGCTGATTCCACTTGGCATTAACAATTGAGTATAAAACAGCTGTGAAAGAACTCACAGCACTGGTGACCAATGAGAAATTAAAAGAATTACTGTTTTAGAAATTGAAAGATTAAAAAAGGACACTGAAATAACACTAGATTTTCTCAAGTAATACATCTTCCGGATGTCACTTGGATTTTCTCAGCAACTCAAGAATAATCATTACCCTTTTATGCCCAAAGGCCCTGATTCAATATGGTCTTAAACTAAGCACATGCTTGAATACCCTTCCTGGATGAGGATGTTTTTTGATTCAAACCCAGCTACCATCTCTCATGTGGCACGCAGTTGTAATTTTGGTGTCCTTTACACAAAATGAGTCATGTTGCACAGATTTTCCATAGCCAGATACTATCCTCTGTAAAACATTGCCTGCTCTTGTTCCTCCCTTTGCAAAAGGCAACGCAAACTGGGTGACGATGACAAGTCAAACAGCACACACCATGTCAGACATAGAAATGGCAGGATCTGGGCTGCAGCTTTGCGGTGACACAGTCTTTCCAATTTCTTCTCTTACCCATGAGGACACACAGTCTTGCATGGGACTCCAGAAACCTTGTATTTTTTTGTGAGATTTTTACACTGGAAATGAAGTGGGTTTGGCATGGTTGAACCCTCACAGACACATAGACACACACTTCCACATAATCGCATTTATACAGATATTTCTTCAAGGCATCAGCAGTCCAGCCAAGTGCCAATCACAGGGTTGCAGCACACAAATTCAAAACAGTGGAATTAACAAAGAACAAAGGCTTGGATGGGGCTCAACGCGTTGCCCCAAGAACCACGGGGCGTTTGGCTCCCTTTGCCCCAAGTGTAGTTCCACAAAAGTCTGCTGACACAGGACCCCTTTGGAGATGCCACCTCCAGCACGATGACTGGGGCCAGGAGGGAGCCAAATGTGCCCCAGCTGGTCAAAGGCTCACCCACTCACCAAGTCAGCCTGGGCTATGGAGAAGCCAAGACCCTGCCTTGTCCCCGCGCTCCTTTTCCCCTGTTGTCCTCACCCCATAACAAGTCACGGACCACAGAGCTGGACTGAGCGGCAGAAACGCACTGTCGGGTAGCCAAAGTTCAGAACACTGGTGATCTGCTAAGTAACAAGGAAATAGAGGGCTCCCTGTTTAAAGTAAACAGTGAAAGATTCTCCCTGAAAGCAGAGGTGTAAAGTCAGTTGCTGTGATTTCTGAAGACTGATGCCCATTGACAGCAGGTAATAATAATATCTAGCTCTTGAAAGTGTAATTACATAAAAGACAAGGCCAATTAGAGATGGGTCTGACACAGGCAATTCAGGCTGGTTTATGACACAGCCATTTTTAAAGCTTGGGTCATCTGGAGGCAAGGCTTGTTTTCGACATGCTCTTTTGGGGCCAGTTCATGTCATTTTGTGTGTCTGTTGGCTCTGCTCTGAGTGCTGGGTTGGGCCAGATAACCTCCAGAGGAACCATCCAACGAAAATTATTCTTTGTGTGTGCTCCGTGTGCTCTTTTGGCATTACTAAGGATAAGAGCAAGGTGTGAAGCACTTCAGTTTAGCTGGATGAGGTGACAGACGTGGAAAGAAGTAGAATAGGAGTTGTTTTATGTCAGGCTACTCCACACTCAGAGGGTGTGTATTGAACAATGTGCCTTACTCCCTCCAGCCATCGCATCTGACCACAAGGTAAATCCATGCATAAAAAATAAATCAGGTCTTCTTTCAGATTAGAAAGAAATTGTGCCTTGCAGCGTCCACGACAACAGTGCTACATCAATTTAAATTCCTAAATCTTTGCTTTTGCTGAAGCTCCTTTAGGTGCCCTGTGCTTGGATCTCCTCACCTCCAGCTGTGGCTCCCTGAACCCAAAAGGTGGCCCAGGCATTTACAGGGATGTCCTAAAGAAAACTTTCAGGTAGTTAAGCTGCCCATAGTGATCTGACTGTTTCTGTCTTGCCTTCTACTCTTACAGCAGGTTCTTTGGGCTGAAATATTTTATTCTTTTTCTGTATGACGCCTGGAACTGGTCCTTAGATGCTACAACTGACAGTCTCTCAAAATCGGGATAGCGCAGATAGAGGTGAGAAGCTGTGATACGATGAAATATTAGGTAAAGCTAACTGCTGCGATATGTTGCACACATTGCCATGCTCTAGTGAGTATTTTATACCAGCCCGGAGTCCTTTGCATCTCCCTGAGCAGAGTTAAGGAGTTTGAAAACGAGGGACAACTATATATACAGTCTCTGTGCCCTTTCCAAAGCTGGTCCTCATTCTTCAAAGTATATTTGAGGAGGATATCATCCATCAAAACACGTTAGTAAGATGCTATGGCCGTTAGACCTTCTCACCAGGTGTTAATTATTCCTTGGTTAAACAGAGGCAAATCCTCCTACTCATGTTCTTGCCAAGGATAATGATTAGGTCTGTTCCCTATGTGTGCTCACGGGGATGCGTACGTACACACACACATGTATGCATATGCAGGGCTCAAGCTGCCACCTTAGACAATACCCAGAAGTGCCAGGAAACCTGCCCCTGGCTTTATGCCAGGACACAGCACAGGCACTGTGGGCAGCAGGGGCAAGGGCTCCTGCTCTTGCTTTTCACTAATGACAGGGATAAAAGGAAGAAGCTTGACCCCGCAAGAGGACAAAAGAGGCCTCTGCAGCAGCACTGCTACGGCCATGTCTGTCACTGACACCCCAATATGAATCAATCTTGTTAATAATTATTTTACTGGTCCCATAACACAAGTTGTTTTCATTTAAAGGTACAGGTCTCACCATTCCCAAGCAAAGGCAATGATTGGGGGTCCTAACAGCACATGCCACCTGCCACAAAGCAGTGCCCATGCCCACATTCCTGGCTCAGCAGCCCAAAGCTCTCCCCTTAGAGAAACCTTGCCAGCCCCTCTGGGCTTTTGTCCTGGAGTGAGGACCCATGGCATGGCAGTACGGTGGCAGCCCTGGAGCAGAGATGGCACCGGTCAGAGCAGAATCACCCTCGTGGGCTGCGATCTCCATTTTACCTTGGGGAAACTGCAATTGCCTCTCCCCCTATCCCAGTGGGCAGCTCCTCACCAGTGCTCACACCTTGTGGCAGGGGAGTGAGTGGAGGGGAAGCACTGCTATGGGCTTTGGGTGTAGGACTCCGTCTCTGTCCAGGGTGAGAATGGGATGAAAAAGCAAACCATGGCATAGCTCTCACTGTCCAGCTCTCCATTTCTGTCATACATCCCCAAACACAGAGCTAGGAGCCCACAGAAAGGGGCAGGATGGACTGCAAGAAATCCTGCCAGGTGGAGAGATGATATTTAGAAGCTGTCCAAGCTCTGGCTTTGCTCAGCTCTGACTCCCAAGCTCTGACTACATGGGTGGGACTCAGCCTGAATGGAGGGATCAGTTGGTGCAGGAGCCAAGGAGCTCTCCCGCATAGCAGTGGGTGCCAAACGTGCTCAGCTTGTCCCGTGCAGTCAATGCTTTGTAAGGAAAATAGAAAGGCCTTTTTTTCAGGGGATACACAAAAAAAAGCACATCTGAGTTGATGTAACTACAGGCAGCTCTAATAAGGTGCTCTCTTCAAAGATCCAGCACAAACTTTGTGGTGCATATGCATTTATATCTCATTTTTCAGACTTTCTGACATTTACGGACACTTGGGGCTTTGTTTCTGCAGCTGGCTCAAGGTCTCACACTGGCACTTGGGTAGTCTCACTGCGTTATTCACTGTTCCAACTGTACTTCAAGGTCTGATGTACTCACAGGCACTGCAGTTGCCTGAAATACACATTTGGGTCCTTCTGGAAGGCAACAACTGGAATTTGCTGAAGAGCTCTCTATCTTTCAAAAGCAAGAGGTTGTGACTTTCCTGCGACCAGGCCCTACCAAAAGTGGTGTCTTTTCTCAGAGAGATGCATTCAGAGCCCTGAAGCACCTGAGCACTTGTGCTGGCATCTTCAGCCCAACCAAAGTTTGTTGCTGACTTTGGTGTGGTCAAGATTTGCCCCTAGTTCTTGGCTGGTTCAAAAATGGAGCCCATGATTTTCCCTGGAGACAGGGGACCTGAGTATATTGGGGATGATTTCTTCCAGTCTCTGAGTTTGTCTTGGCAGCTACAGCATTGCCTAGATGCTGGGCCATAATCTTCTGCCTCACAATGAGCTGGTTACTCCCAGAAATCAGCATCAGTTTTCTTCCTTCATTGCTGCATTGATGTAAACCACCTATACATCATCTCTGTAGAAGACCAAAGTTGTCTGCCCTTTATCACAGGCAATACAGAGGCCTGACATTCAGGTCAGAGCTGCATGACAGCATATTTGAGACTCTCGACATCTGCCCATGTCTCCCCTGAAATAGTCACCTGGCCCTTGTCTCTGCACTCCACCTCTCCTTGGACTCAGTTTCTCTCTGATTGGCAATAACAGCATGGCTTCATGTCCTCTGTTTTTTCAGACTGGTGACCTTTCATGTGAAAGGGTTCTTGAGGACATGGGGCTTTCTGCACTGCGCTGCCAGAATTACTGCATGTGCTCCAGCAGATGTTGAAGAATATTACTTCCCATCCAAAGTTACCCAGAGTATTATATTTTCTTGGCTTAGCATTGTTATGAAATGTCAGTGCTTCGCAACTCTGACTCTCTTTTGCAATGTCCCTGAGGGGACGCAACTGCTTTTAAAACACTGGTTGGGCCTGGGAAGCCCTACAGACTTGCGTCATCTTTCCTTCTGGAAGAACCTCAGCCATCCCTGTGAGATAGGTGAGACATAGCAGGATGGGAGATGAAAGCAAGAAGTGCTGAAAGTGTATCTGGAAGGCAGTCATTAGTGCAATTATCTGAGGACTGCTTCTAGTTAATATTTGCCTGTCGCACAAAAGAGGGAGGAGTGCATCATTAAATTTCCTGATGACACAGACATGCGAGCGCTTGTCAATGCACAAGAGGCCCCAGTCTATCAAACAGGAAGAACTGTGTGACCTTGAGGATGGGAACAATGGGAATAGGATGAAATTCAATTGTGCCAAATGTAAGGTTTGGCACATAAGGTTAAAGTGTCAGAGTTTCTCTGGGAAAATAAAAAGCCTCAAGCGCCTTGGATGGTCACAGGATTACTATGAAACGGCAATGTAGCACAGTCATGGGAAAAGCTAAATGTGTTCAAAGCTGTATCAAGTGTCTCCAACATGGGCCTGAAAAGCATTAGTGACACAGAACAAGCACTGGTGGACCCTGTGAGGAGGCTGCATGCACCATTACTCACCTCTGGTCAAGAGAGATGAATTGCGCCTGGAGCAAGTGTAACTAAGTGTTGGTGGGGTGCTTGGTGGGGAGCTGAAGACCCTGCTTAACACCAGGAAATTGAAAGGGATTGCCTTGTTCAGCCTAACAACATTAAAGGTTGAAGAGGACACGATTGGTCTATAAATATCTCGTGTTAAACTTAAAACAATGTTGGCACAAGGACAAATGGATACAAATGGCCAGGAGTACATTTAGCTTGGAAATCAGAGGAAGGCTTCTGACCACGGGAGCAGCGAGGCCGGGGAACAGCATGAAACATAACTTGCTATAAGACACTGCACTATCAATTTTTTAATTGTACCATTTGACATGGTTGGTTGAGACAGTTCGGTGATGCAGGAAGTGCCTTCCCTTCCAAATCCCCGCTGCGGGCACACTTCTGGCTCCTTCTTGCTCATACAGGCGCCATAACTCAGCCACATGAGGAGGCAAGGCTCTCCGTCCCCTGCACAGCTGTTTTAGGGCTTGGCATAACCTAACTTTTCAGTTGTTAGTGGCAATTATTTCGATTTCATGCATTTCTTACAGAATAAACTGGAGACTTACATCAGTAACCAGGTTGTTGGGGTTTTTTTGTAGTTAATACTTTGTACTTAGATAGCATCTTTCATCTTTCAAAGTGCTTTACATACATTAATTATTTAATTCTCTCCATACCCCCTTTGATCTAGGCAAGTATTATGATGCTCAGTTTACAAGTGGGGAAAGCAAACGCAGAAGAACAAATCCTTGCTGCTAGGCTCATCCCACCAGGATTGATGCGGCTTCGTGGCTCTAACAGGTAAGGAAAGGTTAGATGATGTGGACAGGGTTGACAAGTGATCCGGTGGCGGAGGCAGGGTGGTAAATCTTCTGGATCCCCTCTCCTTGTGAAGGGGGAGAGGGAGGGCGGCTGCCAGGGAGGGCTGTGTGCGGGGACCAGGTGTAGGATGCTGCTGGATGTACAAAAGAGGAACAGAAAGTTATGTGTCCTGTGCTCCCGAGAAAGACACAGAATTTAGTTTAATCAAAGCATGTAGAACAAAGCTATCACAACAGCTAGGTGACTAAGACCCAAGTAATGGGAATAAATGCAAATATTTAAAAGTAGCAAGTGAAGAGGAGCTGACATTGATCTGTGTAGAGATGGATTCACTGAAAGGATGAGAGTCTTCTCTTTCAGTTAAAAATAAATAACAACTGATGTATTTTTTATTGTTCTTGTGTTGAGTGTTTACATCATTTTTCAGAGTGACTGTTGGAGGCTGATTTGGAGACTTTATTGCTAAATAACTGAGCAATTTTTCTCGTAAATTCACATACTGATGTTATTTGTGTGTTTGGATGGCTGTGATGATGCGAGGACGCTGAAAATGCGCTCTCCCTTATTCCAAACAGAAGCCTCACATTCCCCCTCTCTTTTTCATCCTTTTTAAAGGACATTTCTGTCTTACAGGTGCAGGCAGTGTGGTCTGGGAAACAACACGCCTGGGGTCTAGTGCTCATTCTGCTGGTGGTTTGGCATCTGACGTTGCGTGGGGGTAGTAGCTTGGTTTCAGCAACCAGTGCCCAGAGTGGGAGTTAAAAGATCGGGCTACCAATTTTGATTGATACTGACTCCTTTTGAGGCTGAGAGAATGCTATTTAGCACTAGCTCGCTGCTTAGCCTTACAGTGTGGTTTGTAAGGGAACTGCGGCTCTGTGCATCCCGGCAGTCCAAACGCAGCTTGTGCCCAGAGCAGTTTCTGTGCTCCTCTGGGTCAGATAGAGCTATAGCATAATGGCCTTTTTGGGGGAAAACAGAGGGGAAAGGGTCTGAATTCAGCCATATTTTTCCTGCACCAAAATTTCTTCCTGTTACTGCTAGCATTAATTAATAGAGAAATCAAATGACTAAGGTTTTTTAATTTCATGGTCATTTTGATATGCTAAATGGTGCCAAGAGAGTCAGTGGGAAACTAACAGAGTTCAAATCCACATGGAAATTGCAGTGAAAATAGTGCTACTAAATATTAGTAATTAGCAAAAATGATTTTAAAGTGTAGCATTTTAATTAGCTGCAAACACTGCTCGCTTCACATCAGTATTACCCACAAAATTGACTATACCTAAGACAGTTAAGCTCCTCACCTGCACAAATCCCATGGGTAATAACTGTGAGACCTATAGGGTTGTACACTAAATAAAAGGAAAACTGTATTAATGGAACAAGACTGAAAGTGTAATCTTTTAACGAGCACGGTAGAGTCAAAGATGCAGTTGTTGATCTTGTTGTGTCACTCCCTCCTGTTCTTCTGCATTTCTTATTATTAATTTCTTATTATCCATTCCTTGGGATCCATGTTAAAATAGTGACCTGTTCTGTCCCGTTCTAGCTTATATCGGCTCGCCGCATCCATGGGCTTTCCCAATATTTGGTAATGGTCCTTAATTCCAGAAGATGTCATTCTGCAGTCATGCAGAATCTATCCCTCAGGAACATTCCACCTTCTCTCCAGGCCTTTTCTCTTACTGTACAAAGTCCCATGGTATGAGAAAAGCAACAAACCTCAGTCCCCAGCCAAATGGGGTGTGGAGGGCACCGTTTATGTAGAAAGAGGCAGAGCCCACCCAGATGATGAAAGAAAGAAAACGAGAGAAAGCTCATGCTAGGACAGTGCAGTCCCTGCCACAGAGTAATAGGGGACTGAGATACCTCAAAGCAAAGACATGCATAACATGGGATCTGTGGACTGGATGAAGGAACAGGCTGGGCGCAACTCACATTTGGGAAACCTGCAGACAGGGACCTGCAAGAAGGGGAGCTGGGGTGGAGTGGGGCATGGGGGCACCTTCCCTCCCTCTCTGCGACATTACAATGCAGGACATCAAGGCAAGATTGTTCAACAGCCTGATAAGGTGCCCCTAGAGAGACCAACAGCTGCTTGTATTGCTGTTTCAAAATGAGGAACTGAGGCATAGAGCCTGACTTCTGTAAGATTAGGCTCTCGAGGACCCTCGGTGTAACAGATCCATCAGAGTACTCATGTGCTTGTCTCCAAGTAATGTCAAGGGGATGTGCACCCCTAAATATGCCTGGTGAGCTGGGTTTAGGCCTGTTCGATGTCATACGGGCAGCCTGAGGCAGAGCTAGGAGTTGTACTCCTGCCATCTTAGCCCAGGCAAGTGCCTTCACCATAAGATCATTGATGCCCTTATGTGTATGTCCTCTGCTTATAGAGGGACCAACAGCTGCATATTGGAAAGGAAATTTAAATGCTGAAGGAAATATAAACTTCAGTTCTCTGCTCATGTAGCACTATTGCTATGAAAACTCTTGGATGTATTTCCTTTATAAATATCAGTTGTCAAAGGTGTTGGTAGAGGCAGTGATCAGACGACAGAAAGAGACAATTATGATGGGGTCGGTCCAGGTGGCCGAAAACACACTGACTTTCCTGTGCCATCCTGTCGTTCAGGGCATCATGGAGCTGGGCCCCATCTGCACCAGCCCATGGGCTCATGGGCATCCACAGAAAAGTGATCAGGCTAATGGCAAAAGTTGGGTCTCAGTCCTAAACATCTCTTTCATGTCATTGCTGCATAAGATGCAAAGAAGAATATTGGTTTTAGGATACACAGCAACAGTAACATTTGTGAAATCTCAACTGATTTCAAACACTTCCAGTTCAAGCTATATTGTAAAAAAGCAACAAAAGATTGGGGGCTATCAATACACTATAAGTAAATCTACATGAGACTTCGGATGGCAAGGCCAGCTACAAGGGATGAAGAAAGTAGAAACAGATCTTATAAACCAGCTTTGGAAAGTGAATTGAATTTGCACAGGTCAGTTCAATCCTGGCACTTCTAAACCTTTCAGTATTTCCCTGTGCAGCTGCAATCATTTTTAACACAACTCTCTGGACGTAGTTTTTCAAGTGACAAAAAGACAGAAATCCCATGGTCTCACATCATACTGACAGCCCCGCAGCTCATTAGTGGGGCTGTAAAACCAAGAGGCACCATGCCATGGTGAGGTGATGGGAACACAGAGGCTTTCCCAGATGGGAGGCAATGGGGAGACCCATGGCAAATCCCTGACACAGCATCTGGCTTTCTTGCCAAATTTCAAATCCTGCTCCAAAGCAGGGGCGTGCTCAAGTCATTCAGCTAAAAGGTCACCGGAAACTCTTTTTGTGGTGTGAAACAGCTTCTTCTGCCTCTTGTGCTTGGTGCCAGGTGTTGGCCAAGCCCATTTGGCTGGATCTTTCCCTCAAAGAAGTCAGAGGCAGACATTCAGCATGGAAAAAATCACCTCAAAATGTTTGGCAAAGCTTTAGTTGACTGAAAACGGGGTTGTATAATGGGATGTCTTGAATAACTTGAAAAGCAAGCATCCCTACCAGCACTGCCTATAGTTCAGTTGACTGTACAAGGTGTATAAATGCCATTTCTTAGTGTTTTTCCAGCTGCGATGTGTTCACCCAGCCTTAAAATGATGTCAGTGGTATTTCTGACTGTCATTCGCCTCCTGCAATCACAGGCCACTTCACACGGGCACAGTCACGAGGAATCATGCCCTTGGACCTCCACTGCTCTGGGAGTATCAAACCTTGAGCTGAAACTACAAAGCAAAAGGAAAAAAAAACTTTTGTCTTGTGCATGCATAAGCAGCCTAAATGGGAGACAAGAGGGCCTTCTCTGCAGTGACAGCAGTGATTTATGGCAGCTCTCTGCTAGCTTTGCATGGTGGCTAGGGCCCAGGAGATCTCCTCTGGGCAGCTACAGACCAAAGCTGAACTGGGGACACTTGAATGATCTGGTTTTGCTCTCACAGGCACCTTCAAAGGGATGCTGCCAACCAAACCCTCTCTCTCACTGCTCTTGATGTGCCACCACACCATGTCTGTGCTAGATTTTCTTTCTCTCTCTGATAGCTGTAATTGCTCTTAAAATCCCTCCCCTGCTTTGGTTCGTCTTTTTACGCCTGTTCTATCAGCCAACATGCTTGAAAGCGGACATCCCGCACTGCGGCCCACAACCAGGGATTCTCGGGCTACATTTTTCTACTGCAAAATGAGGTCTCTGGGGCAAGTGAGGCCCTGCGCAGCTGCATGAGCAGTCCTGCCACGAGCAGGTCAACGGCCTCGGTGGCACGGGGAAAGTGAGGGGGGAAGGTCTGGCCTTGCCAAGGTGAAATGGAAGTTGCGGGAAGGAGCTGCCAGACCCTGGCTGAGGTCCCTGCTGTAGGTGTTGGCCTGGATCAGGGTCACAAGAGCAAACCTTATTAGTAACTCAGCTGAGACAGGTCCTGATTTCAGCACGGTTGTATCTACTGTGCAGCTCCCCGTGGCTGGACCTCAAAATAATTCATACCACACCTGCAGTCCTGGTGAGCCACCAGTAAAGGTGGGAGAGGGATGCTCAGGAGTGCAGGCAGTTTTGTGCATCAAGGGCCAAAGAAACTCCTGCTCAAGATTATGAGAAAGCTCTTATGCAAAGGTGGACCAGGGGATGGAAGTGAATATTAATAAAGGTGGTACTGACTGACTTATACAGAGAGCAGAGAGCAAAGCCCAAGGGAGGCTGATGCAAGGAAGTCCAGGTTATTGTTCAGTAGAAGGGAATGGGAATGTTTGATTTAATTTAAAAAATGAGCAGTGAATGGCTGGAGGAAATGGGGATGTGTTTGGCATTGCATCTCAAGATTTGGATTTGCTGCCACAGGAGATTGCTGAGACGAAGAGTTCAAGAGGTCTGAAAAAAAATGCACGGGCATTTATAAAGGTTGTGGATATGTCTGGAGTTACCTCATTTGAGATAATCATGCAGAAGGAATATAAACCAGTGCTTTTCAGGGGACATGCCAAGTGATAAATGCCTGGGGTTAGGAAAATATTTTCCTATAGGCAAGTTATAATTGGCCATTCTGGTGTTTCTTGTTCTGGCTTTACAGCACTTGGCAATTGGGTACCTTCAGCGACAAGACAGGAGAGTAGATGAGCTGGGAGCCTGGTCCAAAGGCAGCAATCCCTCTGCTCCTGTGTCATGCTGCGTGAGAAAGCATGTAAGGAATTATAATTCCCTTTGGACATGTGACCCAAATTGCAGTGGGAATTTGCATTCCTGGTGCCTGTTTCCATTTCACATCTCCCCCCCACGCATGGTAACACCTGCAAGAGGGTTTTATTACCCTCGCCGAGAGCACAAGCTCTACAATATTTTCAGAGAAATTAAGAAGAGTATCTACAGACGAAACCAAAAAGTATAATATAATAAAAAGGAGCCAAAAATACGTCAATGCAATGTAAGAGCTTATCCATACAAAACAAACTTGCTAAAAGAAAAATCAACTGTCACTTTAAAATCTGACATTAAGTTTCTCAAATCGCAGCCCTTAATCAGGAGTAATACTAGAAGAGGAACAAAGAGAATTTATGATGAAAAATCAGGACAGTTGAGCACTAGGCTCAGCGGGACTAACTGCATGACAATATGGATAAGAATGATAATTGCATTAGCTCAGCCTGAAATGACTGGCCAGAGCTGGTTTTTTTGGTCAGCTGGATTTTTGTAATGTCTTCATTTACTTTCTAAGCAAACTTGGAAGGAGAATTACAAATAGATTATGGCACGTCCATCTATTCTCTTAAGGGGACACGACATTTCGTAAATTCATCCTAACATCGGCTTAGAGCTCTTTGAAATGCACAGATCCATGTGGGTTAAACCAAGGGTCCCTTACAGGTCCTTTTAAAATAAGATTAACAGGAGCAGGTAGCTCCTATTGATGAAAGTTAGAGGATACAAACCCACGATGCTCTCACTTTATTCCATGCATTGTACTTCAACCCCAGCCCCCACTCAAACCCTCCTCATAGTCATACTCTCACTTAATCCATTTTTTACACCTTATTTACCTTTTTAAAAATTGGGATAACTTCAAACAGGCGCTCATCCTCTGCCCTTTGAAATCAACCTAGAAAGACACCTCTACCTAACCTACATTTTCTGCAATAGGAAACTGTGTGTTTATTTCCCAGCTCTACAGCCAAATGCTGGTTCAAATTCAAGCCCAATGATCCCAGTCCTGGGTCCAGCTGCCAGCCCCACGTAGCCAGGACCTCCTGTAGCACATGGTGGGAACAGCTGGGGGTTTCCAAACCAGTGCACTCCCAAACCAGTACACTGTGGGACCAAACCAGTGCACTGCAGGATTGCAATAGGGGAAGCGGCAGCTGGTTCAGATAGGGCAGAGGAGGTGGACATTCCCCCACAGCCGACATCTGGACCACTGGTCTCGCTGGCAAGCATTGCTTTGATGGAGTGGGAATTCGTCCTTAGCAAAACCAGGAGCTTCAAGTGGGGAGCATGAACGATGTGGGGGAAACGTGAACAGCAACAAAAATGGCTGGGCATGGTAAATCTGTTGCTGATCCACATGCAGCATCAAATACGTGGCAGTGTTACATTGCTCGGTGCTGTGCAGCGGGCTGGAAAGTCTGTAAGACAGCTACTTTCAGGGCAGGAGGCAGCGAGCCCTGCAGCACGGGCAGCACTAGCAGGCAGAGGAGGCGAGGGCTCGATCAGCCCTAGGGGCAAACCCATCCAGGTCCAATCACTCTCTGCAATGGGGAATCACAGAATCACAGAATGGTTGGGGTTGGAAGGGACCTCTGGAGATCATCTAGTCCAACCCACCTGCTAAAGCAGGTTCGCCCAGAGCAGATCACACAGGAATGTGCCCAGGTGGGTTTAGAATGTCTCCAGAGAAGGAGACTCCACAACCTCCCTGGGCAGCCTGTTCCAGTGCTCTGGCACCCTCAGAGTAAAGAAGTTTCTTCTCATAATCAGAAGGAACCTCCTATGTTTCAGTCTACACCCACTGCCCTTCATCCTATCATTGGGCACCACTGAAAGGAGTCTGGTCCCATCCTCTTGACACCCACCCTTGAGATATTTCTAAGGTCTCCTCTCAGCCTTCTCTTCTCCAGGCTGAACAGACCCAGCTCTCTCAGTTTTTCCTCATAAGAAAGATGCTTCAGACCCCTAATCATCTTTGTAGCCCTCTGTTCCGCACAAAACGGCCAGGACAAATATATCCGCACCTCTAATTCCTCCTTCAGTGGAGAACAGGGCGGCTTCAAAGCCCTGATGTCTCATTGCTCCCCAGCAGGCAGCACACCTCTGCTGCAGCCAGCTAAAGCAGCAGCATCGAATGGCTGCTGCTGGCTCGGTGTGGATGTGCTCAGGATACCTGCTTTGAGCTGGCTCCTGCACGAGATGCCAGCAAACCTGGGAGGCTGACGAATGACCAGAGCGGTGGTTTCTGCCCTCACACAGGCTGCTGCCGCTGCCGCAACCCCGCCAGCGCACACGGCTCCCGTTGCGACACAGCCGGCCCCTGTCAGTGGCTGCTTTTATTCGTCTTCCTCAAAGGCTTAAATAAACAAGAAGCAGGTTAAAAACAAAATCTTGGCCCCGGCCCTTTCCTGAGCTGGCTGTTCCATGATGGCTTCCTGCCCCGCGCGAGAGAGCTTCCCCCCTCCAGAGGAAAGAGGCGCCGTCCTGCAGCTGCCTTGAGTGGGAAATCAGGCCGCATACCTGGCTTTGATATCGATCCCAAGCTCTCCAAGAGGCTCTCTCCTCACCGTCCTCAGTGCTCTCCACATCGAGTGGGACCTTGAGCACGCCGCTGGGAGCTGGAAGAGGTTTCCCTTCCCAGGGCCGCGGCACAAGGACGCAGGGACGCTCCACGTCAGCTGGGCACCGGCTCTGCACAAGGGGGGATTTCCTCAAGCATGAACCCTACATACCTCTCCAAAGCCTTGGCCTGGCAGGGGTGGGAATTTTATTCCACTTGCAATCTGTCATGAACATAAAAACAGTCTTGGAGAAGCCCATCAGCTCGAGAGCTTTTGCTCACAGGAGCCGTGGTGCAAGTTGCACTTGAGTGAAGCTCCTCCGGTCATTTTGATTAAGGGACATCAGGAGCTTGTCGTGTTCACCTCCTGCCTGAGGTCACCATATGACAAGCGGGCAAGGCTCCCGGGGATTTCTAAATGTTTCACATGCACAAAATTACCTCACAGCACCTTTGCAATGGATGTTTTCTATTTTTGCCATTCAGAATTTTCAGAAACAGATAAAAAGATGCCAAGGTACACAATGAGCCGCTGCACTAGGCAGTGTGCATTTTTCTTCCTTCCCCTAGCTCTGTGCTTTCCTGATGAGGCCCAAATGTTTTTCTTAGCAGAGCATGTGAAGTTTGGTTTTCTGTGTGTATTGAAGAGCTTTATGTCCATCATGCTACTGCTAAAACGTGCCACTATCCGGCATTGGCAATACACTCCTGACTAGTGCTTTAAAGTGTTATAGATAAGTTATGTGACATTTTCAATTTAAATTAAAATAGATCACGCTAAACTCAAGGGAAGCTGATAGCTGCACTTTCATTTTATTTCATTCTATTTCTTCTTTATGACCAATTTTACCCTAATAATCGAAACTTTGATTATAGATCCCTAAGGCACCATGTTGCATGCAGGACCAGGGTGGAAACTGCCAGCAGCTGTCACATTGCCAGGGTTTCAGCTGCCAGACAGTGGCATAAGCAGGGTGATTAATGTCAACATGGCATCTAGGGCTCTTTTTCCTCTCTCTGCTGAGAAAGTCTCCACTTCTCAGCTGGCCTGAACTCTACAGGCATAGAGGTATGGATCTGAAATTTGCCTGATTCTGGCATCCGTTGCTGGTACCAGTAGATCTCAAACTGCCAGCATGGACTTTGCCACTTTGAGACGCATCCAAGTGCTTTGAGGAGATTCCTCCAGCGGACAACCCCAGAAAGGAGGCTAAAAAAGCAGCCGCTGGGGCTAGTGTTCCTGGGGAAGGATGGACTGATGACACTTTGGTCTGTTTTGGCCCCACAGAAGATGAACACTTGAAGAAGTACTGTCTCACTCCAGGCACTTGCCATTACACCAGTGCCAGCACCCAATTGCCATCCCCTCCTGCAGAGCCAGTGTTATGGGACATCCAAACCCCCACAGGCTCCCCAGCATACAGACGCTTTGGGAAACTCCTCTAAATGGTTTTGGCTACACTGAGAAAACGTGTTTTAAAACAAACAAACAACCAAACAAACAACAACAAAACACCAAAACGGAAGATAATTATAATATTAATCTGCGAAATGGGAAAGTAATAAAAAAAAAATCCAAGCTTTCTTGTCTCCTTCACTATTAGGTTTGTGGGGCTGGGGAAGAGGGATGTGGCAGCAGTCCTGCTTGCCTGACCACTTGCCCAGCTGAGCTCCCACCACCTTAGCCCAGCTCACAGGGCAGGTACCAGCGTTTGTACCTCGTGGTGCCTCCGCTCTTCAGGGAGCACCGTTTTGGTCAAGGCCTTATTGCCTTGCTCAAGATTTCACACACTGGGAGTTTCAAAGGGGAGCTTGTGCCATACGGCAAAGCCCACAAACAAGACCTCCTTGCAAAGACCTGGACCACTGTAAAGAGCTCTGTGGGCTGAACTTCGGCCATGACTGTTTTAGAAAAGTCACAGAGTGAAGTTCGAGGAAAGTGGTGAAATGGCTTCATGCCTTTCTCTCCTCATGGCAGAGGAGATTCATGGGGTCCTGCTGCCCACCCTCCTCTGAATGTGAGGAGGTGTGCTGAGCACCACCCGCTGCTTTCCCTGGCTTAGACATCCCACCTCACCTGCTCATTTCCAGAAGTCCTGCACCCCTATTGCTTCCTCCTTGCACCTTGTTCAGGACAGTAAAGGAAGGACAATAAAACAAAACACTGACCTTTCCATACCATGGACCTTTTCCAATCCTGACATAAATTCGTGAGCTTTAATGGGTACATGCCGAAGTGTGGCCTTGGGTTTGGTGATTTAATCCTCTGCTCTTTGCCAAGGACATCAGCAGGCATGGCAGGTTTGCACTTCGGGGCCTGGCATGTAAGGTAATTTTTATGAAAAGATGATTTGGACCTTCATGGTCGTGGGGTGTGTATATGTGTCTGGGGGGAGGTGGGAACGATGCAACTGCAACCTCAGCAATGTCTGCCTGAGAGCAGGGGTCCCCTGTGATCACGCTGAGATGCACGGGCTGCCCACTGCCTTTTAGCAGGGCATCAACGCCAGGCCAAGCTGCCAGAGACAGTGGGTGCCAGCGTGCCTCAGAAGCGCGCTGTGTGGGTGGCACAAATGTGTCCCCATCCTGCCAGTGCACCCCAGGCTCTCTTTCTGGTGTCCTTCCCTGTTCCTCCCCACCATGGAGGGCTCCTCCCCACCAGTGCAAGCGTCTCTGCTGCTCCCAAGGGAAAAGCGCTGCCCCTGGGGAAGACCCAAAGTCGGTGCCACCCTGGTTGTCCCTGCCATCGACGTGGGAGATCGGGACCCAGCGTGGCCTGGGTGGGCAGAGGCTCATTGTCAGGATATGCCTCGGGCACAGGCGCCTTTGCCCAGCCCTGCTTTCTGACCGCAGAAAGAAAACATTTGCCCAGACACAGCCCGGCCCCCTTGCCACGTTGAAAGCCTGGCTGCCGACAGCTTAAAGGGGATCACGCAATACCTCCCCAGCAGGACACAGAGGACAAGACTGGGAGACGAATTAAACGGGGATGGGTTTTTTTTAGAGCCTTGCTGAAATCTGTCCTCATAAAAGGGTGCTGTCTGTCTGGAAACCTGCTCATCCAAGGGGAGGAGAGTCTCCCTGTGAAGAAGGGAGGTTTGCCAGGCCTGTCACCGCCACTGCTCGCACGCAGCCAGGTGCCACGGAGGGCCAGTGCTCAAGCCCGGGCTGCAGCAGCAGCAGCAGCAGCCTGGCAAAGCAAAGTGGGGATGAACAACACTGCAGGCAAGCAGGCCTTGCCCAGCAGGATTTGCAAGTGCTTCAGAGCCCCACACACCATGGGCTAGCTCTGCACGCCACAGAGAGCACCACTGGCACAGGCAACCGTCCCTGCCATCTGGTCCGGGAGCACAGGGCAACTCAGAGGGAGCAGGGAAATTGGGCACAACAGTCAAAGGGGTATTTCCCAGTTCATACAAGGTCCAGAGGGATCCTGGATACTTCTGACAAGCTAGTATGAGTCTGTGGGCTGCCTTATCCATCCCTCTGGGATGACAGGTTTTTAACAATCATCAAACATGCCTGTCCTTTTTCTTGAGTGTCTATGCTGAGCTCTGTACTACTCTGCTTATGGGATGGGGCTTGACTGCAATTGGTACCCATCCTAGGTCAGCAGGGAGTAGTTTACCATGCCTGTCCAGTGCTACCTGTTTCTCAACACAATGTAGAGGGCTTCTCCTTGCTTGCATACTCCAGCTAGATCTGGGGCGGTGACAGAATCAGACAAGCACCAACAAATCTCCTGATTTCCCCTCCCGTCCTTCCAGTTCAAAAGCTCAACATTCCAGTACCTTCCAGGCCTTATACACCCTTGTCATGTAGCAAGAGGATAGGCAGGATGGCCTGAGGATAATCTTAAGCAGAAGGTCTATGATCAAAGAGGCAGAGAAAGCACTATTAGGTGTTCTGCCCCTAAATGTAAACAAAAAATTTGGGTTCTTGAAGATTATCCCAGCTAGGAGGAGAAACTGGTTACGAATTTAGAGGCTCTCTCACTAGGGTCCTGGTTCATAGAAAACACACCAAGTCTTCTTCCCTCAACCCAGGAGGACTCATACGACAGAAGGCTGGGTCATAGCTCAGAGCCAGCCTGCTCTGAGTAGCATAGGTACCCAAAAAGTCTCACTAGGCTTACCTGTCTGCAGCCAAGTGCCTGGGATGGGGAGGTTACTGTTTCATAGAGGAAAACGACTGCCTGGCACCCTTGGTTTTAGCTGGACTTACCCTCCGCTCCCACGCCTGCCCTCTCGGCCACCTCCTTCATCCTGAAGAAGCTCAAAATGACAAAGCTCTAATAAACCCACCACACAGAGAATGAGGGAAAATCATTTAAGAAGTGATGAGTGACATATTCTTACTTACCTGTAATTACATAGTACGCTTTGGTAAGGTATTTTCCTATTGCTAATCCAAAACATTTGTAGTCCTCGCAGTTTTCTGCTCCTTGATTTCCTTCCAGGCAGCTACTCACCGAGTGCTCTTGAGGTGCATCCAGTGTTCCTGCAGCCTGCCTGCAAGACTCTGCCCGTTTGGTGCTTCAACTTCTCCAGCCTCGGCTTTTCACAACTACTTTTGCAGCTAGGGAAGAGCAGAGGAAGAGCAAAACCCTGAAGTTTTGTTTCCCCAGTATGTTTTGCCCTAGTACATCTTCTAAGGGGCCTCGTGATTGCATGGGATTTTGTTTCATGACCCCACTGTACTCTGTATACCACCACAAGTATCCAGGTCAGTACTCTACGCTCTTATACAGCAAGTCCTACAGTGCTGCTCTAGGTTTATCCTTTTTAAGATTCACACTCTGCTTTTTCTAAGACTGGAAAATATCCTAGATTTCCACTTAAAAAAAAAAAAAAAAAAAAAAAAGGAACACGTACTTCCTTGTTCTTCTCCGAAAACTCCATAAAAAGGAATGCTAGAGTCTTTTCAAATTTCACCAAAATAGTGAGGAAGTGCTTTGCTACTCCTGAGGCCTTCAAAAGATCTGAATATACTGGGTCTTACCACTTGATGCAGTTCTGAGGTACAAACCAGTTGACTGGAAGAGTCTGCATAAAAACATCCCACCAACCCTTCAGGCTGTGGTCACATGCAGATGTTTTAGGGATCCCGAGCACCTCACAGATCCGCTGAAATGTTCTGTATTCAGTGTTTATCCCTTGAGCTTTGTGCAATCCTCCCATACCTCCTAGGACTTGAAGGGAGAGGATGTCTTTCACTTGGACAGCTGGCACTAGTGTCCTAACAGACAAGCTTCAGGGCATTTTGTGAAATAGTCTGCAGCTCCCAGAATCTGCTTCAGACAGAAACCCAAGAACATCAGGCAATGCAGCCTATTAATGAAAAGACTCTGTCAGATATTATTTCATGGTGTCTCTCCGTGTTTCTGTGGGAGCGTTATTTGCAATAAGGGTATTCATCTCCTGCACACATTTTCTACATCCTTCCTGAATCTTACCCAATATGATTTTTCCCTTAGCTTAGCTAAGGCTTTTTGGAAAGGTACAGAAACGCAGTATGGTTCAAAACATTTGCCAGTTTTAAAATAACAATCTCAGAACCTCCTGCTCCAGACATCACCTAACAGGTTGTTTCCATGCACTATAACTTCTATGCAGTATTTTACCTTTAACGCCAAACTCTCCCACCACAAGCAGAATGCTTTTCCCTTGGTATTCCAAAGATACACTTCACTGTGCTCCAAAGGTATATCTCATTCCAGGACAGCTGAGTTTCCCAGCTCATTTTCTAGTTGTTTCCTATTGGGATCCTTTCTGTTATGCACCTTCTGGCATGGACTGGTTCAGGAGCCCACACTCCCTCCCTGGCATTGCTGTTCCTCAGTTCTCCTGGGCTAACTAAAAGCATTTTCACATCTACAAGTTGTAAAAGAGGAAATAAGCATCTCCTTCTCTGCATTCACCCCCTTGAAGAATCAACTCTTCCATTTTGCAACCATGGCATTGTCTGCACTGAGCCCCAAAGTTGCTGCCTGAACCAGGCATCACCACTACTCCTTTTATGCCCAGACATGTAGTTAACTGTGCAGGTGAAAAGTTGCCATTTTCCTTAATACTCAGGCAAATTGCACTGGGGAGTCCCGCGCCCACAGAGTTAGCTTTTGCAGGGATGCATGGTCTACCCTTACTATGGTGTTCTGTGCAAATACCAACAAAACTTACCAGTAAATTTAACCACTGACAAGAATTGCACTAGTTGAAACTGCTAAATCTCATTCTGTTGGCCACTGAAATGCTCTCCCTCTGTCACTTCGTCTGTGCAAAGGTTTTGCAATGTTAGCAAATCTACAAACAAAGCTTCTGTAATAGGAGCAGAGTCCTACCAACCTGCATCTCTCTGAGTGGCTGGGGAGCAGGTCAGCTCATACAGTCTCAGTTTTGCTTTTTTCAGTGGAAATTCCCAATCACCAGTTGTGTGGCAGATGTAAGTTACCTACTTTTCAAACAGCTCTCTTTCCTTCGGGACCAGCTACAGACTGTCAGCCTTGAAGTTATCACAAACCATGTGTAACTGCACCTACCACTTCTTGTTCAAAGGTCTCAGCGTGCACCCATAAATAGCCTAAGGACAACAGACCTCTTGAAAGGCTGAGGCCATCTGAGGACTCCTGTTGGCATGGCATGCCATACCTTCCCTACCTGTCTCTCCAGTGTAACTGGTGAATTACGAAAGCCCCTGACCATCACTAAATTGCCACCTCGGACTTCACTAAGAAAGCACTTTTCCCCAACTTTCAGCTCTGCTTCTGCCCATCAATACACAGCTTTCAGATGTATTGTGAATGAGCAAACTGAACCCCATGGTATCATCCAAGGTATCTTCATTCACAGACACAGCTTCTTTCCAGTGACTTCAGAGGGGGGACTTAGGGTGAAGGTCATTTTACTTCTTCCTGGCTGCTGCTCCTGGAAAACATCCAGCAGACAGATGGGGATAATTTCTGTTTCACATCCACAAGATCTGACTGATCTGTTGGGTAAGAATTTCTGAAGCCCCCAGGTCTCCAGGCAGGTTTCAGACCCTCCCATCAGTCACGGCTGGAAGCGACCTCAAGAGTGGAGCTACCTTTGTTTTTTACTGCCCCAGGAGGCAGAACAGCTTTTCATTGCAGACCAGCAACCTGCAAATAGTTTGCTTTACTCGAAACATGTCTTTAAAGTGAATTTCCAAACTGACGGAGTAAAGCACAGTTCCTGGTGTTTATCACACAGCTAGAGCCACAGGGCACTGAGGACAACATCACGCCTGACTTTTTGCTCCAGTGCCCATTTCACCAGTCTGACTTTCCCAGGTTTGGAAGTGTCCACGCTCCCCTGTCACCACTCCATTTCAAGGTGATTAGCTCAGTCATCATTAGCTCAAGTGCCAGTCTAGCTTGGCTGGTCTGATAGACTTTGGGTCATCTCTGTTAACATCACCCATTTCACATGGCCTAGGAAAGCCTCTGTGACCAGCATCTCCCTTGTAAGGTTTTCATAAGAGTCCTGCACAAATATGTGGTCCTGACTCTGCTCCCCAAACTGGATCTACCCCCTATTTCCCCATTTTGCAACAGTGTGAAGGGTTCATTGCACATCGCGTCTTGTCTTGGCCCACCACCTTCCCACAGTCAGGTTATTTTATTTCTGCTTCTAAATTCAGCTGCATTTTTGCATGGCCACTGTCTTGCTCATTTTACATACATTAGGTACGTGTGACACACTTTGAAATAGAAAGTCCTCTTTTCTTTCCTCTGCGTTAGCCACAGAACTGCGCTGACGGGACTCCTGGTGACCGACCAACTTCTCACCAGTGTCTGCTTCCTGGCCCAACACTCTGCTACAGCCCGTGATTTAAGCACTTTGGCAAATTCCTCTGCCTCTCACGGAGTCTTTGGCTTCCCATTAAACACAGAGATATCGTTTCTGGCTCAGGAAGTGTGGGCACCGTAGGCCACCAGGGCCTGGGAGACTGGCCTGAGGAGCTTTCTTTATGTGCATGCTGTTTATCTGCTCCTCCTGAGGCATCTCCTGGGGGACTCTGGAACAGCTGGACCTCTTTTCTGACCCAGCTCAGGTTTTTACGTGCTCTTGTTTCTTTTTTTCCCCCTTGTCTCAATCCGGTTATCCCACACTGAAATTTATTAATAGGGCAGTGTCCAATTTACCCTTGAAGTCTTCAGTAATATCTTCTTATTCAACCAAAATTATCCAGATCCTTCAGCTGAATTCTCTTTGCCCCCCACCTTTGTAGCACGTGGCTGACCAGCTCTCTCTAATTCGATGGTTGACTCTAGTCATACAGCCAGCCTAGATAATTCAATCTTTTTTCCTGAAGGCAAGTACTGACTGCCATAAGAGCTGAACCCATGAAGTTGGCTCCCGGGCACCCTACTTCAGAGCCATTCCCTTACACTAGGGTTATGGACTGAGTTGAATAAACCTCCCAAATGTATTCTCCTCAAAGGCCATGGCCTTTGCACTGATTCAGCTGGGACAGAGAGTCTGATTCCCTCCTCCTGCAGACTGAAAATGGTGGTGAGCGTTTGGCAGTAGGTGGTGTTCTGGCTAGCCCATGTCTACAGCAGGAGGCTGGGTTTTTTTTTCCTGTGGTGACCTGCAAACCTTTGATTTCCTTTTCTGAGTGATTCTTTCAGTTTCTTAACTCTTTGCTGTGGTTCATCTTGCCTTGTAAATTGGCCAAAGCTTTTCTTGTGCCTCCTGCTTTCTGGAAAACATTCTTTTCCATGATAGTCATGCTGCTGATCGCCTCTTTGATCCATGTTGCCATTTTAAACTGGGAATCTTCCAGGAGAATTTTGCAGTCTCTCTGGACACTGAAGCCTTTTATCCTTGTCTGCAGGTCACCTCTTATAAACCTCTCTTACAAGTTTCCAGATGTTGCTTGAACTCCTTTTGCGAAGTCTCCAGCTGTCTCAGCTCATGTTTTGCATCTTTTGGTCATTTTCAATTTCCATTCCCACTTGGTTCCAGAGGAATCCCAGAATTAGGACTTCTCTTCCTAGAAGCTGAGTCTCACTCCAGACATTGTTTCCATAATTTGAAGATCTGCAGGTTTTTCCAGAGAGGATGAAGCTGGCAAAGATACTCCAGAATTGCTCCAGATGCTCCAGAAATGCTCGCCCCCTGCTCCCCACCCTATGTATTAGTTGCAGAAACCATGCAAAGCCCTGCTTTCCTGTCCATGGGAGCAATCAGCAGGAGGAAACTGTCTTTTCTTTCAGACTTCAAGCTCCCTTTGAGTCAGCAGTCCCCCAAAACGTGTCTGTGTTCTTTATCTCAGGATAAAGCACCTTTTATTTGGGCTGTGCTTCCAGTTTCCTCGATACTTTCTCAAAGACCAGGCCAGTTAGGAGCAGAGGAATTTCGTGCTGAAGGTGCTTGCTTCTCTCCACTGTAGTCAGAGAACCTGTAGCTCCATCTTAGATGTCCAACATGGATGCACAACTTGGGGCAATCAATGCCACTCTGCATGTCTAACTACTGCTGGCACACCCTGACATCCAGCAAATCGCCCCTGTAGGCTGCAATCTGCCTTCCCGAGGGAGCAGGTCTATATAGTCCAGCCTATGTGACAGTTTGCTTTTCTCACCAGCAGCAGATTCTCCCAGCAGCCTCTGTGGCAGTCCACAAGCCTCTCCTTCTGACACCCCCAAATATAACCTATAGGCATGTGGCATACATTGATGTTGTTTATTTTTAGCTCCCAGTTTCGTTGCACTGACGGTGTGAAAATGTCATCAGGTTAACAGGGAAGAAGCTATACAAGCCTGCAATGCCAGTTGCTTTGCTGCCAAGCGGGAACCTCTAACACCTCATCAGAGCCCTCACTGCTCCTAAAACCTCTTTCGCACGTTACACACGGGCAGCGCGGTTTCAGCAGCCTCCCGCATATAAATATCACGAGTTACCCTCCTGATACGATTACCTGTAAAGCACGATCGTTAGGAATGATGTCAGGCTCTTATCTCCCTTTTGGTTGGCGGGGACGTGCTGTTTATTGGGGTAATTCCCTCTCAGGTGCTGCGGGGACCCGAAACTGTTCCTTTCCTCAGTGCACGCCGGGATTGGGGGGGTCACCCACCTCCAGGAGCCGGAGCCTGCAGAAGGGAGGGAGCAAAGCTGGACCAAAGGAAAGGCAAGCGGTCAGGGCTGGGGAGGGGGGCTATAAACACATCTCTGTGCATCGCCTCTGCTGACACTTCCAGCCTGCGGTTCCCACCGGGAATACCGGAGAGAAAGACGCCAGCCCGGCCCTGAGTCGGGGCGGGAGCGGGGGGGAGGGGGGCCGGGGGGGCCTCCTCTCCCCCCGCACAGCACGTGGGGCCGGGGCCGCCGCACACCCCGCACACACCCACCCCACGCACTGCACACCCCGCACGTTGCAGGGCCGCACATGCCGCGCCGGCATGCACACGCAGGGACACGCAGGGACGCACACACACATAGCGCCTCTGCCCGGGGCACGGGGAAAGAGCATCCCATTTCCTCGGGGCAGCAGCACCCACCCCCTTCCGCAGGCAGGGGGGTCCTGGCAGGCTACCCGGCAAAGGGGGGCGCGGGGTTGCCCGGGGCCGGAGGGGCATGGAGGCCGGTACCCCGAGCTGTGGGATGCCCGGTGCCGCCGGGTGCCGGCGCCTGCTGGCGGGGGGCGGCGGGGCGGAGCCGCCCGGTGCTGGCGGCGGCAGTGATGTGGCAGCAGGTCGGGTCACGTTGCCGGCCCTGTGCTCGTACCAGTGTGAGACGGGATTAGGGAGGCGGCTGTCGGTGCCGCTGCCGGCGGGGAGCGGGGGCTGCGCGGGCGCGCCCGGTGCGCAGGGAAGAGGGCGGGGGGGGGGGGGGAGGGAGCGGGGGTTCCCGCCCCGCCCCGTCCCGGGGCTACCGCGGCTGGTCACGCTGCACCGGTGCAAATCCTGTCCCAATGTCACCCTCTGCACCCTGCAGGGATGCGGGCTGACCGTCAGGAGGGCAGCGTCAAAAACCGGATGTATTTATATGTATACACCTTTATATATATATATATATACCTATGTGTATAAGAAACGATTTTGCCGCGGTCTGGCGTTGCAGGCAGATCCGGCTCCCGTCCAAAGGTCGAGCAGTGGCGGCCGGGCGGTATCAGCGGGGGGCGAGAGCTGCGGCACGGCGGCACCGAGCCAGGGAGCGCCCCGGGCTGCCGCTGCCGCGCCGCGCCGCAGAGACACGCGTGTGCGCCCGTTAGTGGCCCACGCATCCGTAATGGATATCCCTATCCGTAAATGTATATAAAACGTGTATCAAACCCAGGGAGTGACTCGCAGCTGCCTCCCCCTCTACCCCACTGGTGTGGGACTCGCATTGCCTTACGGGCAGCCGGCGCGCCCCGGGGACAGGGGCTCGATCCCGCGCGGGCACGTTTTCCACGGGCGGGTCTCTCCTCCAAATACAAATAAAATAATAGAAATTATAGTTAGAAAAATGTAAACCTATAAAGAAAAAAACAATACAAATGCAGTAAGAATCGCAATAACTACGGCAATAATAATGACGATGATAACAACAGCGGTAACACGGGGGAAAGCCGGTGTCTCTCAGGGTGGCCCCCGGGCCGGCGGCGGGGACCCTCCGCCCCCCCCGGCAACCCGCGGAGGGCCCCCCCCCCCCCAAACTTCGGTCCCTCCCGCCCCGCCCCCCCGGCCCCGCCCCCCGCCCGCCCGGCGCGCGCCGCACGTGAGCCGGGTGCGGGGCTGGCTGGCGGCGCGCGTGCCCCGCGGGCAGCACGGCGGCGGCGGCGGCGGGTGCAAACAACTGGCGGCGCAGCGTGTGCTGCGGGCGTGTGCGCGGGGAGCGGCGGCCGAGGGGGGCCAGGGGGAGCGGCAGCGGCGGAGGAGGCGAAGCGGAGCGGGAGCGGGGGGGTGGGAGGCGGGGGGGCGCGGACTGCCCGCCACACTTTGGCCACTGCACGGGAGACGGGGGGACGGAAGCTGCATGTGCGCAGCGTCGCTCGCGGGTCTCCAAAGACTGATCTCAGCATCCCGCAGGCTCCATCAAAAGCAGCGACGAAACATCGGCCGCTGCCAGACATGGATGAAGGAATCTCCCGCTTGCCGGAGAGGCAGCTACTGGAGCATAGGGATTTTATAGGGTAAGGCGCCAGTGCAGTATCTCCGTCTCGTGTCTCCAGGGCGTTTCGTCTTCTTGAGAAAGTGCTGCGAAGCGCTGGAAGCGGACCCGGCTCCCCGGCGGTGCGGGGGACTTGCCTCCCTCCGCGGGAGGACCCTGGCGGTCCCTCGCCCGGCCCTTGGGGCAGTGAGCTCGGCTCCCCGCGCGGGGCTGGGGGTCTGTTTGCCCACTCGAGGAGGTGCAAGGCTGGCTCTCCCTCTTGCCGATGCTGGATCTTTGTGTTTTTCTCCAGGCTGGACTACCCTTCCCTGTATATGTGCAAACCCAAAAGAGGAGTGAAGAGGGACGAGAGCAAGGTAAGAGTAAGTTTCTGCGGCTGTTCTCGCTTAAGCGCTTAATTGGGGTTCCCTGAATTTTAAAACGCAGCTTCACTCCCAAGAGCATCCCCGGAGCGCTGCGCTTTTAACTTCCCCTCCGAATTGCAAGCGGGTTTACGAGCGAGCTGGCCCGTCGGGGAGAGCGGTGCCTTGGCGATAATTTGCGCGACATGTGGTCGGCATGACATTTGTTTTGGTTTTGATCGTCGTTCCGAGGGGCTCTGTCTAACGCTTGGCTTTTCCGGATTTTGCTAATTAGGAAACGTACAAACTGCCACATAGACTGATAGAAAAGAAGAGGCGAGACAGGATTAACGAATGCATTGCCCAGCTGAAGGATTTACTGCCCGAGCATCTGAAATTGACGGTAAGGTGCAAAGGAGCGTATGTGTACACGCAGATGCAGGCGCCGGCAGCCTTCCCGCTGCGCAGCCCTCGGGGCGGCGGGGGTGCGGGACACCGGGGTGCCTGCCTGCCTGACACGGACCTGCCCGTAACGCCCCCCGGGGACCAGTTTCCCCGAAGTTACGGAGGCGGCGTTTGGCGGTGGCCGAGCGTGTCGGGAGGTAGCCGAGCCGCCCCCTTCTTGACTTTGCAGACTCTGGGACACCTGGAGAAAGCGGTGGTGCTGGAACTGACTTTGAAACACTTGAAAGCGCTTACAGCCTTAACGGAGCAGCAGCATCAGAAGATCATTGCTTTGCAGAATGGTAAGCGGGCCCCGAGAGGCGCCGCCGCGGGGGCGCACCGGGTGCGGGTGGCGGGAGGTGCGGAGGGGGGCACGCCGGAGCTGCGGGCAAACGCTGTCCCCTCTCGGTCTGTCCCGCAGGGGAGCGGTCCATGAAGTCTCCCGTGCAGGCCGACCTGGACGCCTTCCACTCGGGCTTTCAGACGTGCGCCAAGGAAGTGCTGCAGTACCTCTCCCGCTTCGAGAGCTGGACCCCCCGCGAGCAGCGATGCGCCCAGCTCCTCGGCCACCTGCACTCCATCTCCTCGCAGTTCCTCCCCGGCCCCCAGCTTCTCTCCCCGCCGCCGGGCCCCCTCAGCAAGGGATCCTCCTCCTCTTCCTCCCCGCCCGCCCCCCTCTGCGCGCCGGGCCACAGGCCGGAGGGCCAGGCTAACTGCGTGCCCGTCATCCAGCGGACTCACGCCACCGAACTCAACGCCGAGACCGACACGGACACGGACAGCGGCTACGGCGGGGAAGGCGAGGCGCGCTCCGAGCGCGGCCCCGCGGCGCCCGGGGGCGCGCTGCCCGCCCTGAGCATCAAGCAGGAGCCGTCGGGGGACGAGGTTCCCCCCGCGCCCAAGCGGCTGAAGCTGGACCGCGGCGGCAGCCCCCTGCCCGGCCCGCCGGGGCTGACGGCGCGGAGCGCCGAGGCGGCGGCGGCGGCGGCAGCGGCGGCGCTGGTGAGACCCGACGCCGCCCTGCTGGGCTCGCTGATGGCCCTGGGGGCGGGCGGCAGCGGGGCCCCCTTCGGACAGCCGGCGGCGGCGGCCCCTTTCTGCCTGCCTTTCTACTTTATTTCCCCCTCCGCCGCCGCCGCCTACATGCAGCCCTTCCTGGATAAAGGCAGCCTGGAGAAGTATCTATACCCCGCTGCCCCGATCCCTCTCCTCTACCCGGGCATCCCGGCCCAGGCAGCTGCCGCCGCGGCCGCCGCCGCCGCCTCCTTCCCCTGCCTCTCCTCCGTGCTCGGCCCCGCTGAGAAGGCGGCCGCCGCTGCGGCCGGGCTGCCCGCAGCACCCCACCTCCCGCACCCCTTCGCTGCCGCCGCCGGGCTGGCCGCCGCCGCCGAGCCCGCCGAGGAGGCCGAGACCGCAGCCGCCGAGGAGCCCGGCGCCGAGGGTCCGTGAGCCGCCGCCGGCCGGGAGCTCGTCACGGGCTCCCCGCCGCCGCTGCCCTCCCCTCGGACTGTCCGCCCCGCCGCGGGGCGAGGAGGGGCCGTCGGGCCGGCACCTGCGCCCCCGGTTTCCCAGGGAGGGCAGGGCGGTGTCTGTAAGGGTCCGCCGGGGCCGGGCCGAGCTGGGAGCTGGCCGCCGCGGGGTGCCGGGGCCCGGCCCGGGTCAGCGGCCGATCCCCGCTGCCGAGGCGGCTGGTCACGGCGATGCCCCGGCGGAGGACCGTAAAGGATACAATTTGCTACTCAGTATTTTTCTAATGTTTGGCTTTATACATGCATAAATATGTTAAGGAAAAAGAAAAAGGAAGGAAAATAATAAGGATACTTTTCTCCCCCCCTTTCTATAGGGTAACTTAAATGTTGCACCTTATTTGGAATGGGTTTATACAGTATTTCTAAGTCCCACTTAGGAACTTGCACTTGTTGTCCGGGAGACCTGGGTGGGTTGAGGGTGAGGGCGGGGGGGGGCAAAGCGAGGGCAGACCCCAGCACCTGTGCTAGCACTTTATTGAGACCCAGAGCGTGAAGAGTTGCACCCTGAGCCCAAACCTGCAGTGCCTTGAGCACCCAGGGATGCCACTGGCTCCAGCGAGTTTTGGGTATGCAAGGGAAGAAGGGTCAGACCCATTATGTAACCTTGTGTTTATTTTATATATTTTTTTTCTTTTTTTTTTTTGGCTAAGGTATACAGGTGTAGCAAGTGCATTTGTTCTTACTCTGTCTTTATTTAATTCAGTATGTTCCCAAGAATTTGTCCCTGAATCTTGCTGTATGAAATGAATGTTTCTGCACTGAACTACAAAAAGAACGTCTCCCCATTCCCCCAAGAAAACACAGAGCAACTCATCAGCCTGAACTCACTTTATCCTAAATTCCGAATGACATAAACTGGAGCTGTAGGTAAACACCTCACTGTGCAATCAAAAACTATTAGACCAGTTGGGGTAAGTTTCCCCGTATGGGTTTTCCCCTGATTCCATCCTCAAATATTGCGGTTTCCCTTTCTGGAGACAAACCAGACGCCAGATAATCACACTGATAAAGCTTTTTATAATAAGGCTTAAACCAAGACCTTGCCTAGATATTTTTAGTTTGTTGCCAAGGTAGCACTGTGAGAAATCTCACTTGAATGTTATGTAAGAGGTGAGACACAACAGCCTGGCGAGGAGCGGGTACGTGTCTGGGGTCTGTCAGTCGGTTTGGTGCATCTGCTGCTGCTGTTGCTACTGTTTGCCTCAAACGCTGTGTTTAAACAACGTTAAAAAAAATCTTACTAGCCTACAGAGTGGCTGTATGTAAATAGTTGTTAATACATCCAATTAATGATGTCTGACATGCTATTTTTGTAGGGAGAAAATATGTGTTAATGATATTTTGAGTTAAATATCTTTGGGAGGATTTGCTGAAAAAGTTGCACTTTTGTTACAATGCTTATGCTTGATACAAGCTTATGCTGTCTTAAATTATTAAAAAAATAAATCCTGTCTGCAAGAAACCAGCTGGTTTAGAACAGTTTAGTATGTGATATATTAGAAATCAATCTTTATATTCAGTATTTTCCAGCACTCCATGAATTCTATTATCTAAATATTTCCACACTATTTTGTGATTAAAAAAAATCTTACTAAGGAATAAAAAATTTAATACACAAAATGGGGTTGTCTACTAATTAAAAATCTTACGATACTACATAATATGGGTACATTGAGCTTCAAAATGTATGATTGCGTGGCTGATGATAATAATTTAATGCCTTTTCACATTTTTAATCAGGGTTTGAATTTGCTTGGTTTCCTTTAACTCACTTAAGCAAACTCGGTTTTAGGATATGTATGTTTCACAAAGCAAAGTGTAAAGCATGCACATGGAACCTAGATGTTTCTTTCTGACATCTACTTTTTTCCTCTTCTTTTTGCAAAATGCTAATCTTTAAAATTAACACTTCACAGCCTTGGTGCTGCATGGAAGCTATCTTTGTTCACAATGAGCAAACTTTACAATTTGCCTGACAATCTAATGACGTATCATAATCTCTAGAGGAGCAATGTATTTCCCAGCTTGGAAATCCTCTAAGAAAACTGAACATTTAGGGGAGGAGAACAGGAGGGGGAACAGAGTGGTGGAAACAGGCAACTAATTCATAGCATGGAAATGCAGCACCCTAAAGACTTCCACAGATTTAATATCTGAGCCGCAGATCACCTTGTCTTTTAAAAATTCTTCCTGTTCCAGAAAAATAAAATTAAGAAAACCCCTAAACAGTAGCCAATGTTTATGTAAGAAATACAAAAGAAGGGTTTCGTGCTCCCTCTACTGGTTCTTCAATACCGGTGTCTCTGTACTGCGCTGCCCTGACAACAAATGAAGTTGGAACACAAATGGACTAGAAAACTCTAAGACTTGTGTTGGTTCCAGCAGTCCTTTAAAATATAGGAGGAATTATAAATCGAGTGAACAATAAGCGCTCCTTTTAAACTGTTCAAATGGGGTTGTTAAGAAATAGGTATCTGACTTTTTGCATGGAAGCTATATAGTAAAATTAATTCCCATTAGAAAGAGATACAGGAAGGCTATCTGTACAAATATCAATGTACACATACAAGTGCTTTTTCCATACAGTGATGATAATGGACCAAAGGCCGCTACTTTGCATCTGTATACCCGCTGAAGGCAATTACGTGTGGGTTGAAATCAAAGGTCATCAAAGGTAATGGAAAAAACTGCATCTGACCTCAGTTGTCTTTGGATCCTGTTCTGCACCTTGTGCTATCACAGGAATGAAAACAGACTCGGTTCAACCCTTCAACTCAGTAACTCGCCAGCCACTTTACTTTGACCTGCATATTTGAACAGCTTAACACTTGTTACGTGGCCAGAGTTACACTGGGATGAATGTGCTCGTCTACTCCTCACACCAGGGAGGGAATCGGCCTTTCTGAGCATGAAGCGATTCCTACCATTTTACTATTTGCACAGAAGGAGTGGAGCCACAAGCACTTTTAAAAAAAATTGTACCCCTCATGAACAGCTTGGGTGCTTTGAAACATGAGCGTGCGCCAGGCTTTATGTCTTTTTCAAATTTCCAGCCTTTGAGAATATGAATCAGTTTAGATTTCATTGGGCTATAAACCTAGATCATTATAGGGTTTTATCAATTTCAGTATTTACCATGTACAATAACAGGAAGGCTTGTTTTTATTAGCCCTTGAATCAAACGTGCCAAATGACTTCACACCAAGTTGCAGCATCAGTAGAGCCTATTAAATTTTATAACATAAAACATAAAGACAGAATACGTGTGTTCAGATAATACCAATGCTTAACATAAGCAAATGTGTGGAAAAAAAGGTTTGTAATTGATGCTGATAACCCACTGCTGCTGGAGGCAAAAGGCCAATGACAGGGACCCTGGAGCCTGCTTTAATTGTTAAGTTCCAGGCTCCCTCAAGATCCCTTTGGAGACTAAATCAAATTGTATGTTTTGTATTTGCTCGAGGTTAGAAAAAAATCATACAAACACTGGACAAGAACCTCACAGGTTTAAATATACATTCATTTATACGCAAATGTGTGTTATCAATGCTTGATTTTTCCTGCCTACTTTCTGTAACTCTATGGTATATGGACCCTCATCTGCACTTCCCGAGTGCTAAAAGTGCAGGACTGGGTGCTACATTTACTGTACACCCTTGAGTACATACTCTATTTTCTCATAAACCACAAGATAAAGGATGCAAGCCAGTAAATGTATTTTCTTAAACTATAAACTTTGAAAACAGGTCTTATTTATCCAGTATATTATAGTGGCATGAAAGGCTCCATTATAGTGCATTAAATAAACACAGCTGAGATTGTTAAGCCAATGGAAGGTTATATCATGTACCTCCCACTGAAGGCAATGAAAGTTTTATGTTTGGAAGGATTACAGTTATAGAACTCAAACTGACTATCAGCCCTGTTAAGAAAGGTCTGACCTACCAATTGAGTTAGAGTCCTTTTCTCGAGAATGGGCTTTGCAATAGGTCCTAAGTCTATGTTTTAGGGCTTTGTTTAATTTTCACTTCTAGTCGGGGCAGACTGAATGTCTTTGACATCCAGCAAGCTTTGGGACTGGGTGCCACGTGCGTTTCAGCACTGGTAAACCTATGGTCTACCCTGTACCCTGGCTTTTGCAACGTATTTCCTTTTCTCTTCAAACATCAGCTCCTGGAGTCACGTGATCTCTGCCTTCTTTAAGAAGTTTCCTGCATGCTGGTTGCAGAAATGAACTTGAAAGCATGACCTCAAAGAAATCAAGTAACAAAAATGCCCAATTTCCTCTCAGGAAAAACAAAACACAAAAATAAACAAAAAAAAGAAGACAACAACTTGGATTTTTTAGAGCCAGTTTCACTCAAGAAAGTCGAAATCTCTATTTACTCTCTCTGGTTATAGTGCAGTCTCAGTAGGTCACTACATAGCAGCAGAGGGAAGCCAGTGTCTCACCTGCCACTAGCAACAGCCACGCAAATCCTAGACATGTGCGGGCAGGATGTGAGCAAGGGTGAGCTGCCACTGTCGCTTTACTCTCTGCATCCTTCCTGTGGCTACAGCATTTCACTCTCCGGGGTTGTGAATCTGTCACAAACACTAAACTCATTGCAGCCTCAATTACGGCAGCGCCGCTGGCTGCACGGAGCTGCCCTGCCCCAGGCTCAGCAGCAGAAGCTGTTCTGCCTCACTGCACTCACGGGGCACCCAGTGGCAACGCACCTGCTGCCGCCGCCGCTGCTGCCCTTTCCTGGGGTGCAAGCGCACCCCTTCCTGCTGCGCCCCAAAGGAGGTTGGTCATGCCAGGGGCAGGGGGTGAACACGTGACCTTGTGTTTCAGGAAGCAGGGACCGGGATCCCAGGCAGCTCTACTGGGCAACGGGGGTCAGGGAGAGTTCTTTCTCCTGCCTCCATAAAGGCCTGTTGGTTGCTGTAGTTCATTGTTTTGTTTTGTTTTGGTTTTTTACTTGTATATCTTTTTAAAGCTCAATTCCCCTGTCCTCATTTGTCCTGTTTTACTTTAAAAGCAGGTGTGCACTGATTTTTACGAGTCTTTACAGATTTTTTGACCTCAGCTGAGATCTTCTGGGATCAAATTAGAAATGCAGATTTGTTCCTTATTAGAAGCACATCCACATTGCCTTCCCCCTCACAGATTATCATAGTGAGGTGCATGATCTAACAGAAACTACACGATACAACAATCTTTGACGAGTGCTTTGGGAAATGGCCCCTCAATTCTCTGATATCAGCAGCTCCCCAAGTGCAGACAGCTGCCAGGTATTCCTGTCTGCATGATTGCAGCCCGGCAGCCAGAAAAGGGACGCAATTCGTAATTTCTTCTTACTTGTTTTGCTCTCAGAGTTCAAAGGTGAGTCTAGCTCTCATTCTAAAATACTTCCATCCAGACCAAAACCTGGAGAACCAGTTACCAAAAAAGAAACCTTTGTGGCCAAGTCATTCTCACAATTGAGCAATTTCTAAAGAACAACCCCAGGAAAAGAGCTATGAAAACATCACACCTTCTTACTCAGCAGAAAATTGGCTCCCCAAGTATATTTGGAGTAATACCTGCACTACAGAGCCAGCTGAGCTGACAGATTCTGCAGTGGATTCTATTCTCACTATACTTCATCAACAAAATTGCTAAGGCTCCATCCCTGCAGTCGGTGGCAGGCAGGCACACAGCTTTGCTTACACATAACGTTGTTTGCAAAGAAGCCCATCTGCATGGCCCTTGATAGAGCATTAAGGGCTTCAGACCCGTTTAGAGCCCATTGAATTGACTTCAGGTTTGGATCCTGTGAGTAGTGACCCTGACTGGGATTTCTGTGGCACAAAGATCACAGATTCCAGGAAAGGTTGCAAGACTCGTTCCTACGTTCCAGATGCAGGACCTGCTTTTCTCCTTGGCTAGAATATGAGTTATCTCCATAAAAAATAAACTGAAACAATCATAAGCCACTGAGGGCTGACTCTGTAACAATAAGACAGCCTAAGATGCAGAAGAGAAGTTTTTCTTGCCTGCAAGGACTAACAGTCAGAGAAACAGAATGCCTTTTTTTTTTTTTTTAAATATGCAAGTCGAACTCCTTCATTCTGCAAGTGACTGAGAGGCTGAAAAGAATAGCCCTCCTAAAGGTGAAAAATACTTTATGCTTGAAGAGACTGACTTAGATAGTCTGCATTGGTGCAGATGGGAGAACAGGCAAAGCAGCACAGCGGTACTTGAGGACGTGGCTGCCTGCACACCTACCTCTGGTTTTAAAAGCCAGTGCTTGTGCAGACGCGTTAGCGCTGGACAGCAATTCTGTGAAACACCGGCAGGGAACCTGAGGGGGGAAAAGAGGTCATTTACGTTATTGCGCCACAGAACCGCCTGCATTCCCTTCAGCGTTTTGCTTAAGCACCCAGAAGGCTGACGACAGTCGGCCTGCCGCGGAAGGATGAGATCAGACCTGCCCGGCGGCGGGTCCGCCACAGAGGAGACCCCCCGCGACCGGAGCTCCCTCTGAGCCCCCACAGGGCTCCGCGCGAGATCGCACCGAGAGCCGCCTCAGTCGGTCGCCCGGCGACAAAGCTGCCGCCCCCCCGCGCCGGTTCAGCGCGGCCGCCCCTGATGCAGCCGGAGGCCCCAAACGGCCGCCTCGCGCCGCGCGTCACGCGCGCGCCCACGTGACCCCCGCGCACGCTGCCCGGCACGTGCGCGCGGGCCGCGCCGGCTCGGGGATTGGAGGTGGTGGGGGTGGGGTGGGGGGGCGACGCGGAAAGTGGGTGGAGCCGTGGTGGTCACCTGGCAACGGCGCAAGGCGCTGGCTTTGCCCCGCCCCTGCCGCCGCCCGCGGCGGCCGTTGGCTGTTGGCGCAGCTCGCGCTCCTCCTCGCGGAGCCGCCGCCCGGGCGCGAGCAGGGGGCGTTACCTCAGGCGTAGCGGCCGCGCGGCCCGTGGCGGCTCCGCTCAGAAACGGCCGCCGCCCTGGCGGGGCCCCGGTGGCCGCGCTCCTGGCTGCCTGCCGAGGCGGCTCCGGGCGAGGGACTGTCCCGCGGGCGGTGTCTGTCCTCGGCTGACGGCGGCTGCGGGCCCCGCCGGCCGCCGCTGCACACCGCCAGGAAAGCGCCGCCGCGGGGGAGAGTCCGCCGGTTCAGGGCCTACCCCGAGCGGGTACAGCTTCACTCGGAGACCCCGGCCGGGCGGGCAAAACTGTCACGCGGATCAAAGGAGTGTTGGCAGCTCCGTGTGGGCATTGTGGCTTGGTGGTCTTAGGAGGAAACCGAATTTGCCTTTGTCCCTTCAGGCACTCTCTGAGCGTACCATGGGAGCGTGGTGAAATGGCACTTGCGGCCTTTAGACTGTGTCGGTAGAGCTAATAACGCCAGCAATATCACCACAGATTAGGGGAGATGGTAAGTTTTAGCACTGCCCAGGGGCAGCATTCAAGGTTTAAAACAAGTCGCATTCAGAGTCCCAGGATTCAACAGGTTTGCTCAATGCATTTTGAGCAAACAGACTGCAATATTATGTGGGTACGGACCAATTCTGAGCTAATAATGCCAGCAATATCAACACAGATTAAGGGAGATGGTACGTTTTAGCACTGCCCAGGGGCAGCATTCAAAGTTTAAAACAAGTTGGATCCAGAGTCCCAGGATTCAACAGGTTTGCTCAATGCATTTTGAGCAAACAATGCAGTGTTATGTGGGTATGGACCAATTCTGCTTTCTTGTACGGAAAATAACAAAGACGAAGAAGTTTGTAGTCTTTGAGGACATCAGCTGGAGGGCTAATAAACCACAACCGGGGAACTTTTTAGTAGAGGCTGGTTTTTTCACCTTGATTCTTCTCAAATAGTAACGTAGTTACTGTGAAGTTCTATGAATACAAGCAAAGCATGGTCTCTAGGGGAAGGCAAGACTTTTTATTAACATAACTGATGCCATCGGACTAGTTTTCAAGCACCCCAGCCTTTTCGTGACTTAGCAAAAGGACTCCAGCACCAGGAGTGCGTAAGGCCATAGCAGAATTTGCTACACGTTAGATACCTGAGCTTTTATTTATTTAGGAGCTGCCAGTCTTCCCTGCTCTGCCTGTCACATAGCCAGTCTTCCCATCTGTATTTCTGAGATGTACCTCAAAAGGCCAAGGCTGGAGGAACACGAATGGCACCCCACGGACCTTCCTGCTCTGCCGTGGGGTGGTGCCGTGCCAGGGAAAGGCATCGATACCAACCTCAGCAGCTCTTGCTAGTTTGTTTCCCGCTGCAGCCATGGGGCCAAGAGCAGCCCTCGGTCCTGGCTGCAGCATGATCCTGCTGCCACCCACATGACACAGTCTGGACATGGGAGCTGCTGGGTTCTGTGTGAGACCCACAGCTGCCCTGTGGACAGCTGTGTGGGACATGAACTCACCATGGTCAGGGAGACCAGAAGAGAACCTTGCAGGCTGGTTAATGAGGCACATCCTACCCCCTGCTTGCTCTGGACCTCAGAGGATAATCAGTGCCCTCTACTTGGACCTTGATCCTAAAGCCTTTCACAGAGGTATTACAAATAAACAAATTGGTGTGTTTTTGAACAGCTGCCTTTATTTCAAATCTGTTGGTGATGGCAGCACTCACCAGGTGGCAGGGGAGGCTGTGGCTGGAGGCGCCTGTTGGACAGCACAGAAGGATCAGAAGATAACGCAGTCATCTGAAAGGAGAAACGGAGATTCCAGCCCTGCTTTACAACATGTTTGTGCGTTTTGCATTACAGAACCACTGGGGAAAAAAAAACCAGACTATCACAGGAGCTGGGAGAGAAAATGGCACCGTGGTTTCCTCCTCCCTCAGGTGGAGACCCTAGTCAATAGGCTAAAGCTATTTCTCAGTAAGAGACTGCTTAATTATTCTGTGCAAACTAGGACAAGATCCACAAGAAAGACAGTACACACATCTCTGAGAACAGCTTTTGGCCGAGGCCTTCCCACAAGGAGTGGGAGATGCAGAGGTGAACCTCCTTGGAGGAAGAATATTCAATCACCTACTGAGAAAGAAATGTTCTATTTCCCGAACTACTGTTTAAATGCAAGGCTGCTCCTCTTCGAGCTGCAGCTTTTTGTGTGAGGAGTGGTGCCCTCTGTTGTTCTAGAGGGAAGCTGCTATGAGTTAGGGGACTGAAAGCATTAACGTGAGATTGGTTTGTTTTTTCCAGTACAGCAAACTCTTACAGATGCTCTGGGTTTGACATACAGGTGGTTTGCTTGGTCTGTCATGCTGAGTGCACTGCAATCGGGACTCTGGTTTCCAGAGTGAAGTCAGGAAGGAGGCACCTGTAGAAGGTAGGTATCAACATGAGTAGGAAAAAACTATTTAATATCAGACTGCTTAAAAAATAGAAAAGGTATGAAGAGTAGGCAAGAACTGCTTATACAGGTGCTACCAAGGTAACTGAAGAGTATGGGAAAGTGTGTGGGCAAGGGTCAGAGTTAAGGCTGCCTGGGCATCCTTCAACATCTCCTGACATCTGAGGGACAAGGAGTTACCATGGCCTAACAAGCTGCCATCATTAGATAATCCTTGTGGGCACTCCTAGTCCATCTGCAAAGAAAAATGTGATTGTGTAACCCCGGGCTGCACATGTTCCTGCTCCTTGGCATGACAGAGAGAAATTTTATGTTTGGTTTGCAGTTTGTTCTACAGAGCAGCAGAATAAGAAAGTAAAGGTATATCCATCTGTCTGCAAAACGGGAAGTGGTTTTGCGAAATGCCTGACACAACTGGTCATAGTGCCAATTCCAGTGTTGTAAATTACAAAGTAAGTACAGTTACTTAAAATGACCTT
Organism: Caloenas nicobarica; assembly: GCF_036013445.1. Classification (NCBI taxonomy): domain Eukaryota; kingdom Metazoa; phylum Chordata; class Aves; order Columbiformes; family Columbidae; genus Caloenas; species Caloenas nicobarica. The sequence goes on from NC_088245.1 coordinate 78,277,028, forward strand.
TGAGAGTAATCTCTGTGCCATGGCCCAGGAGCCATCTATGGGAAGCGTGCTCCCATCACTGTCCTGCCAGGCCCAGAAGGTATTTCCAAGAGTCCAGCTGTTTGCTGTGATTGCTGAACATGCTGAGCCTGCAATAACTGTTTTTAAAAGTACACAGTAATGTCGTGGGGTTGCTTGAGTTTAGTAACCCCAGGGCAATACTTTCAAAGGGATAGAGGGCAATTCAGATGCCTGTTGAAGTCAGTGAGAAGGTACCGCGTGTCCCTTCACAGAATGATTCGGAGAATGGTTGAGGTTGGAAGTGACCTCTGGAGATCATTTTGTTTTGCTCAGAGATCACCTCCACCTTCTCCAGGAACAAAGCTGCCTAGTCTGGAACGACACTCTGGTAGATTAGAGTTACCCTAGCATTTTCCCTAGTGGGTACAGTCAAATAATTTGTATTCGTAGAAGCCTGTAAAGAGGGGTCTCCTCCCTTGCCTCAGATGTTCCCAATGAGTCCACGTGACAGTGCCTTCAAGATGCATACTTGCCCCTTTGACTGAAGGCACCTCCACATTACAGGAGAGTCTCAAGCTTCTGGCTGGACCAGAACGAGCAGAGAGGCAGTTCTGAACCACTGCTTCATGGCTGCACGCTGCACAGCTGCATGCTGCACAGGAAGCTTTTTTCCTTCTGATCTATGCCTGTTGTTAATATCATGAGGTAGCTGGAACTGCAATTCAGCCATGCAGTAGTGAATTGTAGCAGGAACACCGCTGTGAAATGGCAACTTCTTTGCATGTACAGTTTCTAACCACTGTAGTTTTGTGGGTGGCTTCAAATCTAAACATAATCTCAGTTAGCTCTTTCTAGTTTTGCTGCACAGCTTTCCTAGCAAAACAGGTAATTTGCGGGTGCTGACAAGAGAAGCAATAAGCTAAGTACAGTTACCTGAAAAAGAAATCAGAACAGAGTCAAATTTTTAACCCCAAACACAGCCACCCCAGAATTGCACCGCTCAGATGAAGTCCCTCTTACTAATACCCCATAGTTACCTTTTCACCTTCTGGCTTTAATCAGACATGGAGGAAGTGAAATGCAGTGAGCCCATCTGCTGTGCATCAGAGAGTGTGTGCATTTATTTCTATAGCCACAATGAGATGGAGCAATGCCACGAAAATTTCCCTTATTCTTAGTTCAGGCTCTAAGAATATTTTACATCTCAAAGGTGAAAAACTGATGGAGGTAACTGGGGTCTTGATGATCTGCATGACAAGAAAACACAAACCTGACACTTTATCATAGAATAGCTTATTGTTGTTAATTTTGACTTCCCCACTTTGCAGTCCCTGCCAAAAAATTTAAAACAAATGGGCTTAATTCTACAAGGAACTGAACTCCTGCAGATGCTGAAACCAGTGTGCTAAAATCAATGGTAGATGAAGACACTCATTTTGCAGAGTAAAGCTTTAAGTTTAAAACAGACTAATTAGATCTCAAAGGTAAAAGCTTTATTGTTCAAACCTGGTGCAATGCTTGCAAAATGAAAGATTAAGAGTAACTTCTTTTGAAGTGCTTAGATTGTTTATTTTGGAAGGGAGATAAGTCCTCTGCTATCAGGAAGAGGTTTAACCTTTGGCTGAAGGGTTAGGGAAAGCTTCCCCTCTGAGCAGGTTATTTTGGTAACTCCAGACCAGGGTACTGTTTACTATTGAGCTGCCTGTGCCCATTCAGCACTTGCTATGAAGCTAGAGGCTGAATGCTAGGCCAGCCAGCCCTCCAGCCTCACTGAACCATTGTTGGACAACTCTGTATTTCTGTGTGATCAGAACAGACTTTTCAGTGGAAGATCCATATACAAACGTGGGTACACAGAGACGAAGGACAGATACTCATTCTGTGATGGCCCTTCACCTTGCTTAGTTTCCCAAGCAGACAAAAGGGATAATGATATTTAATGACTGCACTATACACACATATATTTGTGTGCATATATGAAAAATGTATATGCTTGAGATCACTGTTATTCAATGACAATAACATAAGAAGATAGATTTTATTTCTTGGGAATGTTAGGGTGTGTTCCAATGAACAAAGATACGTTAAACAAGTAATTTCACTGGGCAGTCATGCTTCTCAGGCTATTGAGCCCGATTTTGCCGTTGCTCACAGCACCGGAAGTATGTGCTTGTCCTATGTGACTGCATGCCTGGCGCAGGACAAGTCCAGTTTTCTTACCAAAGGAGAGACATGTTCCTAGAAGCAGTTGTTTCCTGCTGTACGGTTCCTCAGATCACCATGGTCAAAGGTAGCAGCAAGAACTTTATTGCGTAGGACGTGAGATAAAATGCCACACAACAAATTTTTAGTTGCCTTGTTGAATGTTGGCAGCTGCACCAATTATTACCTAAATTAGTTCAGATGGCAACACCTTAAAAATGATCTTTAGTCTCAGAACTGAGTGGTAGAGCTGAGTCTCTGTGCTTAGGCATGCTGAAGGGTGCTCATTCTTTGCAGGTCTCCAGAGTGCAACTGAGTTGTTTGTTAGTTAATTAACTTTATTTAGAACATGTAGAAAAGACTTTGGAATCAGAAAATGACCCAAAAAAGGCACCTTCCTACAGTTCTAACTCTTGCACACTTTCTGTCTTCAGCCCCTAATAGCAAAGGTCACTTAGGTATCTACAGACAACTGTGAAATGGCAGCCTGTCATGGTGGATTACTACTTGCACACACATTATTAGAAGATCATCAGACTTGTGGAAACACTGGAACATTTAGGACCACCAAGCAAATCTCAGCCTACTCAGTCAATTGTTTCTATTGATTAGGTACAACACACTCCCAAGTAGCACTTGCAAAAGTGCTTTAAGCTGCCTCTTGCAATAGCATCGCTTTGCAAGAAGAGTAGGGTTGAGCAAAAGTTGAAACGAGAGGCTTTCATTCCTTTACCTGCTGCTTTCCTTTTTACTCCTTTAGAAAAAGTAATCAATTTAAAGCTAAACAAGCATTCACCTTCAGAAACCTCCAGCTTCCGTCAGCACACCTGCATCTTGCTCTCACTCTAACGTAAAACTAACTCAGAGTGACTTCTTGTCCTCCTCTTGGTACCATATAAAAATCTGCTGTATTGCAACAGTATCTAGATGGCACAGCGAAGATCAGGACCACATTGTGCTAAGCACTATTTGCCAAACAAATAAGAAATGAGATGCTGTTCCCCACGGGGCTTGCAGTATATATAGACAAAGTCAAAGGAGGTGAGGCGGTATTATCTCAAGCTTAAAGCTGAGGGACTCCAATCCTGAGGGATTATAGTAGCTTGCCCAAGGTCACACACAGGAAATCTGTGGCAGAACTGGGAAATGAAACAACAGCTTCCCAGGCACAGCAAACATGCCGGGCATAGACTAGTCTCTAAAATGGAATGTTTCAATCCCCATTTGTACGGTTTGCAGAAAGCTACCAGGCCTGAGCCCTCCTCGCAGAGACTGTAGGAACTGCATCATTTGTGCGTCAGCTACACACATGCTGTGACTAGGACATGGTTCTTTATATTATTTTGTCCTTTCTGAAAGAGATTATTTAAATGGAATGATGCATATTTTATGTGATTATCACATGCTATATACGCCTAGAAAATCTGCTTTTCAACAAGCTGAGTGGCTACGCTGCTCCAGCATGTCAGCATGTGTTGCTGCCCTCTTGCGTAGACCTTGTAATTGCAGTGTTGTGACAGAGTTGAGGGGACCAGATTATCTGGTGCCCTGCATCTAGTGTAACATTTCCCCCAGCTGTACAGCTAATGGACATTGTTACCTTTCTCATTTAGCTGCTGTCTTGTCCATGCTCGTTTTGTCATAGTCTCGGTAACCATGATGCAGATTTGCTAGGTCAAGAGAACAGTGAAGACAACTTTGTAGCAAAACTGCGTAGTTAAAGGTTGGCTGGTGTTCTCAAGTTTCTCTTCAGCTTTCCAGAAGGGGCAGTTCTACCTCATCGATCAAAGTTCACCTCAGGTTGATTTTGACTCCTAAAGTCAAACCATCTTTTCTGGGCACATAACATTTAATGAAAAACAGTTTGGTACACCTGACAAAAGGGTGTCCTGATTTCAGCTGGGATGGTGGGATGGATCCCATGACTGGAGCGTGGCAATCAATGGCTACAGGCTGTTCAGAAGGGACAGGCAAGGAAGGAAGGGTGGAGGGTTTGCCCTCTACATCAAGAGATGGATAGAGCATGAAGAGCTGTCTCTGAAGAATAGCCACAAGCCGGTTGAACGCTTATGGGCAAGTATCAGAGACTGAGGCAACAAAGGAAACCTTGTACTTGTTGTCTACTACAGGATGCCCAATCAGGGAGAGACTGTTGATGAAGCCTTCTTACTCCAGCTACAGGGGTTATTGTGCTCGCAGGCTCTTGTCCTGCTGGGGGACTTCAACCACACTGACATCTGCTGGAAAAGAGCACGGCGAGCTGTAGGCAATCCAGGAGACTCCTGTAGTGCATCAAGGATAACTTCCTGAGCCAAGTAATAGACAGGCCTACCAAGGGAGATGCAATATTGGACCTGATGGTCACCAATGCATGTGAGCTAATTGGAGACATCAAGATTGGAGGCAGCCTGGGCTGCTGTGATTACGCACTCGTGGAGTTTGCAGTCCTGAGGGCTGTGGGACAAGCGAAGAGTAAAGTCAGGACCCTGAATTTCAAGAAAGTCAACTTCCAGCTCTTCAAGGAACAGAGCTGCAGATCTTTAAGGATGCTTTCCATAGAGCAGAAGAGCTCCCAATTCCTACGTGTCAGAAATCAGGTAAGGAAGGCAAGAGGCTGGCATGGCTGAGTTGAGACCTGCTGGTCAAACTAAAGTGCAAGAAGGAAATGCGCAGGCAGTGGAAACAAGGACAGGTATCCTGGGAAGAGTATAGGGACACTGCTCAGTTGTGCAGAGATGGGGTCAGGAAGGCCAAGGCACTGCTTGAGCTGAACTTGTTGAGGGATACAAAGAATAGCAAGAAGAGATTCTACAGGTATGTCAAACAGAAAAGGAAGACCAAAGGAAGTGTAAGCCCCGCGATGAGCAAGACTGGCAAACTGGTAACAATGGACAAGTAGAAGGCTGAGGTACTCAACAAATTCTTTGCCTCAGTCTTCACCGGCAAGCTCTCTTCCCACACCTCTCGAGTGCAAGAACTGCAAGACGGGGACTGGGGGAGCAAAGTCCCTCCCACTGTAAGGGAAGATGAGGTTCGTGACCACTTGAGGAACCTGAACATGCATAAGTCTATGGGACCCGATGAGATGCATCCCAGAGTCCTGAGGGAACTGGCTGATGTAGTTGCCAAGCCACTCTCCATGATGCTTGAGAAGTCATGGCAGTCAGCGGAAGTCCCTGGTGACTGGATAAAGGGAAACATTGCAACCCTTTTTTAAAAGGGTAGGAAGGAGGACCCCAGGGATTACTGACCTGTGAGCCTCACCTCTGTGCCTGGGAAGACCATGGAACAGATCCTCCTAGAAGCTGTGCTAAGGCACATGGAGGACAGGTAGATGATTCAAGACAGCCAGCATGGCTTCACCAAGGGCAAGTCCTGCCTGACCAACCTAGTGGCCTTCAATGACGGCATAACTACATCAGTGAACAAAGGAAGGTCTATGGATATCATCTATCTGGACTTCTGTAAAGCCTTTGACATGGTCCCCCACAACAACTTTCTAAATTGGAGAGGTATAGACTTGATGGGTGGATTGTTTGAGGGACAAGGAACTGGCTGTGTGGTTGCATATAGAGAGTAAAGGTCAATGGCACAATGTCTGGATGGACACCGGTGACAAGTGGGGGGTCCATACTGGGACCAGTACTGTTTAATATCTTCATCAGTGACATAGTGGGATCGAGTGCATCCTCAGCAAGTTTGCAGATGACACCAAGCTGAGTGGTGCAGCTGAAATGCCTGAGGGATGGGATGCCATACAGATGGACCTGGACAAACTTGAGAAGTGGGCCTGTGCAAATTTCATGAGGTTTGACAAGGCCACGTGCAAAGTCCTGTACCTGGGTCGGGGCAACCCCTGGTATCAATACAGGCTGGGGGATGACAGGATTGAGAGCAGTCCTGCAGAGTACTTGGGAGTACTGGTGGACGAAAGACTGGACATGAGCCAGCAATGTGCACTTGCAGCCCAGAAGGCCAATCATATCTTGGGCTGCATCAAAGGGAACATGGCCAGCAGGTCAATGGAGCACTCTGGTGAGACCCCACCTGGAGTCCTGTGTCCAGCTCTGGAGCCCTCAGTACAGGAAAGACATGAACCTGTTAGAGAAGGGCAAGAGGAGGGACACAAAAATGATCAGAGGGCTGGAACAGCTGTGCTGTGAGGACAGGCTGAGAGAGTTGGGGTTGTTCAGCTTGGAGAAGAGAAGGCTCTGGAGAGACCCTATTGCGGCCTTTCAGTACTTAAAAAGGGCCTGTAAGAAAGATGGGGACAGACTTCCCTGGAGACATTCAAGGCCAGGCTGGACAGGGCTCTGAGCAACCTGATGTAGTTGAAGATGTCCCTGCTCATTGCAGGTGGGTTGGACTAGATGACCTTTGAAGGTCCCTTCCAACCCAAACTGTTCTATGATTCTATAATTTTCTTCCTAGTAGCTGCTATAGTGCTGTGTTTTAGGTTCAGTATGAGAAGAATGTTGATAACACACTGATGTTTTAGTTGTTGCTAAGCAGTGCTTACACCAAGTCAAGGGCTTCTCAGCTTCTCATGTCCTGTCAGTGAGAGGGCTGGAGATGTCCAAGAAGCTGGGAGGGGGCACAGCCAGGACAGATGACCCAAGCTGGCCAAAGGGATATTCCATACCATATGACATCACGCTCAGTATATAAACTAGGGAAAAGTCAGCAGGGAGGCTGCTGCTCAGGAACTGGCTGGGCACTGGACATCAGGTGGTGAGCAATTGCATTGTGCATCACTTGTTTTGTATATTCTTTTATTATTATTTTTTAATTTCAATTATTAAAGCGTCCTCATTCCAACCCATGAGTTTTCTCACTTTTCTGATTCCCTCCCCCATCCCACTGATGGGGGCAGGGAGTGAGCAAACAGCTGTGGTTTGGTTGTTGGCTGGGGTTAAACCATGACAAAGAGATATGCTATTGCAGGTTGTGACAGGTAGTAATATGTGAGAAGCTTCATAGGCAACAAAAGCATTCCAGTTATTCCCACTTAAAGGCTGGCCTGACTTTTATTTTAGCAACAGCTACTGCTGGTATCCTGTGATACCATGTCACTGGCTCTAAAGCTGGATGATTCCTTTCACTGCCCATCACACGGGTAGTGAAAGGGACTTCAGGGCAAATCTGAGTCAGATTAAAGGTGTTCTGCTTGGAGTACATCCTCCTCCTCTCCCCCTTTCATTTTTTGTTTTAACCAGAAGACCTCCTTTTTAAAGTATCTAGGCAGCTAATTATTGGTACTCATTTGTGTTTCACTGGATAAGGCTTTTCTCTAAGTGGACTTTACATAAGCCTGGTTGGAGGTCTTCCGAATATTTTTCTTCAAACTTTTGCTCATTAAAAAAGAAATCATACAAAACTTTCCACCTTGACCCAGGATTGACTATTAGATCTTTTCTATTGCATTTTCTCACTACGTCTTCTAATTACTTATTGCCTTCCTCCTTCTGCAGAGGGGTAAAGCAAGATAAAATGTGTAGCTGAAACAATAGGCACAAAATAGCATATGCAAAAAAAATGCACAGAAAGGGAAAACTATAGCTTGAACAACAGCATCATTGTTTTGCAGGAACAATGTACATGAAAGCATGCTATTGGAGAAGAAGCCAATACATAGGTAATGAATTCATTACATTGTGAAACAGGGGCGTGAGACATAGCTCGTAACTGTTGCAGGTCATTGTGTCTTACTGTACAGGCTATATGTCCTGTTGATTGGATTTCACATCGTTTTCGTAACTCTGCTTGTCCTTGATATACCTGTGACTCAGAGGACTAGAAACTGAAATCAAAGTCTCATACACTTAAGCCACGTAGACCTAAGCAAATACTGGAGATTAACACCCAACTGGCAGCTCTGGCAGCTGAAAACCCATTCTGCTGTAGGTGTATTTCACCTCCTGCAGCTTCTGGATGACTGAACAAAAAAGTGTGATGACACTACAATGACACTCTCTCACTCTGCTGGAGATTGCAGAGATCTCTGCAGCCTTTCCATAGCCAGGGATACAGATCAGAAAAGCCTCTCTAGAAATCAAACTCCAGTTTGCATGAGGGACAGACATCTGTCTTAGCCAGGAGTCAGTGCAGAGCACATACGCATTCACAGGAGAGAACACCAGGGCTGTCTATATGACAGCAAGGAGGTTTCTTGCCCGAAGGAGGCACAGACAGACCCACCACAAGTGGCACAAGGGCACTGGCAGTGTCAAGAGTTAACTGAGCAACCTCACCACCTGTCTGATCAAGTTTATTGTCTCTGTTTGCATCAAGTTACTTGTTGCACTAGCACATGCCAAAGGGGCTCTTTTCAAGTCACTCACCAGAGAGCAGCTCACATTTATCTCATCAGCCCCAGAGTTTGCTGACCTGACAGCACATGGAACAGGGAACTCGCTGCAAAGAATGAGAAAAATACACTGTACCCCCACCTGGAAAAAGGGAACAAAACAGACTCGTTGAGATTGTCTCCATCCAACTGTTCTGGAGAAAGTTAATGATGAAGCAGTGGCTGACCTAGAAAATACTCACTCATTAGTACTAGCTACAATGCAAAATGTAGCAAATTATTATTTTCAAGAAAGGCAATAATGGGGACCATTGCTCATTGTGCCATACTTCAGACACTAAACAACTTAGTTGAAAAAAATCATTAGAAATTTGGATTATAAAGAAACACCACCTAGCTGACAAAGATGTGACAGGCAGAACCCAGTAGAGCTTCTAAACAAAATGGACCATTGATCTGGTCTGGTTTTGCAACTCATTAGAGGTCCAGTTACACTGAGCTAGTTAGCGCTGCAGCAGCCACACACAAATACACCACTTTATTGTTTAAAGGCAAAGCAAAAGATCAGAACCATTAGCTGTACCTCAGGCCCTACTAAGCATGCTGGGAAACCTTAGTTACCACAAACCCCAGCCAGCTGACTTGCACAGAAGCAGAAAAGGGGACCTTTCGGGAGCAGAGTCCTGCCAATATGAACACCACATGCTAGGTTTCAGCACAGCTCATGACATTCTTTGTCTTATTGCCAGTCAACAGTGCTACTACTGTTAGCTCATTTCTCCTCACATCTAATGAGATCAGGCTCCAGCTGGCTTAGGAGAAGACATTTGTTGGGATACTAGACTAAGGACTGCATTTGGATGGCTAAAATCATAAGTCCTCAGCTGTAGCAAGTTCCTCGTCTTGATTAGCTCAAATGATTTCAAGCAATCTTCACAGGCCCTCCAGTCTTCAGCACAAGGACTAAGCCTGAACTGGGTCTTCAGTTTCTTGTTCAAAGCTTAATTTCTTCCTGCCCCTGAAGCACCTGTGCACCTCTTATTTGTTGTGTGAAGATTCTGTACGTTCCCCTCCCTGATCATCTCCAAACCAACCTCTGCCTCTTTGCTTTAAGTTATACTTGCTTTGAGTCGCTGACCAATTCTATTTTTTTCAGGATTAATATTAATCTTATTAACAGTTCCTGAGTTGAAAACAAGCTGCTCCAATCTCTTATAGTTCCCGGGCTGTATCTGATTAAAATCCAGCATGTGCACACTTTATGGTAAAGGACCTCTCTTGTCTTCCATAGAGTCCCCACACCAACCAGTTGTATGTACCACACCTCCAAATAAATGGCCATTTAGGGGTGTTTGTTTTGTCATAATGCATGACACATGGCCGTTTTGGAAAAAATTTGAGCTCTAGACACACCGAGCGTTACCTTGGCCTGCTTTCAGGCTAAGTGTTCTTTCACTGACAGAGTTCCAGTAGCTGTATCACGAGATGTGCGCGAGATGTACACTGCAATTCCAGCAAACCATGAACTGTAAAGACCCAAAGTTTCAGAGGGGAATTTATTGTATGGGAGCATATCCAATATCTTTTGTTAACCATTCATGAGAATAATAAAAAATAGAAGCTTTTTAAATGACAAAAAATATAGTTACATATAATACAGATTTTCATCTTGCATTGAAGCAGAGCAGGAATAAAAGGATCACTCGTGTTTTCACAGTTAGTTTGCGTTGCTTCTCTAGGTTAAAGCATCAGCAACTCAAATCTTCCAGTCAGAACCCCTTGTTAGTAGTTTTATGGGGTGATCATGAGGTTGAACCTTCTCTACATTTTTATACCCTTTACAAATAGAGCAGGCATGCTTGATCCATCCCAGAACTACTCAGATTTTCAGAGGTACCAGCTACACTTGAAACGAGGCATCCTTGCTGCAACTGAAAGATTTTTGTATCAGAACATGCTTTCAGGCCCAATTTGGAAACACATCTATGGAATACTCAAGAATGTGCTTAAATCCCAGTTGGCTCAAAGGGCTCCGAGTTGATCCTTTGTGACCACCTCAGCTTGTCTTGCCCCTCACAAGCACTGCATGCTGGCACGATGCACTAGCCAGCATTTGATTGCATGCGTAACTTGCTTGCAAGACCACAAAGGATTTGAACATTCTTCAGCACTCCATTTACTTGAGACCTAAACGCATTTGCTGCATGCATAATTTACATATGTACTACACACTCCCCCAACCCCTCCCCACAATATTATTGCAATAATTCTTTGCTGGTATAACAGTTTATATACCAAGTTTCACTTATTTAGTTTTCTATAAACATAGAAAAAAACACCTGAAGAGAGCTAGAACAGCTTTCAATCAGTCACTATATTGGCGTTGAAAGCTTTATTTTGAAAACTTGAAGCAGCAATACTGAATAAATAGACAGAATGATTGTTTTGTCATCTCCATACAACTGATGGCCTTCATCCAAAACATTAAAATACTGTAGCAAATAGAATAAACATGCATGTTTCAATGTTCTTAAAAAAAAAAGTGTAATATAAAAGTAACACTTTGACACTTACTTTAATACAGTACAGACCAGTAGAGACTATTTTCTGGAAAAAATATCTGAATATGATTTTGTTATTTACATGGATCATTAAGGCCCAATTCACTCAAGTTAATGCACATCAGGAATTTATATGCTTCAAGATAACTCACTAAAAAGTACGAGATCAATTTTTTTGCTCGTACTCATATGATCCCAGTTCACTAAAATAATGCAATACTCTCCACGCTAAAAACAAGGCAATTATTGCCCCAAGAGGAGATTTTTATTTCACTAAAGGATCTTTTCCCTCTCACCTCACAATGACAGCATGTTTGCATATTGCTAATGCTAGTGGTAGTTCTCTCCTTCCAGAATTTCCTTCCAACTTGCTAGGATTTAGAAAAGCAAGTCATCTCCAAGCTCACATAACCATTTCCAGAAGCAATTCAGGCACTTGGGAACCAAAGTCCCACAGAAAGATAACGGGAGGCAGGTTCCTGGATGACTTTTCAGAGTGGGACTTGGGTTTCTCCCTTGCTCGGGCATTCAGAATGTTCACCTTGGCCTTAACCTACTGGCTTTACAAACAGTCACCCCACTCCTGCCCTTTTCCCCGTACAACATAGCATCACCAGCAAAAATAAACTATATCCTCATGGATGAGAGAGGTAACACAGTTAATTTCTATTAGTAATAAATTACAGGAGTTCTCCATATAAATTCCCTGTGCACTGGAAAATAGTGCTTGTGTATTCAACTATTTAATGCAAGCAAAAAACCCCATTTTTATCATGCTGGCCAGTAAATAATATGGCACTTGTTAAAGCTAATATGTGTAGCTTCCTTTCTGCTAATGCCCCGTAAGGAGGTTTGAAACATTTCTGAAAAGGAATCTTTCTACATTTGTAAAAAAAAGAGTGAGGTTCTGCAGTTGATTAGAAGCAAAACTCCTAATGCCATAATGTAAGGAATTTTTGTAACTGTAATACATTGTTTAAGTCATATTTAATGCAAGGGCATGCCATTTCTTTTTAGTTTATTTACAGAGAGGGTGAAAATGCTACAGAACTTTAACCGAGAGAAATTCAATAAGCAAGAGGAGTATGGTGGGGGCAGGGGAATTTGTCAGTGCCTCACAAATGACAGGTTTGGATACTAAAACCTCTCCTTTGCCACGACAGTGGCTGAAGCTATAAATGTTTTTCAGATCATCTTGCCACGTGTGCTAAAGCCCTGACAAGGAGGGTCCACTCAGTGCTGATGCAGTGGCTGCTCCTGAGCCAGCTCCAGCCTGGCCCCTCTGTCAAACAGCTGCTGCAATCAGCAGATGGTATTTTGTAACTTATATGGCAAATTCCTTCCTTGATTGTATTACAAAGCCAGAACTCAAGCCCTCCAAAGCTGCTCTTTCTCATCCTTTTAATCCCATTCCTCCTCCCTCCACCTTAAATAACCCGGCAGAAAAAGAGAGCAATTTTTATGATGCAAAAGTCCAATTCAGCTCAAACTGACATCTGTGGGAGATGGACCAGTCACAAATTATGACAAAAACATTAACTGGTAAGTATGCTGACCTGCCTTAAAAATATTTTATCGCAGTACGAGACTGAAATTGCAACAGGCTTTTCCTTGTGTTTCTCCCCACCCCTGTGCAGCATAATTTGGGCCAGACTTTGCTAGGTGCTGAGCGCCTCAGGTCTCTAATATCAAGAGGTGCTGAAGATCCAAGATATCCACTGGAGAGGGCCATTTTATTTCTGTAAATTGAACACAGAATGTAAGGCATATATGCTCAAGTACCTTAGATATTGTCCCCAAACTATGCATAATTTACACTATATATATATGTGTGTGTGTGTGTGTGTGTGTGTATATACACACTTTTTTTTTTAATACAAAGTTATGGGCACAGTAAACATGAGCATGGAACTGTGATAAACCAACAGTAAAATCTGTGAGTGCTGCAAAGATTCCTCAGGTAGGAACATCTCTTTTTCCAGTTTGCTCACAAGGAAAAAAAAAAAGACCTGTTAAGTTAAACAGTAAAAATTCAGAATCCATTTGGAAAGGGCCGTTATATATTCAGAGCCTTATCTGTTGCTGTTAGCCTAAATACAGCAGCATTTTTAGAATATATGATGCCATTAGTAAGTGGAAAGGGGAAAAAAATGCATTAAACACTCAAGAGTCCTTCATCTTGTACTACATCTTATAAAACTTCCATTTGTCAGTATGATCAGGAAGGTCCTTTTTTTAAAAAGGAAACTTAAATTAACATTTATCTGCCCATCGGTAAATCAACACAAGAGGATGCTAGGAGTTAAAAATTCTTAAGTATTTTCTATGGCAAAAGCTTGGAGTTTCCTATCAGTGGTAAAATCCTGACCCTTTCAAAGGCATCAGGAGTTCTGGCATTTTGCCACTGACTGAAGTCCAGGTATTCAGTACTGCAGCAAAAGCACGGTAACCCCCTCTCATGTCAAAGGGCTCTCAAAGGTGGGGATGACACTATGAGTTGCTGTTAGAACACAAAATCCAAATGCAACGAGGTAATGCCCATCCCTTCTTTAACTCATCCATGAGGCCAGCCTCCTAACACGTGCAAAGTGTTCCACTGATGCCAGTCACTGTCTCTGCAAACTTGGCACTGACTTTAGCAATCTAGTTTCAAGGCCTGTAACAAACATGCTACGTGGTAGGGTCTCACTGTCTCACTTTCTGCAGGGAAGCCATTCTGTCTAATACTTGCTTAGCTCTGATTGCATTAGAGTGACACCAAGATATGATAATGTTCTCTTTTCGCTTTTTTTTTTGTAAAAAATGACTACCAAATGCATGAATTTCCTGTTTGTAAGCTTTATATTCTGTAAGTGACCGAGCAGCAATACAGCTTTTAAAGGGGCTAAAAGTCCACCATTTAACATTGGGGACCTGGAATGAAATCCTGGCCCCACTCAAGTCAGTAGAAGCTCTGCTATTGACTTCATGAGACTCTGCCAGGTTTCTTCCCACCACAAAACTTGAGTGAATTTTGGAAGGCTGGAAGAGAATGTTTGGGTTTTTTTTTTTAAATTCTTCTTCTCCCCCAACAACAAGATTTACCACAAAACAAGAACACTGTAATGGCTAGTGGAAAAAAATGAAGTACAAAATCACACACAGTGAAAGCCTCCTACTCTCTTTTGGTAAGATATATGAAGACAACTTCTTACATTGTTCTTTTCTTAAAAGGCATATACAATGTGTGAAAATATCTCAAATATACATTCTATATAATAAAATATCATCTAACTAGTGCATCCTCAATCATATGCTGGAAATATTTTTACCAAGCCGAGTTTTAAATTCCATAAACCTTTCAAACACTAGGTGCTTCATTCAAGGCAGATTCAACAGCAAGTGAATCCCACAAGCTCACTTTTCAAGCCTTAAAAGGTAGCAATGACATACTATGACCCACAACAGAAATTAACAGCGTCAGTGGAGAGAAACCATTTGAATGGTTCAGCACTCCACAGAACCCTGCATTGCAAGTTGTTGTACTTGATCAAATGGCGGATGGGTGTACACACAAATTAAAGTCACCTTGTCAGACTGACATACAGCCATACGTGATTATTCACAAGTTAAAAATAAAAATATAAAAGGTCAACATTCACACGTCCATTGATTAAAGGGAATAAATTAAACCTCATATAAGTTGCATACATGGTTTCCTTCACCCTCAGTCTTTTATTTACGCCTATACATGGAACAATACTTTCCCAAATACTTCTGAAGTGGCAAAAACGAATGAAAGTTTTTGCACTCTAGTTGTGTTGAAAGCAAGTTCATTCTTGACAATTATGAATCAGGACAGTTTCTCTGTCTCTTTAGCATCAGTGCACAGGGTATGGCTCCAAGTGGTGTGTTGGAGGAAGAAGAAAAAATATGTAGGCTTAACAAAACAAAACAATCTTCTTCCATTCATCATTGGCAGAAAAAACCCAAAAGTGTATCTTGTCCAGGGTACCTTGCTAGGTCCTCTCCAGAAGAGGTATGTACTGTCATACATAAATGCCCTCTGGGTTAAAACCAGACGATAGGGGATTCTGTAGAATCCGAAGGTTACTGGGGAGTTGCCTTGATGAACCAGGGCGCTTGAGCGACCCAGACTGAAATGTTGGCTCTGCAAGAGAAAAAGGGCAGTTAGAAAAGCCATCATTCAAGGGTGATGTCTGTAGAACACCTTCTCCCCTTCCTGCTTAGTGCAGTACAGAAAAACTAACACCACATACCACAAAAAACTGAAATGCCTGGCTAGGAAGTGATGAGATCTAAGGTTCCGCTTCCTACTGATTTCAAACCAGAAAGATATACCTGCTCAGTATAATTACCCTCCCACAAGTAACGCACACAGGAATACATGCAATACATTTATACAGTAATGTGCAGAAAGTGGTTGTACCTACGTAATTCAAAGCTTCAGCTTCCAGCCCACTTAATAGAGAAGCTTCATACAAGTGCTGACATTTAAGGCCTGGTTGTCTTTTCTTCTCTCCCCACCTCCCTACCCTCCCAATGCCTTTGGTTAGAAAGATTTCTGAGGGGAACGACAGAACCAGCTAAGGATAATGCTGAGAGAAACAGGTCCCTTGCAAGCAGGGTACCAGGTGAAGCACACCCCAGCAGAGGCTGAGCCACAGCAGAGGAGTTTCTGCCTGTGCCACAGTTCTGACACACAGAAGTGCTCCCATGTTTCTGTCTGGGGAATTCTGGATTCAGATGTGGGCATGTGGAGAATGCACTGATGTCAATTTGCACATGCCATAAGAGCCACCCGTGAAGAACTTCTGGATGGCTGGCAGCTCAACTGGATTAGCTCCTCTTCCCATGCAGCTGCTGTCTGGGATTGCTTGAGATCCAGACATTCCTTTTTCTACTTTGACAACACATCCCACCAGAAGAGGAAGAACTCCGATGAGCAGCCATGTCAGACATGCAATCAGGTTGTGTGCCAGCTTACATGCCTGCAGCCACGGTGGCCACACTTAAAAGCTGCTAGCCTAATGGGTTACTGATGGGACAAACACATGCATAGGCACAGTGGGAGAGAAGTTATTTACATACTGTACTTTATTTATAGCTTGCTAAGCCCTTGGAACGAAGAGGAATACTTGACACTGTGCTGTTTTAATATTTTGCTAACTTCTTCGCTAACATACGCTTCATGCGCAAGTGCTAGCGTTAATGCAGCAGGTAAATGCACCACCATCCCCTTCTCCCGCCCACCACAGGCATTCTGAGTGCTGCACCTCTCTCAAGCTCCACGTGCGGGGCCTCCACCTCAACAGGGTCTGCTGGCAGCACCGTGACCTTCGTTCCCGTTTGCTGGATGAACTGTTGGAGATTGACCTGTCGCAGCTCCTTTGTCAGCTGCTCCAGTTCTTGTTCCCTGTCCTGCCAGGAGAGAGAAAACATCTGCTGAGCAGCAGCGAGCAGAAAGCAGCATTTCAAGAACTCTGTTTGCAAATGGGCAACTAACATTTGCCTTCTGATGAGAAAGCATCTGACTTTTAAACTCAAATGGAAGAGCTGAAGGTTAAAATACTCTCGTAATTTAGAAAGCAAATCAACACTCGCTATTACTTATTAGGGGTTACTACTGGTCTGTTTATAATGCTGCTTGGATGACTAGCAGATGGTTCTCACATCACCTGAGAAGAATTTTGGCACGACAGATGTGAGCAAATAAAGGTAACAGGGAGCACTCTGAAAAAAAATACATCAACTGAGCCTCAGTCTGGCATCAAATCTTAGCTCTGCCAGAAGTGTCCAGCATGACTTGGACATCTCATTTAGTTATTCTGTTCCTAAAAGGACAATTATGCCTTTCTCTTCTTGTTCTTTGCATTTTCTGTTCAGAGTGTAGATTTTTACTGACAGAACTCTCACACTCTGCAAGCGTACTGGGTTTTATGCAACGAGGCCCAATCCTGGCTGGTTGACCACCTCTTCATAAGCACAGAAGATAATTTAAGATCTTCCTCAATACTATGTCATTCTCACATGATATACAAAACCTACAGCTCCGAGAGATTATGACAGTCTCAGACTAAAATTATTCCCTGCTGGGTCCCCAGATTCAGCTTCATTAGCCGACAGCTGCATGCGGTGCTCTCCCACAGCCAGCATGGGCCCAGTCCGCAGACATTTCCACACAGCGCGTACTGCTACATCTTCATTTTGGCAAGAGATGGAGGTTGGGTCAATGCTCTTTTCCCTAAATGTCTTGTGTAAGCAGAATTATCCATGAACTCCAGAGAAGGATTGGGATAGAATGGTTCTGTGGATCTGTTCTAGGAACGGTTGCAAGCAGCAGAGCCCTTCTTCATTTAAAACCTGCAGTAAGGTCACAGCTGAGGCTGAATTCAAGAGTTAGTAAAAAAATTAACACAACTGACCTGATGTCTAAATTAGGACCTTTTCAATGTCAATTGTTTTGTCACTAATGTGTTTGCTTAACCTGTTCAGACAATGCATATCATGTGGTTGGTCTCAGTTTCCCATGCTAGACTTGTGTTTCCATTCATTTGCTACGAGGTTTCAGAGGAACTCGACTGAGAAACAGAAACCAAGCCATCTCCAAATTGTAAAACAATTCTACAAAAAAATTCTTCAATTTATTTTAGTCCCATTAGACTCTATAACTGGGCACTTGGGAGACGAGATCTCAACTGTCTTGACTTACTACAATGTTAATTCTGCAGCTCCATATTTTAATGATATTGTAACAAAGTTGCCACTGAAGAGAAATCAGTTTAAAAAAAAAAAAATCACTGAAATACACAGGTTAGCAGAACTAACATAATAAATAACTTGTTAGTGACATTTCTCAACTTTCACAGGGGAAAAAAAAAAGTAGAAATGCCAACTATCACCCCAAATCTTATTAGTTTAAGCTCTTATTTCAGTAGGTAAATGTGAAACTTTAGTGAGAGCTTTTACTTGAAGAAGGGTGGGATGGGAGGTGGGGTGGAGGTGGGAGAGGTAGGGCTTGGCATTTAACATCTTTCTCTAGAAAAAGGGAGAGCAAAGAGTGCTGCATCTGATCCTTAATTGAACACAGCCTCATCTTGTTGAAAAGTAATTTTACTGGTGTGGCCACAGAAAAGGAACGAAATAGAAGAGGCAGGACAAATAACTGGAAATTTCTCTCATGCTATGAAAAATTGCCACCTTCCTGTTCTTATCACTTCAAATTTAGTGAATCAATATTTTCTTTCCTTCTTTATTGAAAGATTTATAAAAAACTTCAACTTTTATAGCTTCAAATCAGCAATTCTATGAGTGTTAACAAACTTGCAGCATGCAAGAAAATATTTCTCTATTCCTTCCATCCAAAAGTGTGTAACATAACAAAACTGAATGTATTTTCTTTTGAACTTCCAGATTAGTGCACCTTTAAGTTTAGAACAAGCTTGGAAGATCTGAATTTAATAGGAACTTGCCTCAGAAAATGAAACCCTAGCCTATGGGGAAAAAAAAAAGCAAGGAAGATTTTTAACTCAACCATAGCCTTAGTAGGTGTTACTAAGGATTGTTAAAATATATACATTTTGCTTTGGAGGAAAAGATTACATTTTTTACCCCCTCAGTTAGTAAAAACAGCTTACATTGAAATGGTTTGAGGTGCTCAGGAGTAGGGATGCAAAATCCCTTTACATATTCACAGCAGAATCACCTTTACTGCAACTGCAGCACTGTGTAATATAGTAACTGTGAATCCCAGGTATGCGGTAAGAATTGCAAGTCAGACTGATCTGTGGTGCCTCTGTCCTATCTTATGTTGCACACTAAAATCCCAGGAGCCACAATCTCTCCTTCACCTCATCCAGCTAGCAGCTGGATTTCCATTTATATTTATTGTTTCCTGCTCTATCAAGTTCCAGGTGATATCATTAACTTTAGCAAGGAAGCAGAGACTGGGTTTTCTTGTGACACATGCTGCAAACACTTGAGGTGGAGAGAAAGCAAAATTCTGAATACCAACACATCAGGCAGGAAAAGGGAGATGCTATTCTTTAAAACAAAGGCACCACAAGCTAACAGCTATTCTAGCTCTACATCCATCTATCCAGGTGCTGCTTTTGAACTGTTCATCTGAATTCATCTGTGGCAGACAGACCTAGAAAACAATCAGAAACTTCAACTTTTATAACTTCAAATCAGCAATTCTATGAGTGTTTTCTGTTATGAGTTTAGCCTCAGAAAAGGCTGTGATAGCGCAAATTTCCATGAAGTTTAACAATATGAGTGACTGAGCTGCCAAGACCTAGGACCTAAATCCTCAAGATACGTAATCTCAAATCAGAGGTTTGAAGACTTAAACTTTTAGAGGCATTAGCCTGAGATCACTACGGTCCTGTTTAGCACCCAGCAGTACAACAATCCCCTGCCAGCCCTAAATGCGTTATTGCTCCTGCAGGAGCTATTGTTTGTCTGAGGTGCGCAGACCCACCAGCAGAGCAGCACCTTGCTGGAGCCAGCGAGCTCTCCCTCTCAGCAGGGCGAGGTGGCCAGATGCATCGCCATGGGGGCAGCCAGACTGCCCTCTGCTAGTTTGGTTGATATTAGCTCTGGTGTTTCTCTACCATGGACGACTGCATGGTGAAAATATGCTTCAAGTGATTTCTCAGAGGTCATCAGGCAGTCAGGGAATGGTAGCAAACCAAGCTGTAATTACCGGGAAAGAAAGTGAGCCACAGCACACAAATAAATGAAAGATGTTGTGGTGCTCAGCGCTAACCCTGCAGGCCACTCAGGCCTTCCGAACAGCCAGGAACACAAGCACCAAAATGTCTGCTGGTTTATCCTGAGACAAATAACTAAATCTTATTTTTCTTTTCAGATGGTTTGAATGAGTAAAATAGGAACAAGTGAAATGACAACTGGCTGCTCTTAAAAAGAAAAAAATCTGAAACACAATTTGCAAATGAAAGTAACACTTTCTTCCTTTTACCCACTTCACTGTGGAAACTTGCTTGTGTTTTCTTTCATGGGCTCCAAATCTGTATAAGAGAAACTAGTTACAGTGAAGTCTTTGACTGTTCCTTAGCAATAGATAAACAGAACGTCTTACCTGTAACCGTTTGGTAGCTTGGCCCAAAGATCTTTCTACAGCTTTAATGCCGTTTTCCAATCTCAGACTCTGCTGGCCCTGAATATCAATTTCACCCTTCACCTTCTCGATCTTTTCCTTGACCTCTTCTTCATTCACTTGGGACTCTTGAACTTCCCGCTGCAACTTCTCTGCTTCAAGGCCACTTTCCATGTTGTGGATCTGAGACATGTAGTCCTTCAGCTTGCTCTCGCACTCCACGATCCTCTGCCTCATCTCCTGCAGCTGCTCCTTCAGCTGTTTTTCGTTTTCCTGCTCTATCTGCAGCTCGTTTTCCCAGAACTCTTCCTCTTCAATCTCCACTTCATTCCTTTTGATCTTCTGCTCTAACTTGAGGATTTCTTCTTCCAGGCTGGAGTTATACTTTTGTTCCCAGTAGCGGATCTCGACTTCGTTGGACTCCAGCTGTTTCTCAATGCACTGGAGTTTCTCCGTCTGCAGGTGGATCAATTTCTTCAACTCGTCCGCTGTCGTTTTACAGTTGTTGAGCACCTTTTGCTTGAACTCGGATTCTTTGCTTTTCCCAAAGATGTCCATTAACCCTTTGGCCCCTCCGGTGAAGGTGAGTGATTTCCTTTTCGGCTCCCTCCTCTTCATGGATTTGTCACTGGGCGGCCTCAGCTTGGCCAGGGGTGGTAAGCTTTGTCGGTACAGAGTCCTCTCAGGGATGCGAGCCACGCTGTCCGAAGTCGGCCGCTCGCTCAGGGAGGGCCCGGTGCGGCGCAGGATGAGCTGCACGTCGCTCGCGTACTGGCCCCACTTGTTCAGCGACACGATGGGGTTTTCGTGGGGCGCCAGGTGCCGCTCCGTGTCCCGCCATTTCTCGATCAGCGTGTACCTCCCGGTGCGACCTGCGAGGCAAGCACAGCTGTCAGCGGGGCGGCCCGCCAGGGGGCGCTGCCGGACAGCAAGACGGGGCCGGAGCGGGCCGTGAGCGCCCCCTGGCGGCTCCCCGGCGCCGCTCTCAAGCGGGTGCCCAACGCTCGAGGGGGAAACGGGGGAAAGGGATTTTGGGTGTGGGGGTGTGTGTGTGTGTGTAAACCGGGCAGGCAGGACGCTGGCGCTGCTCTGCGGAGTCACCCCAGAAGTGTCTGTGCCCGCGGGCGCTGCCCGCCCACAGAGGGAGCAGCCACCGACTGTTGTGTGCGTTAAAGTAAACCCTCCTCCATTCACTGGTAAGCACAGTGTCTACAATTTACAATTGAAATAAGTAAGGTATCTCGGGAAGATCCTCTCCACAAAGCACAGTAACTAAAGAAGCGAGTACCAGTTCACACTGTGCACACAAGTGAAACCGCACAACTCTGGGGCTCCCTTCACATTTTAAGTCACTGAAATTGAAGCGAGTGACCTAGCAATGCTGGTACCTAGCAAAGGAACACAAACACACATCTCTAGCGGATGAAAACAAGAAGAGAAAGAGTTCCAAAACATCTTGCATACAGCCACATAGAAAAATCAAAATTCGGAGACAGTGTGTTTGCTTTTAAACTGTATCATCAGAGAGGCAACTGTTAATGACTTACTGAGCCTTAGTTCACTATCTTGTGCACCCCAAGTTAGTTCAGACACCAGGGAAACTGCCCGGGGGCCACAGCAGTGTTGTGCCTGCTCACATGGGCCGTGGCAGTGCTGCTGACGTGACAAACCTTCACGGAGCAGAACACAGCGACGAGGGCGGCAGAGGCTGCCCAAATTGGAAACGAGCAACTCTGGCTCCCTGTGCACATGTTTCATCTGTAACAGCAGCTCACAAGTTCCTTGGGGTGGGAAGCCTTCAGGAAGCAGCTAGAATCCTTTAGTAACTGTTGTGATGATTTCTGACCTCTGTGCTGACAGCCAGCTGTATAATGAATGCGCTATGGTTTACTTTTAGGGAAGAGGGAAGTACAACTTTTGTCTATGCTGCTGCTTCTGTGCTGCTACCAAACATGCTTTAATTCAGCATAGTAGTCTTTTTCCTTTGAGACCCCTTATAGGATGCTTAGAATACTACAAAAATACAGCATTTGAGGTTTTCCACTATTTTTATTTTTTCTAAACACTCTTACTATTCCAAGATACAGCATTCTCCAAATGCAGAAGAGTTCTCCTTATCACGAAAGTGACTTCACTTAAAAGCCACGATATTATTTACAAAAAGATGTGAAAGATCAACTGCTTTTAAAGTGTATGATCCTGGTGACTTTCTGAACAGCACCACAATTGCCATTGACCTTAAAACCATCATCGGCTATTTTAATGCATTACATATACCCATTTCCATGATAGATCATCATTCAAATGAGGATTTATTTCAGCACATAAATGCCTGAAGTACCCATCATATCTGCAACTATGGAGTGGAGGAGTTGGAATAAATGTAGTTATCAGCAGTAACTCATTTGATGCATTTTCTTTCCTTACACCACCTGCCCAGCCACTGCACTTTTCCCAAGAGAACAAAAATACCCTAATCTCAGGCTGGAGATCTGCCTCTGGTCTCCAACCAAAAACTCACAGACGCCCCACTTCAAATTTGTAGGAGACAACTTCCACTGTGGCAATTAACGCACTACGCAGCCCCCTAAAATCTGGTATTGTCAGATGAGCCTTATAAAGAGGTCTCTAGGATATAGCTACTGTGTTGGAAATGGCTCCTCTCATCTCACTTTCTCACAATTAGCTCATGATGCAAGGAATAGCAACAACAAAAATCAGCTGCCCAGGCACCACCTAGAAAGCAGGCTGCTTTGATTTATGGGTCATGCTAGTGGTAATTAGCTGGCCAAATAAGAGACCAAAATGTCCACGTTCACTTCTAAGTTAGGAGTGAGAGCTGAAAGGCTACGTGAAGATTTGACTGATAGAAGTTAGCAAAACAAGGCAAGCAGCATGGGAACAGCAATCCACCCCCTCAAATGCCTTAAAAGTAAATGACTTTAGGTAAGCACTGAGGGAGGGGGGGAGAAAAAAAAAAAAAAAAAAATCTATCAGCATACCAACATGCTTGGCCAACACTCTCAGAAACACAGTTAAAGTTTATTACAACAAAGTATTTCAAAACCAAGTTTATTATGCCAAGATACAAAGTCAGAGATTTTTGCCAACCCACAATATTGTTCATTGATCCAAGAAGATTTATAGTTTGTAGTAGGCATCGGTGTTATTATAGGAAAAATAAACCTAGTGCTATTTGCCATAGCATACTAACAATAAAATCACAGAGAAGAAAAATGAAGTAAAAACATACCACAGAATCCAAGACAAAGCTTGCATTTTACAACTCTATTTTGCTAATCTTAAAAGCTTTCAGCTTGTAATCATGGTAATGCTACTAATGTTCTTGTGTTAGAAACAGCCAAGTTCAAAGAAGTCTTGAAATTGTAAACAATAGTATGTACCACCAGGAGAGTGATCAGCATACAATTTCTATTCACTTTGCTATTAAATGCATTACTTAAAAGAGACATAGCAAGAGGGAAAAAAAAAAAACCAAACAGAGGGAGGAGAATAAAGCTAACAATCTTGACCAAAGTTAATTAAGGAATTAAGTGAGGCACTTGCCAAGAACTATTTCTATTTTAGTTTAGGGGTCCCAATCAACACAGTCCTAAATAATGAACTTAGCACTCAAGATCCATACAAAATAAAGTTTTTTGTAGGAGTAATACTTACACAGTTCAACAACCACACCTGGAGTTTAGTACTAGTCTAAAGCAAAGCTGCCCTCATCTGAGATCATTAGCTAGGTTTACTGTCGTCAGCCTATGTATGACGCAGATTAACAATACCTGGACAACCACAACTGTCATGTTTGCTTGCATTAGAAGGGATTAATTCACAAATGAAAGGATGAATGAGTTAATTCAAAACTAATGACAGAATACTTCAGAACACAGGCATCCTTGTAACAAACTGCTGGTTTTGATGAGCCACCATGGTACAAGGAGAAAGCAGATTGCTTGTGTTGTTGACAAAGAACAACACCTGCATGCTGCTTCTTGTCTTGCGTGTTGTCCATAAGCTTCCTGAAATAGAGACTGTTTGTGCTTATACAGCACCTCGCAGAACTCAGCTCTACCTCATTCACACAGACCTTACTGTTTAAAAAATTAGTTACTGTTGTATTCACGTAATGCACCTGTGCATCAAGAATAGTGTGGCCAGCAGGACCAGGGAAGTGATCGTCCCCCTGTACTCAGCACTGGTGAGGCCCCACCTCAAATACTGTGTTCAGTTTTGGGCCCCTCACTACAAGAATGACATTGAGGTACTGGAGAGAGTGCAGAGAAGGGCAGTGAAGCTGGTGAGGGGCCTGGAGCACAAGTCTGATGAGGAGCGGCTGAGGGAACTGGGGCTGTTCAGCCTGGAGAAAAGGAGGCTGAGGGGAGACCTCGTTGCTGTCTACAACTACCTGAAAGGAGGTTGTAACGTGGAGGGTGTTGGTCTCTTCTCCCAAGTAGCAAGTGATAGGACAAGAAGAAATGGCCTCAAGTTGGGCCAGGGGAGGTTCAGATTGGATATTACAAAAAATTTCTTCAGAGGAAGGGTTGTCAGGCACTGGAACAGGCTGCCCAGGGAAGCGGTGGAGTCACCATCCCTGGAGGTGTTTGAGAGACATGTTGATTAGGTTCTTAGGGACATGGTGTAGTGCTAGAGTTAGGTTGTGGTTGGACTCAATTATCTTGAGAGTCTCTTCCAACCAAAATGATTCTATGATTCTATATTGGCAATATATGGCATTCATTAAACCATCGTGTTTTCCCAGCTGCATATTGAACATATTGAGTCTCATACAGATTTACAAAGTATTTCCAGGTAATGTTAGATGAGCAGTTGTCAATTCAAGCTTTAGTTATTGTACTGATGTTCACAATGGCTATGTGCCTTGTTAATGGATCCCTCACAACTTCTGAAATCAGTCTTTAAGAACATGTATGACTAAAACATATCGGACCACTTCCACTTTTTTATTTCTCAAAAATACTTCTATCAAAGCCTCATACTAATGAGAATGGCAGAGAAAAAACAGAGAGCCTCCAACAAGCACCAGCAGTGGCTGTGTTCTATGGTTCTCTCCTCAGAAAACAGCAATTCAGGGGCTGGAGAAAGCACAGAGCCTCTACACCCTATTCACTGGCCAGCTACTTCTCAATAACATTCTGTGCTGACCCTCTGACCATATAATATTACCATCTCAAAACAATAATCAAGAATTTGTATCTGTTTTGCAAGACAGCAAATGACAAGCTATAACAGAAGTAGGAATACATTTACATATATACATATATAAAGCACACTGCATCTGCACAAAAGGCCAGTGTCAATGTTAACAGGTTTATACCTACAGCTACTTAAGCATACAAATTTATCACATGTTTATTAATACAGGAACATCTTCAAAACAATCTTTTATATTAAAAGTGAGAAAGATCAAAAGAAAAGGAAATATATGGACTCCAGAACACTGATGTACTGATAGCCTGCAACTAGTCGTCATGAGTGGTTTGAACCTGGCTTTAATATCACCAGTTATTACTTAATCAATGAGACATTAAAGAGTTAACTACAGCCACTGCTCTGCTGTACAGCCCAACGCCAAGCTCCAGACCTGAGCGCCTACATCATGTGCCCAACTGTTGTAGTCTTAGTTTGGGACTGATGTAACTTGGTAGTTTAAACACAGATTCCATTAGAGTGAATGGTGATTAAACTAATGAAATATAGGAACGAGATAATTGAGCTTTTTTTTTTTTTTTTTACTCTCAAGAGGTAGACTTTTAAACTGCACTCCATGAAGGTAGTAGGACCCATATAACTATTATTCACTTTAAGCTTCTATATATGCTTCACTATTTGCAGCTGACACAGTAGACATGAGTGACTACTGCTGCTGCCAAAAGTACAAACTAATTTCTGAAGACAAGAAGCAGTCACAGTGTTTCTGATGCAATGCTTTTCACAGGACTAACTTGAGAAGTCATCAATACTGTTCTTCAGGACATAAATGATTCCTCCCTTTCCTTCCTCCCAAAAGCGTATCATCCTCTGCACACAAAGCATTTCAGGGACAGGCACTACATTTTTTGTACGCAGGTAGCACGATACACCAGGTAAAAACTATCTGTGCCTTAGCTTTCCAGTCAGGCTACGAAAGTTTATTTCAAGCACCAAGTAAGAGCCAATTTTTCATTGTGTCTCCCGTGCTTCACAGAGAAGACCTGCAGCAGGGAGTCAGTGCAAGCAGGTGAGTCATTGCCCTGGTCTCATATTATTTTAGGGAAAGGTGGCTAGACGACCAGTCTTCCAACACGGGAGTACCTCCCCTTCCCTAAGGAAGGAGCCAGGGTGGGCAGAAGCAGAGTGGGCTTTTGTCACTAGAGGTCATGCGCTATTGCTCCCAGTTCCTCCTCTTTCCCCAAGACCCCCAGGCTCACTTGGTGCCAAGGGAGTTTCCTGCCAGGCAGACTCCTAGCTCCCACTTTTGCCAGGGATCTCACCACCTCTGCTGCCACACAGCAGCTGAGCCAAACACTTTCCCTACAAGGTGGCACTCTGGACAGAGTCTGAAAAAAAGACAACTATCTTGCATGCAAGTTTTTAAGACAGCCAAACTATAAAGGAAGCCCTACTAGTCTTGTTCTTGAGCTAAATCTGATTGCACTGTTGTGTGGTTGGGGTGCTCATAGTGGGACACTGCAATCCCTCTGCATGCAGGTTTCTGTGGAGGTAAAGCCAGGTATGCCAACATACGCTCCGGCTGAACCCAGACTTCTCAGAGCTCTGGGGGCACTGACAAATGCACTCCCTCCCCAGCCTGGATACAACTTTCTGACACACTTGGTTTCCCAGAGGTAGCCCTCCAGCCCTAGGCTAAAGGATGCTCTCTTCCTTAACAAGGCAATATAAAACAAAAAATAATTGTACATGGGTAAAATATTGTAAGAACTCTTTAACTTGTGAAACAGACAGGAAAAAGTGCTCTGTCTTACCAAAGGGACAACAGCATTAACTCCTGAATCTTTAACAGCACTGACAGAAAAGTAATTGCTGGCGATTTTCATAAACCCAGCATGATTTGAACTCAATGTCTTTGAAATATGAAGCTGACATTTCATTTATTATGTGCTACTTAAGTTAACATCGATAGTAATTAAAAAAAAATACCATTCTAGCTACACGAGAACTCATTAAACACTCAAGAAAGATTAAGAATAAAACCCCTTTAAAATAGAGGTTTGTGTTTGCGTTACTCAGATTTCTTAATTCATGCCATATTATGCACATGCATCAATGCATACCATAGAAAACAATGAAAATCAGGCCAGGGGTCCAGTCCTAAGAAAACATGCCCACTGAGAAAGACAGGCTCAAATCTAATGGCAGTGAGGGAGGTTTGCTTCATTCACTAGGTACAGCTGTGCTACAGTGTGATCATACATCTTTATCAGGACTGAAATCTTAGTTTGTTACTTTCACTCAAGTTTGTCCTTTCACTCAAAAAAAAAAAAAAAAAAAAGATATACAAGAGTTTTATCATAACCTGACAAAACAGAGCGTTTCTCGTCATTTCACCCTCCCAACTGCCTTTCGCCTATGCACCCTGCGGTACCGCGCTTATTTTAGGCCCATTTCCTAAATAGGTAAAACAATGTGGAGGAGCAGTTTGGCCAAACTCAAACAGCAAGATGTGTCAAAGCAGATCAAGCAGCCCAGGTCTCAGCTGCACGTGCCACCGCTAGGCTAGACATCCCATGTCATTACAGGTGGCTACAAAACATCCCACCCAACCACTGTACCTTTCAGCAAGGTGACTGGCACTAGATTTCTGAGCCATAAAGTTTATTTGATCACATCATGCAATCACCACAGCATGCAGCTTTCTTGTACTTCCTATCCCTTTTAATGTTGCTATTTGAAGCAGCAGAGAATGAAATTTTGGGGTCAAAAATAACAAAAGTTTAGCAGCTTCTTAGCAGTAAACTACATTATTAATTCCATGTTTAAAAACTCTAGTTTGTACACAACAAATATTGTTCCCTTTTTCTAATCCTCTTCAGACTCAAAGCTACAATTCAATTCAACCTCAGACTCCTTTCTCTCTCTCAAAGCATCTGACAGTCAGCTCTGGCACTTGATTTAGCAGAAATTATCTGGAGGAAGGGACGAACATAAGAAGAGACAACGACAAAGTGGTGCGATTTTTCCAGATACAATGCTGGCTGAGCCTTACAATGTTGTAATGCATGTTCAAAACAGCATGAACAAATCTCTGCTTTATTTTCATAAATACACCCCATTTATCTTTGAGGAAAAATACTCAACTGTGATTAAAAAATTGACAGCTGCATTTGTTTAACTTTAAAAAGAGACAGCTGTACTTCTTGTTCAGTGAAGTGTTGCTCATATTCTCCCGATATTGTGCTAAAGCCAGAAAGTCAAAATCCACAGCACTATTTAAAGCAAGTCCGCCATTTCAATTATTTGCCACAGAAAATTATGGGGAAGGCAGAAAACAAAAGTGCACTTTGGTAAGAAATTCAAGCTTTGCTTCTCTAGGCTAAAATATTCTCTTTCTAGGAAACGAACGTGTCATTCTGAGTACAGAAGATGCACTCTGGTCTCCAGAGGGAAAAGAAATCACAACAAATACAGTAAAAATCCTCACAGGGGCTAGAACTGGGAAAAGAACGCATCTGAAGAAACAGGGCAAGTATATTTGTGACTGTGCTATCCATTGCTATATTCCCTTGGAAGATTATTTTTTAGATTTGAATGGAAAACAACCAGTAAAAGCCAATGTAAAAAAAAAAAATCTTCTGTAGTTAAAGTACATCTGCCTAAGCTACTAGCTAAAAGATTAGCTCACTTTCTTTTAGGGTACATACCATCTGTTTTTCCCCTCAGTATTACAATGATTTTTTTGAGAGGAGCCACTATACTCACACATACTCGACTGTAAGTCCATATACTACTTTGCAAAACAGACCTCTAACTAGATTCACCAACCATCTCATCATATGTATAGTCGAAAAGTAGCATGACTTTTTTTCCCCTTGTTTTCCAATTGCCCAAATTAAGAAGAGGAATCAAAATGAATAAGCAGCATTTACATGAAGCCATTCTGGCATGATTGTCACAGAATGCACAGAAAAGCTAGTGGAAGCAGAAAAACAGGCAGTATTTGCTGTCAAATGTACATTTTTAAAATAGACAATGATGGACGTGATAAAATCTAGCTCATCTCTCCTGGCAACAATATTTTTAAAACGACTCATGGTTCACCATTTAAAATGTGTGCTGTGGTATATTTTTACATTTTGGTGAGGGCTTAGTTTCTCATGACGAAATGATCACTTCTCTTATTTGTATGAAAAGGCCAAATCTTCTTCTTTGTAATTTGCAAGCAGCTTGAGTTTAAAAAAAAAAAAAAAAAAAAAGGCACAGCCCTGAATAAAACTCTCAAAAAGTAATCTCAAGTATTTTTCAGTATCCCAGTGGAAGGTGATTTCACTCTCTGGAAACTTGTAACTCAATAGCTTTGTGTCTGTCTTGAACAGAATTCCAGCAACCCTCCCTCCAGCTAAGGCATTTCTAACTCCTTCTAAGTTAGAGACACAATCAGTTATGGTATCCAAAATTATACCCAATTGATAGAAGCTTTGCTGGGATCACCAAAGGAGACAACTCTCCTTTTTTGTTTTAAAGAATGAGGTTTGAGATTTAATTCAAACCCTCTAACTTCAAGCCAAATGGAAATTAAAACCCCCTTAGCTGGTACAGAAACTTGGAGGAGAATAGTTTCCTATTCCTCTATGATCAAGAGAGGGGCAACAGGGGAAGGAGACCATAACACAAGAACAGTTTACACAAATGTTATCCATCTGGAGTATAGCCTCAATGGAAGAGACACAAACAGGCCTTTCCACTGAAAGAGTAATACTGGCAGATACCAGTTTGCAAGGAATAGGGCAAGGAGCATCCGCCAGGCAAATTAAGTTACAGAACTCCACTGCCAAAAGGATTGGGCTACACTTGGGGTATGGCACAGAACCTCCTACACAGAGGCACAGCCCAGCATGATCAGCTATTTTTATTTGGTTATAACAACCCTAGAACATAATTCCCTGTCCTTGCACCTGGCGAAGAAAGAAAAAAAAAAAACAAACCACAACACCACGAAAACTTCTGTATCCTGAAGTTATTACTGAATTTCCACAACGTGAGGGG
This sequence comes from Caloenas nicobarica, assembly GCF_036013445.1. Lineage (NCBI taxonomy): Eukaryota > Metazoa > Chordata > Aves > Columbiformes > Columbidae > Caloenas > Caloenas nicobarica. The sequence continues at coordinate 78,307,452 of NC_088245.1, forward strand.
AGAGTTGGAAAGTAAAGAGATGGAAACCTTTTTGTTGCTCTTATCACAGCAAGAGATCAGGTGACATGGCTCTGCCTTTCAGCAAGTGACAGGAAATTTCTTGAAATACAAGAAATTCCATTTAAACATGAGGAAAGAAGTCTGACTGCGAGGGTGACTGAGCACCAGAACAGCTGGCCCAGAGAGGTGGTAGAGTCTCCATACTTGGCGATATTCAAAACGTGGCTGCACATGTCCTGAGCAACCTGCTCTAGTTGACTCTGCTTAGAATAGCAGAGTTGGACTACAAGATGTTCAGAGTTGCCTTCCAACCACACTCCATTCTATAATAATTTTGACTTTCCTATTTTTGAAATACATTGTAAAGCTTTACTTTTCAGATCTCTAGAAGAGAGGCAGCTTCAGTTTGTTCATGAGAAGCTTCTTGAACTATGGATGTCTTAATACAAGTATCATTGGCTGGTGCTTTCTTTAGTGCATATGGCTGTAAAAAGTTAATTTGCAGATATTTCAGATACTGTTCTTCAGCACAAATAATATACCTTTTGCAGTTCATATTTCAGGCTCAGTGAAATATGTGGGGGGAGGTGTGTGTATGTACATAGAGTATGTGTGTTATATATATATATATTTTTTTTTTTAAGTTGGGGACCTAATGAGCTGTAAGACACAATAAACCAGAAGGAGCATCTCAAAAACTTTGCAGACAGACCAACAGACAGACAAAATAGTAAGCTATGTGACTGCTGAAGGAGCCAGACTGCAAAGTGGAAAATAAGATCAGAGCCAACCAAGAAAGTAGCCAACTAAGCCTGGCTACTTTCCACCACCAAATGTCAGGTGGGAGCTGAAGGGATACATTTTAATAGATTCCATTCAAATTCGAGGGACAAATATTCCTGGTAAGCTGGTACCTATAGCCAAACCAAAGGAACAGACATATGGTTGTTTTTCTGATGAATGGCCTGACAGGAGGGCTGGGAAAGCCCTATCTGCCAAAGACACGCAAGAGTAATTTATATGGTGTTTAATATTGTCCTAACAGCCCCAGTGAGAAACTGGAGTGCAATTACTCTAGGTGTTTTCTAGAGAGGATATTTGTCTCAGGAAGGAGTTTCCAAAGGATTATCTTAATTTGGCTCTGGTTGCAACTGAAATTTACCTCCACAGGGAACGAGAGTCACATGTCCCAGATGAACTGGTGATGTGTTACAGAAAAGGAAGTCTGCTGACTTGACAAAACCCTGTGTGCATTTCAAGACTGCTGGAGTCTTTTCAGAGTTCAGGCTAATAACTCAGTATACAGAAAAAACAAAGAGAAATTACACAGGAGAACATGAAATTATTGTCTAGAACTGGGAGTCTGACATTTTTGTTTTGCAGGAGGCGGCAAAGAAAACAGGATGAAAGCGATATTGAGAGCAAAGAACCAAAGTGTATCACAACCAGTTTATTTTTTTTTTTCTAAATATGTAGCAGTTCTTAATCACCACTAGGGAGTAATCATGCTAGCATAATTATGCCTTAAAAAAACCTGCAGGCAGAAAATGAGATATGGATGCAAGCAATTCATAGATCAATTAGCACTAAATGAAAAGCTGTAACTAACACAAACAGTAAAAGTACACTTATCAGTTAACCATTGAATACAGGATTTGAGAGACATACTGACTGACTTCCTACAATTTTAAAATGAAACTTTAAAAGGTGTTTGATGCATATAGGTAGAGAATACCTATTTACTAGAAAATTATTATTTTGCAATCAAGTCAGACTGCTAATACAATCTCGCAAAATTATCAGAATACCAACGCACGCCAAAGCTAGTCCTTAAATTATAAATTTAATTTTAGGTTAAGACACAGGTTTTAATGCCTAAATTTAAATAGTATGTAAAGGCAATTCTAAAATTTTAGCAAAGAATAAGATTCAGCATAGGAAGCACTGGAGGGATGAACCTGAGGCTTATTCAGGATGTTCTCAATCACTGAGAAAGATCTGACAAGACTGAAGGAATGATCTTTCTTGTAGTGGAGCCCAAAAGGTGCTTTTTTTTTCCCCCCACTAAACTGTTCAGCGAATAGTTAACATTGAACAGACTTCAAGTTACCTTTTCATTAGTACCGAGTTATGTGGAGTGCAGGAGTAAGAGGAGAACTTGAAGGATCTATTTTATTGTTCTATACTATTCTAAATATAGCCAGAGAAACTTACAATGTGTATAATTTCAATAAACATAATTAGCTTGTGAAAGCCAACAAATTATTTTGCACTGCTTTTATATTTCTTTGGTACTCAAACATATGGCATCATATAATTATTTAGTCAATAAAACTGACCTAGATGAAAGTTTATAGATTTCAAAGTATTTCTTTTTAATCTCTCTCTAGCAGGTTAAAAAAATCAAAGGCTACAAGTTTACACTGCAAGGTTACCCTGGTGTGCATTATATATTCCTGTTCCACTGATTCTCAGTGAAACCCCACCTCCCCACAGTTCAGCTTCATAAAAAAGCTTCACCCCAGTTTCGAAACATCTAGCTGACAGAGTTACTTACCAATAGCCTGAGCAAGGGCTATTACCACTTCCTGGCATGTTGTGACTTCGGTGACTCCACACACAATTCTCTGGACTCCATCCACCCATACTTTGAGCTCCATGGTCCACCAGGTCATCCAAGAGCCATGAATGCAAATCAGTCAAGTCATACTTGCAGCTATAGCAGAGATAATGCAGCAGGCTTCTCTCAGCAGCTAGAAGAGAAAAATCCTGGTGTTTATATAGTGAAGCATTACCAATTTTAAAAGCTAACAAATTCACCTTAACATCTATTGGGCAGAAGAGGCAACACAGCCTCTTTAAAAGTAGTAACAGGAATCAAACATCCCTTGCTTTAGCAATGTCTACCCATTCTGTAGACGTACCAGAAGTTTCATGACAGTTTATTTCCTAAAATATACGAAGTTATTACAAAAAAGCAACAAAAGAAGGATCATTAAATAAATAACTCCGGAATGAACTCATAACAGTTTCCAGTAACAGGTGCCCTCTTCCTCTATATACTGCCTGGATGTCTCAAGGTACTCAAATAGGTATTTCCAGTGTTTCTTCAGTAATTCCTAGCAGCTGGTGGTGTAACAAGACAATGGGGAAACATCTTTAACTACAGCATCCATCGGAGCCCAGCCTTGCTCTCCATATGGAAGCAGTCAAAGGTTCCTGGTCCAAACAAACCTGTGTGTTTAGTACCAACACTGGAAAACCCAGAAAGGAAAGTTAACAGTCTTTCTTTCTCTAAAACAAGGAGACGCATAAGGGGAAGTGTCATAGAGGTGGTTTAACCCCTGTCAACACTGTGCTGGTTCTGTAAAAAAGCAGACTTTGGCTGAAGTGTTATCCTAGGTTTTAACATAGGCACTGCAATGCAACTAAACCAAAAAGCAAAGGGTTCTGCTGCCTTTGCTGAAATAACACCAAAGTCATACCAGCTAGTATGGTGTACTAGCTCCCAATCCCATTTTAAAAAAGGAAATTCCCAAAGTTTGTAAATGGAAAAAATGTTCAGAGGGTTGCTTTTTTCTGAAACAGAAAAAAAATCCTGTGAGTCCAAAAATCTCTTTCTGCACTCAAACGCCAGAAAAACTTCGAAGCACAGAAATAAAGTTAGAAACTTTGGGTTAGGATTTAGCAATCAGCCATCTGCCCTCTGCTGTCTTGTTACTGACAGTCAAGCTACTCAAGGTTTATCTAGTGTTAACTTCTAGATTAATTACTGATCTGAACTCTAGTGGTTTTGCTATGGGCTCAGCTTTTGTAGAAGCTGCTTTTCTTCTGCATAAAGAAATCCACTCCCACCAGGGCTTACGAGAGTTAATTTCTAGCTGGAAATGTTGAGATGTTGAATTTCAAAAATTTCTGAGTAACAACTCCAAGAAGAACTGTCTCAAAAACAAACACACCCCACCCTAGCCCCAAAACAAAACCCAAACCATCAATAAGGGTGATTTTTCTTAAAACACACACCACACTCAAAATGAAACATACACCCTCCCTCCTGCCCCAAACCAAAAACTAATGAGAGCACTGGATTATTTAAGCAGATAGAGAAAAAATAAACCATGTTGATACAATAAAGGAAGCTCAGGTATTCAGGTAATCCAATATGGATAAAGTCATAAAACTAAAGACAATATTTTTTAAGAATTAATACCAGGAAAATGGCTATCACAGGAATAGAGTAAAAGAAATCTGAAAGTTATTTAGAAGAGACTACTAAAGACAGGCTACGATTACACAAGAAATATAGAATCTGATGATGCTGATGGATTTAACAGAACTGCACGTGGAGACAGAAACGATGCAGGGAAACCTTCGGAAGCAAATATTTAGTACAGTTCATGTTTTACAGTCTAATCAGCGCTGCTTTTTCCTGCTGAACATCCCTCTATCAGAAAGATACTCTAGTGCAGCTCTCACGCTACAATGGAAAGATGATTTCCCCTCTACAACTAAATACTTCTGTCATGGTTTAACCCGAGCTAGCAATACAACCACAATAGCCGCTCACTCACACCCTCGCCCCCCTGCCCCAACAAGGGAGAGAATCAAAAGGGAAGGGAGAAACTCAGACTGAGATGAACACAGTTTAATAAAATAATAAAATAATAATACACTACTAGTAAATATATATATGTAGAATAGAAATAAAAGATACTCAAGGCAATTCCTCAATGAATTCCATCCACACCGAGCAGCCAGTCCCAGGAAGCAACCTAGTCCCAACAGCTGATCCCAAAGAGACAAGAAAGAGGAAAAAGGCAGAAAGGCCCAAAGGCCTCTGCAAAACGGCAAAAGGCTGAACTAAACGTCCCAAACAAAAACTCCCTCGGCTGTGCCCTAGAGCAAGCAAGAGCGAGTGGAAGAGCAAACTGGAAGGCTCTGACTCCTTAACTATGAAGCATGACGCTGATGCGATGGAATACTTTCATGGATTGGTCTGGCTGTCAGTCAAGCTCTGCCCCATCCATGCCCCCCTTCCTCACTGCCTCACACCTGTGGCCAGAGCACTCAGAGTGTCCTTGGCTCTCAGACCAGAGCAATTAAAAACATTAACTCTGTCCCGGGGTGTTATCTCTTGTTCTCAAAAAAAGTCCAAATATTGAGCATGCTAGCTATGAAAAAGAAAAGTTTCTAACTGCATGAAGAAAATTAATGCATTTTCAGTCAAACCAGCACAACTTCATTCAGCAGCTGAAAAATATTGACACAAGACCCAGAAGACAGTGATCTTCACCTGACAAGCCATGGCAGCCAGCAGCAGTACACCTCAAAGCCCAGAGTGGTCACCCCACATTGATAGGACAAGCTTTAGTGGAGAAACAGTAAAGTCAGGCCAGCACATACCCCTAAACCCCTGTCCAGATGCATCCATTTAGAAAACAAAAGAAACACTAGTAAGTCCAAATATGTAAGAAAAAAATGAATTTCAAATATGCTTGTATAATTAATCAACAATAAAGTGACAGTGTTTAAGAATACCAGTGTATACAGACAGAGTCTTTTGAGACATAAGTACCTGCAAACCCAAAGAGGTCAAAGAGTTTAAATAAACATTTTCTCACATAAAGTGACATACTTCAAAGAAAACTGCTATCCACACAAGTATTAACAGTACACCAATAGAGAAACTTCAGTCAGGTAACACTGCTTTAATGTGCCAATAAACTAAGCGGAAGAAAGTCTTTTACTAGCCTGCAATATAACAGCGACCGAGAAAACACCTAACAGGCCCCACCAGTGACCTCTTTTGTTTATTCCTGGACCAGTTGTCTTCACAAATAAACAGAACTCGCATTCCAAGCCCAGCCATAAGGACTTAATTAATTAACTTAATATCTTGCTGAGAGTTGAACAGTTCAGATTACTGGTGCAAAACAAGCCATCTCTCCATGTGACAACGCACATGTCAGCAAAGCATCCGACAGCTCTAATTGTTTTTCTGTCTGTCAACATCCAAAGTATTATCTCAATTTAGCAAGCCAGCAAGTGCATTTTTCCCCCCCCAGTCAGCGCTCAGTGTACAGTCTTGTGTTCAGTGCAGATCAGTTTTGGTCATCTGTTTTCCTACCATATATATTAAAAAAAAACTAAAAAAAAAAAAGGAAAAAAAACCTAAGAGAGGCATTATTTGATAATGACGTATCTGCTGACACTTCCAATTTTGAAAACAACATTCACCAAAGTGGCAAATGATCCGAACAAAGTGTCACTGAAACAGCCTGAGCTCAGGGTAAATATTCCCATTCATTTCTTACAGGGCAAATAGTTTTAATAGACTAAATAGCAACAGCAAAACAACAAAGCAGCCTGTGGTATGTGCTTTCGTCAGACCAATATGCAGGGCTCAATTAAAGGACTACATGCCCCACAAGTGGTAATGGGATTCTTTCAGGGACCTGCCACTAAAACCAGAACACACAGACATCAGAAATGTAATATCTATGTGCTGAAAACACTGTGTCTCATTATACTTTAAGTGAAGCTAATCCATCACAAATTCAAAAAAATTAATCTAGGATGGGTTTGGTTTCTAGGATTATGCAGTAGAGATTAAAGAGAGGTCTGAAAACCAGAAATATCTTTTGGCCATATGTCTATCTCCATTTCCCAGTTATAACTCTGTAACACCTTTTTATTAGCAGTTTGTTTTCCTTCATATGTACTCCATTCTTTATTTGCTGACGGTTAACTCATGCACCATTAATAGCTTCTTTGCCTTTCCACTTAGGACCATTCTGACAGCCCCAAATACGTTTTTCAACCTGATGTTTGTGTCCAAAATGCACATCATTCTTTTGCAATACAAAAGGCAAAATAACCCTTACCTCCAATACCAAAGAAATTTCTCTCTGAAGCCAATGAAAAGGGTCACAGAAAAAAAAACTCACTCAAAGTTTCACAATGCCCTTAAGTTCAAAACCAGTTCACCTTACGCATAACTTATTTTAGCAACAACTGGGAATATGAATGCAAAGCTAATTTACTGAGGAGAGGCACACAGGCCAAAGCATGTCTCTAATCACAGCTTCCCCTCAGTGATCAACTCCATAGTGGCAGGTATTTCTGCTTGGAACCAAGCACCTGAAAGGTGACATCCCTCAGCTACTTCGTACCCCCAGCTCTCATGTGCTTTCTGTTCTCTACTACCTTGCCTGAAGCCTCCTCAATTAGATTGTTTGCCATGCACTAACGAGATTTTCCCTAAATTATTATTTTATCCTAATTGACTGATAATACCTTACTCTGAGACACTTGTTCAGTTTTTAAGTGTAAAGAAATATCCAGATATATATACGTCTGTATATATGCTATCTATATATAGATATATATGCTACTATTTGGCTACCTTTTCGCAGCTAGTTTACAAACTATAAAAAGTCTGCAATTTCACAGAACTAACAAAGTACAAAGGACTTTTCTTGTGTTTAAGCAAAAGAGATATTCCAAGCAGATGTTTGCAAAACCTATCTATCCTTGACATAAGTGTTAAGTATGAGAAACCCTGAGAGCTAAAATTAAGATGTTGATTTCACCTCATTTCTAATCTTTAGAAGGCTTACATCATCCAAAAGCAGCGTGCACCTCAAATCCAAGCTAAAATTTTGTTGCAGCTGAAGCCAACTGCAGAATTTTGACCAACCACTTCAGTTACTTTCTGTTCTCCCAACAAATAGTCGTCATTCTGTTCAGTATACTTTAAAGTGAGCATACTTTCATTCATAATTAGCTATAAACAAACTTCATCTAGAGTTTGGCACTTCCCCTTTATTTCTCATTGTCTATGCACTATGGCCAAGTCGTGCTCCTTGCCTTTCTCTATTATGATACCAGATAAGGCTCTGGACAAGGAGGCAGCTTGTTCCACCCAGGTTGGAAACTGTTAATAAGAATAGTTAGTTAGGGCAAGCAAGGCTTGACTGAAAAAAGAAAACAAACAAAAAAACCCCACCAAATAACAAAGACACCTCAAGTACAAATAAGCCAGTTCAGCTACCCAGAAAGAGCTTATAAACCATCCAGAAGAGTGTGATAGTACCCTCCCATGAGCAGTGGGGTATTCGGCAGATTCTCCCTACCATAGGAATCCTGGTATAAAGCAAACAACGTTTTTCCCGATGAAGTTGACTGCAAATACAGAATTTTCTACTGGAAACAGGCTAACTACTATTCACCAAAAAGCCTCCTCCCTTGGATTGATGAAGGAGAAATATCCTATGAGATAGGGTGCTTCCCATCAATAAATACGCAAAAACCTTTCATAGCAGGTTCAAGTCAAAATCTTCTGCACGCAAAATGTATTAGAAAGGAACAGGTCATGGGTTTGAAATCAGTGTATGATTTTCTTTGAAAAGAAAGTGTTTATACAGAGGTGGCATCCAATTTTTTTAGTGAGATTAAGTGATTTCCTCTTGTAGACTGTTATTCTTTTACTATTCCAGAAGAATGCTCAGAGGTAATAAGCACTGCTTAAAGCAAGCAAACCAGAGGTCCCACAACCCTGCAGATGACAGTGTTGAGAACAAGGCTGAGAGTGTAAGCAGCAATGAATTTTCTTCACAGGAGACTGGCCGAAAGATGGTCTAATGCATGTCTATATGAAACAGGCCAAAATCCAGATGCTACAATAGCTATCCAAGACACACACAAGCTATATATATTTTACATATATATATATATATATATATATATATATATATATATATATATATATATATATATATATATATATATATATATATATATATATATATATATATGCGCGCAGTACCTGTGGCAGGACAGGACAGCACCAACACGTGAGTTTGTATAAGCTCTAAACTACAAGAGGATGTTTCTAGCAACAATGGCTACTGGAAATCTTGCCTCCAGATAACCTAGAATTCCCCAGAAGTCCCAAAAATCACAGTTTCCCAGATAAATTACTAGTTGACTTGCATCCAAGAACCCTCAACTGTCTAGTCCAGGAGTTGTTGCTTGCTTTGCAGTTTCTCTTGGCGCAATGCAGTTAACAACATGGTGGGGAAAAATGAGGAAAAGAAACATTGTTTTGAAGCAGGGGATGCTACAGTATACGTTTGTCTCAATTACAGAACATACCTCACCTCCCTTTGAGCTACAATCTTTACAGCACAGAAAAATCACATTGGAAGTCTTTCTTCTCTTTGTTAGAACTGGCCAGAAAGAATTATTAACCTGTTTTCCTTTGGGGCTGGAGGAGTAAAGAGACAGCAAAAGATTCATCCACACCTTTTGCCGTCTCTTTTAAAGATAAATTTTAGTAATGGCTTCTATCAAGTAAGTTATTAGTTGAAATTTAAAAAAAACTCCACCTTGAAAATAACTTCAGTATTTCATTTTAGTTGTCAGTCTAATCTCTGACTTCAGGAAGTGTTTGCATTCAGGGCATCTTCTTCCCCAACAATGTTCTAACCTCAACTCTTGCATCTCTTGATTTTTCATTGTCTGCCATTCCAAGCCATCTTTGTCTAATATGTAATTTATTTCCTTTTCAGATACACAGAAACAAATGACATCTCAAAGGCCTCAGCACAACCTGTTTCTTCCCCTCCTGCCCCTTTTTTTCCGCCCAGTCAGTAAAAGAGGTAGAGGCTGAATCCAAGTCTTTACTGCCCCTGCTGACCTTAACCAAGCAAGCTGAAGGCCACATCCGTATACCAAGATCATCCCCAAATTCATTAATAGGGCATCAGTGCTCTTCCTCCACTATCAGCAGTTTGCTTCATTAGGCTGGCTCATGATTACAAGTAAACAAACTGAAGGAATCCAACATCCCACTTAGCAATGATTTAACTGCAGCACAAAACAGGATTCACCAGCTTGGGAGCTGTAATAGAGGAGATGAGGTAGCTATAAAGCTTCATGATCACAGATTTTGTCTAAAATACATGTTTTTACAGAAAACTAAGTTCCACCCTGCTGTCATGAACATATATTGATGGCTGAAGGGCTAATGCTTTCAAAGCCCACAGTCTGTAACACTTTGTACCTTGGCCCACAATTTTGAAGCCACAAGGCTTGACCCAGCTGTGTTCCAGAATATTTTCAAATCACCACAAAATGTTAGAAAGAAAACAAACCAACAGGTGAGCTAATGAAACACATGGCTTTTTAAAGTTTCTTTTTATTTGGTCACTGTTAAGAACATAACCTTGCATTTTTAACGGTAAGTTTCACACCCTCACACTTGAATCGATTCAACAGGAACAACAACTCTAATTAATATGCTCCTTTAAGATCAGATATAAAAAACATCTGAACTCCACATAGATTTGAGGTACAAAAACCCAACGACATTTTGGAGATGGTGACAGCACTCAAGTCAGAGAGACTCAATGATCCTTGCTTCTACTAACTAGATTTCAGTCAGACAATTCCAAAGCAGAAGTTTAAAACTTGAGTTAAAAGTATCATATTTAGGATATATTCCAGCAAATCAAAACAATATTCAATGCAGCAATTACTTTCAGCTCTTGAGATAGGATTTATTTTGATAAAAGTCTGAATCCAGTTCAAGCAGGCTTAATCACTAAAACCCAACCTTGAATCTGTTTCAAGATTAGGACTGAATTATCTGCAGGCAGTTTTCACAGAACAACAGAATGTCCTGAGCTGGAAGGGACTCACAGGATCTGTGAGTCCAACTCCTGTCCCTGCACAGGACAACCCCACAGTTCACACCATGTGTCTGAGGGCCTTGTCCAGTCTCTTCTTGAACACTGTCAGGCCTGGGGCCGTGACACCTCCCTGGGGAGCCTGTTCCAGTGCTCCACCACCCTCTGCATGAAGAACCTTTTCCTAATGTCCAACCTAAACCTCCCCTGGCACATCTTCCTGACATTCCCTCGGGTTCTGTCATTGGTCACCAGACAGAAGAGCTCAGCGCCTGCCCCTCCTCCTCCCCTTATGAGAAAGCTGTAGACTGGTGATGAGGTCTCCCCTCAGTCTCCTCTTCTCCAGGCTGAACAAACCAAATGACTTTAGCTGCTCCTCATACGGCTTCCCCTCCAAACCCTTCACCAACTTCATAGCCCTCTTCTGGACACTCTCCAGTAGCTTTATATCCTTTTTATCCTGTGGCGCCCAGAACTGCCCACAGCGCTCCAGGTGAGGCCGCACCAGTGCAGAGCAGAGCGGGACAGTCACCTCCCTGCCCGGCTGGCCATGCTGTGCTGGATGCACCCAGGACACGGTTGGCCCTCTTGGCTGCCAGGGACACTGTTGGCTCATAATCAACTTTCCTTCGACCAGAACTCCTAGATCCCTCTCTGCAGAGCTGCTTTCCAGCATCTCTCATTCCCCAGTCTGTATCTAGTGGTGCTGTGACCAAGGTGCAAAATCCGATACTTGCCCTTATTGAACTTCATACAGTTTCCTCACTCTGTATCCCAGCTACTAACAAAATTGTCAATATCAAACATCACAATCCTGCTAGAGAGGCAGGACTGAATGGACCCATCCTAGAAAGCCTCACTGCTCACCACAGTTCTAGAAAGGGTTGGACTGTTGGTAGCAGTGCGGCAGAGCTTAAGACAGTTATCAGCGGGGATCTGGGATGCATTTTAGTCTGTGGCAGATGAATATCCTTTTCCAGATACGTTAGCAAAGGAGGCTGCACCACATATAAATTCTGTGACAAACAGCTCAAGAGAGTCACATGCAATAAGTAAACATCTCATTCATCATCTCAACTCAACAGGCATAAATTTACTACACTGCAATATCTTCCAAAGCCCTGTATTTGTTCTTCATTAGTATCAAATATATAGCACATTTCAGAAAACAGCAACCACAACTTTATTAATAACAGCAACATTAAGTGGGCGTCACATTTATACATCTCTAATGTAGTCTAAATGCTGTGTGGGAATGAAAGAAAACACACAGAGCAGAGGAATAAGCAAGCTATTTCATCGCGGGAGAAATATTTATATGAAAGTTCAATACACACAGGTTACTTCAAAGTTGCCTTCCACCTCTAAATGCCCTAGCTTCAAAGGAGAGAAAAATAGGTCACTCTCTCAGCTGATTTCAAGGAAGACACAGCTCTACCCATTCACATTTCCCTCTGCAAACATTTACAGCCAGTTGAGGGATTGCTTGAAGACATTTGTGTGCAATTGCTAATATTTACACTAAAGGCAATGAGGCCATCTGCTCTGTTTTGGCAAGAACTGGCTTAACTCTTCATTTTATAAGGCCAAATCTGTTCTTTACACTTCAGTCAAACCCACGTGCAACATTTGCTGTGCTCTGTCATTTGACTACAGCCACACTGAGTCACAGCTGTCAAAGTGAGGTGTTTCTTGGACTCCGAATGTGAACCAAGGGCAAATTTCATTAAGCTCAGAAAAAACATACAAAAACCTAATTACACTTCCCGTGTTTCAAGGTATGGGCCAAAACACAACACCTCCTTCCGCTATATTTTTGGGAAAGTTGCATGTAAACGAGCCCATTTCTCCACTTCCATACTTGCATTCAAGGATACAGGAAATAAAACATATTTTACAACTGAAATATCTACTTAGATTTGAATTAGCTGAAGTTTTAGAAGCATATGGTCTAAAGCTATGGTATTACATGACTACTGAAATTTTACTGTAATTAAATTCCTGAAACAGAAATAAGGTGAGGCACTATCAACTTATCAACAGCAACTTTAAAAAAATTATAATCTCAAAGCTTTATTCAGAGATTGGCTACATTATTCATTAAATATTATCTATGAAATTTCAAGTTACTCTCCTAGCAACCTAGGAAAGTCTGCAAGACAGAACAGAACATATTTCTCTACAGGGAGTCTTTAAACCATTAAGGCAAGTAAGAGAAATGAGTCAAGAAAACCCATCCCTTTCTAAAAGTTACACTTGGCTAAACTTACTTCCATATTTCCCCAAGCACAAAAGAACTTTTTTGCTTCTTCTGTTGTCTATTTATAGGACTCAGCTGGATCACTTAAGTATTCCCCCTCCCTAGACAATTATAAGTTTGGGTAATTTTATTTATTAGAGCAAAATCTGAGGTAATCATAACACACGGCTATAGCTTATGGACTAAAATACTCTAACTGCATTACTTAATTCCCCTAGCCCTGCTCTCAGTGCAGTGGTGGTGCTACAGCCAGCTTCACGCCTAGTCTACATTGCTTTGGCCACTGGCCACACTGTCTTAAAATGGATGTGGAACTGCAATACTACTACAGGAGGTGAATATACATACGGTATCTCTGCTCTCTTCAGCTGATAATTTTAGGGAAACTGTTACAAACTTCATACTTTCTAAACCACTAATTCTCTTTTAATTTGGCTAAAACTCACTTGAAGTCCAAAACTCACTGGGAGGGGCAAGAAGTGTAGAGATAAGTAACATCACTATAAACACAATTGCCCTTGGGAAGCAGTCTTACAAAGATCACGTATGGCATTCATAAAATGACTCAGAAGAGAACTCTTCAGGAAAAAAAAAAAAAGGATTGTATGCCAAAAAAAATTGACAGCAACTAAACATAAATCACAGACCGCAATACTGCTGGAAAACGGATATTCACTCAAATTCAATATAAAGAGTTTTTCTTTTTCTGTTCCTACCTTCTTTTTCTATTGCAACATCTTCAAGCCAGCACCTCTTTCCAGTTATCAATTCCCCCCTCATATTTTCAGATACTGTCTATATTGTGTACCTTGAGAGATACAGCCTTCCATTACAGGCCATGCAGTTACAAGGCTTTCATCTCAAGTCTTAATGACTGCATCTTCCTCTTCACTGGACCCGCAGCAATCCCATCCTTTCCACTTGCCCAGAATGATGATATCAGGACAGTTTTCTGGAGTCAGCAGACTTGCCAGAAAACAGAGAGTGCAAAGTATCCCTCCCCTTTCTCTAGTACATTATAGGTGGTCTACTTATTTTTATTCTGGAAATCCTTCCAGACTTCTCTGCCCTTCTTATTTCTCATATGTTTTTCCAAGTGAACTGGACAGCTTTATGCTTCATTTGAAAAAATTGCCTCGGATATGCACATAGAAGAGAAACTCTACCAAGTTACTGGTTAAATCTCCTCACCATCCTCCTTCAAATTCTCCCTTAATCTATTTCTGCACAACACCTACCATTAATACAATGGATCAACAGGTGGCATGTTGTGACCCTACGGCTTCTCATGCTAATCAATCTTATTCTACTCATCTCCATGTGTCCTACAAACACCTTATGCAGTTTGTACCTTCTTTCAGGGAGTTCTATTGCCTTTTAGAGTGGCCAGGACAAACAGTGACCTGCTTAAAGAGCTCCTGGAAAGCATCCAAAGGATTGGCAACTTAATCAAGCCTTTTGGGAGTACATTTGCCCCACCAGAAGGAATTTTAGCGTCATTCATCTTATCACGCTGGATCTTCACCATTCGTCTCTGAACTTAATTATGAGATGCCTGGGATGCCAGGTACTGGTACTGAAGAACAGAGTCCAAGTTAAACAAAACAGCATCTCAGCTGCTCAGTTATGCTGTGATAAGAGCCAAAGTGCTGATATACTCTCAGTGCTACCACCATACTCCTTATGTACAAAGGAGTACAAAGTTCAGCTCGCATTTTTCTTGAAACAGAAAAAAAAAAAAATCAGAATATCCAATCAGGACATCTTTAGTTTTCACTGTTCTTTCTTACCAATTTTTTTTTTTTTTTTTTTTAAGCGTCCACTTCTGTGGACTCCTCCTTTCCACACAAACATAGAGGACAGGCTGTGTAGTCTGGAGAGCTATAGCCATTAGCAGCAGTGAATGAGTTAATAGGGTTAAGGATTTAAAACTTTGTGACAGATCTTAAAAAAAGAGCCCAGCCAGTTTTCTTTTAAGTGAGAAATGGTTGCTGGGATTTTTAATCTTTATTGATATGTAGCTATGGAACTGTACAATACCAGGTGGTAACATTAGGAAGCCAGAATGGCTTATTAAGCACAATTACCTAGCAAGCAATTTAAATCCTGGAAAGAACTCAAGGGCAAGTGCCTACAGAAAGTTTCTGCTACTTGTAAGACTGTGAGCAAATAAAGACTTAAAATTATCCGAAATAGAAAACATTGAGTCCAGACATCCAAAACACGACATTCAAATTAAAAAACCCCAATCACGTAAGTATAATATATCAGAAAAGAGAATTAAAGTGGTGTTTGCATTTTTAAAATGATTTATTTTTGCAAATGAACAAATTGAAAAGGCACATTAAACATCAATGTCCAAATTAACCATGTGCTTCTAAGTATCTTTATGAAAAAGTATCCATTCCTCTAAAGAAGGTATTAGGCATTAGCAATTCTAGGGAACAGTTCACCACTCTGTGGCTTGGACATCTTTAGCAAAGTTGTTTATCAAGTTTTCTTGGTTTTCTGTGCAAAACAGAGCAGACAATTGAGTTTTACAGCGAATGTATGTAATGCAGGCCAACTTAAAACAAACAAACAAACCAAACCAAACCACACAAACAAAACAAAACCCATCACCAAACAAAAAAACCCACCACCAGTGCAAGTCTTTGGAACATCTGTGTTGCTGAAGAGGTGATAATAAAGGCCTATGGTTTTAATGTCAACTATATTAAGATTGTTCACAAAACACATATTTCTATGTGTTTCATAAGTTCAACAGCTCTAATTTCCAGAAAGTGTTGAGGCCTCAGGCTCTGCAACTTCAATCACTTCAAATACCTCAAATGGAGGGGCCCAAAACAGATGTACTCTAGTGACTCAAAGTTTTCATCTCATCTGTCAAGATCCCCATCTTCTGTTTTTATTTTATGTTTTCGCTGTGTATTTTTATTCTAAGGGCAAATCATCTTTTCGTTAATTACTTTGCATGAGCGAACGTCAAGTTTTCCAAGGAACCTTTGGCAATTAAGTCATCTAACAAACCCTCCACCTCCTGCTTTCTTCTTCTCATCTCAGTTATAGAAACAGCTTCTCATGTCACCATTCCTCCTCACAAAATGATTGCATTGTGACAAAGTCCAATATGCAAAGAACAAGGTTTTGGAACCAACCCTAATTTAAGTCTTCATGATCTTCTCACTTCTTCATTTCTTCTTCCTTTCTTCTACCGTGTAAATAATGCAGTCACTGGTATGGACAGAGTTGAGCAATCTCCACAATAGCAGAATAAGGCAACATAATAATGGCAAACATATCCTGCAGCCTGATAGATGTACAAACAAGAGATGTAGTTGTTATGATTAACTTTATACTAAAGGCTATTGTATATTATACAGGGAATGTATTAAGTTGGTTACAATAATTTAATGGTTATCTGCTAGAAACAAAGTATGGCAAACTGGGCATTGTAACAGAATTTGTAATGCCAGTTCTTTGCATTTCATGATGCTGCTTCTCAACATACCTGCACCCATCCAAAACTAAGAGAACTGGATTGTTCAAACCTTTATCACTTTAGAGTGGATTGTTCTCACATAAATAGAAAGTTGCGCACATAAAGGTACCCCATACTTGAGTCCTTTGAAAGGCTGTTTCTGAAGGGTAATATCATGTTCTGTAGAGATGCAGTCACACATCTCTGAAAGGAAGGCATTGGAGGAGTCAGGATTGTGAGGCAGCAGGATTGTGAGGCAGCAGCCTTCCATTGGGAATGGGAATATCCCAGACTGTCCCTGAACTCCTAAAAGACACTTCAGCTCTGCTGTCTACAAGCCAGTGTGACTGCTCACTCACCTCCAGCTCGAAGTTTGGCTTATACAGAGCTCACGCTAAGGCCTGATGTGTGCTGGCAGCAGCACCATTAGGTCAAAGTGAGGGCAACACACAGGCAGGACACGACAGTCAGAAAAAGCTAAAGGTCATTATGCAGCCATTATCATCTGCAGCTTGCTGTCTCCTGCAGCCATAGTCTCTGCATGCTAGTTGTCTGGTAGTTTCTTCAGAACCTGCTAACTCATGGAAACAGTATAAACCAAATTTCCAAGCTGGAAGGTAAAAATACGTCAGCCTATGCAAAAAGCTTTTGAAGAGGATCCAACAACAGCTGGACTGCTGAGGCTTTTGTGTTTCCTGGTACAACACAGGGGATGACTACAACATGATGTAGGAGTAAAGAGGAACACTCAATACCAGCTGTGTAACTGTTTCACTTATAGGTGCACAAGTTACAAGTTCTCCAGTTCATAACTTGCAACTTTTGAGTTAGAAACCTCATGAATTAAGTGATTAATTAGTGAATTCACGTTAGACTAGCCTGTACAAACAGGACTGAGCCTTTGTTTGTCACATGTGTTTGTTTTATTTCCTTAGGAGCTCATAAAATAACGCTTAGTTTACAGAGTATGTTGACCTATAAATATGAGGGATCCGAATGGACCATGACAGCTACATCTGATATTGATAAGAACAGAACAAGCTCTTCACAGTGTTGCAATCACAAAGTTTTGATTGGTTTCCTCTTTTTGCTTTTAGAAGCAATGTAGTTCAGCAACACTTTGAGAAGAAAGGGTTAAACCTGCTCTCACTGGAAGAGATCCAGTCCCCTGACCTAAAGATCACAGTAAGGTCACTTTTAATGTGTTTTCACCATAACCTGAATTCGAGTGCAATTCCATCCTTGACATTCTGACCAGCCTAAACTTTGTTGTGTAACAGCTACTATCACTTCCTGAGAACTCATCTGTGTGTATGCAACCAGCACAGTTAAAAGTAGATAGCAGTAGTTTAGATTTCTCTGTAAGATGAAATTGTGTTGCACATGGACTACAAGAAGTACAATCAAAACTTTCAGCTCTTATTTTCATTCCCAGCAAATCTCTGCCTGGAGAGGAAACAATTTGCTTTCACTGTAATATCTGTATCCTTTGTAGGTGGTCAAGTCTGTTGTGCTCCCAGGGGAATAAAGAAAAATTCTATGCATGGAAACTTATGAGTTTCCAACCCTCTATGTGGGAGTAGTCTGCCAAAGAGAAAGCCTTTAATTAAAAACAACTTTGGAGCTGAAGTCCTGCTTGTTCAACTATTTGCAGTCCTTCCACTTGCAAAAGCTCACTGGGATCCTAGATACAGGAAGATGAAACACTTAGGCTGAACTAACCCAACTTTAATGTTAGTAATACACTTTCTTGCTTTACTAGTGCTTTAATACTAGGTATATCTGGAGATAGAGTATAATACCTCCAAGCTATTTCTGAAATATTCGCTTTCATGATGTTAAGGCACATTCAACTAATGCATAGAGCTATACTCATACAATTTCATGTATTTTACTGAAGAAATAAAAAAGCCAGAGAACAGTATCACTTTATCTGAATTCCACTGCTAGGGCTGGGGTCATACTGTTTCCATGTGCAAACACCATGTGGTATATCCTGCACTTTGCTGACAAGAAGCAATCTAATACTAGGCTTCTGAATCCTAAACAAACAATATTGTAATCCACTGTCAGCTGCACAATGACTGCCACATTGACAAAACATACTTTTAAGGATAAACACACCAAGAAAACCTGCAGGAAAAGAGATCAGATACTAGCCTTGCTTGAGTTCTAAAATGCTTTCTTCCACATGCCATCACCCTTCAATCATTACACTTGCAGAACTGCAAAAGCAAATTGAGGTAATGAGTTCTTATCTTTACAGGAGAGCACAAATACACTGCCACATGAGCACTTGGAGCAATATTATTTAGAATAACTGTGCCAGGACAGATATCTAAGCAACATGGTTGCAGGCTCGAAACCAAACTGCAGGTGACAGTACTTTAACTTCCAGAATGGGCAGGAAAGCTTTATAAAAGCAGTATTTAAGACAGCAATGAGTGACATTGACCAGAAGCAGCTGGGTGATTAGAAGCAACTCTGTAGGGTTACATTCCCTGGTAAAGACAAACCAAGAGCAAGACATCCTTACAGGCAGCATGC
Source organism: Caloenas nicobarica (assembly GCF_036013445.1). NCBI lineage: Eukaryota > Metazoa > Chordata > Aves > Columbiformes > Columbidae > Caloenas > Caloenas nicobarica. The sequence goes on from NC_088245.1 coordinate 78,326,431, forward strand.
TGGGCACTGCGACGTTCTTTCTGGGCTTCAGGAAAGCATGTCATAAAACCTGCAGCACCAAGGCTCCCTACTCAGTGCAGCAAAAGGACAGAGGTAAATATCTGGGGACAGCCACCAAGTGTCATTGTGCCCCCCCCCCCCAAGACATCTGCACCTGCAAATGAATCTCTCTTGCATTCAGGCTCTTCAGTCAGGCTGGGTGAGGAGGGGGAACATTCAGAGCTCAAAGTCCTTCTCAGGAATTTTAGTACCTCATTCTTTCCTTTGGATTTGAATACTAGATCCAAGGATGAGGAGGAGACTATATATAGCAGCTCAGAGCATTTGCCCCTGAAATGGGAGAGCAGGGTTCTAGACTCTTCTTTGTTTGAAGGGCCTCAAATGCCATCTTTTTATTTTTAGACAAGTGTTATTTCAGGTGATGGCATGTATCATTCCTCTTGTTGTCATGAAGGCAAAAAACCCAACCACCCTCCCAAAAAAACCCCACAAACCAACACCCCCTCCCTCCCCCGCAAAGACACAAACAACCCCCGAAAAAACCAACCACCACCAAACAAAAACAATGTACTGTGGAAAAAGCAAGAAGGATTTTAGCTATATGAACCTGGTAATTAAATGTATTCTTATGGTATGGAACACTTTTCAGTCCTTAATACTGCTTACAGAATTTGGATTAAAAAAAAGAAAAAGCTTTCATAGAAATGCATACACAGTCCTGACAGCAAAGATGAGAACTCAGGAAGCTTACACTGTATGTTTCCCAAAGCACAGAGAGTAAAGTATGCATCAGGGTCTCCAGAATAGTACCACTGGGTGAATACTAGACTAACTTTCAGAGGGTGAAATACAAAAACCATCTCTTAAACACTCTAAAAGATCAACAGTGACTAAAACCAGGACCAGATGTATATCTCTGCATGAGTTATTCAGTAATAGAAGTTTTAACTTTTTTTTCCTATGAAAAAAACTCGATCATTTAGTATTCTGAAAGCATTAACCCAAGGGAGGAAAGAAAGCCTGAAGACAGACACACCTTCACAGCAAAAACAACCTGAAAATATAATTAACTGATAATCTTTTAGATTATCAATATTTTTATATATCACAGAGACAGCAAAACTTGAAAAAAGCACACTCCAAAGCAAAACAATGTATCAGCTCCATTTTCAGACATGCTTTGGACAAGTGCTGGATCATCTGTTCCAGTCTCAGATGTTTTCTCCATCCTAAATGGCTCTGATTCTTACTGCCTTGTCAACACATAAGGCCAGGTTAATACAAACATGCATATTAACCAGGAAGTTAAACAGAGTTTAGCCTACCTGAAGCAACTTTTAAGTCATGGATCAAGACTGCCTGTTTGAATGAATCAGCACCAGAAACTGTTATTAAGTTCTGATTTCAGCATCCAGGGAGCAGTCAGAACATTTAAACCTTCCATCCTGTAATGCTAACAGATAACTACCAGGATTTCTTGCTTCTGCTGACTCTTGTCCTTGTGATGTTGCAAGATGAGAGGAAACAGAGTGCAGTACAAAAATTGGTACATAATATTCAGGCTCTAGTCTTTTTTTTGTCCTTTTTTTTTTCCAACTTTCTTGCAGAGGTCATGTTGCCCTTCAAGGGCTTTATGAAACAGGATTTTGCCTTGAAGCCCACCCTAGTTATCTAATCTATGGATAGTTTCAACCTTGAAGTTGCCTCTGTCAGACAGAAGCGCCAAGGATGTTGCCTTGGCCCAAACACAGAGGTAGAAAGCACTCATTTTCTCAAATAGAGGGTGTCTACCACAGCACAATGTTATTTCCACACTCACTGAAAGACAACAGATTCCCCTCAAAACTTTTGAAATAGTCCAGCACGAAGAAATTCTTGTTAACACAGAGTTTGAGATCTACACAGAACTTTCTTAGCCTACTTGTGTCCTGTGACATTATTGCCACCTCATTGCAAGAACATTTGGAAAGAGACTAAAACTGCACCAGTGAAGGTGTAGACTGAGCTTCAGGCTCAGAAATCTTTAAACTGGCCTAGGGTAATACCTGTGTAGAGACTACAGGAAATCTGTCGCAGAGGTCAGTCTACAGTCTCAATATTTAGCCAGCACTTGCATTCAAAAAAAAATCCCAAGCCACACACTCCAAATCCCCTGCATGACACTGAGAGAACATAAGTCAGCTAACAGGCCATAATGACTAATTATGCACAAGTATTTGGTCATTGCAGCAAGAGAAAGTTGAAGAAAATGCACCACACTAACACGCAATGTAAAGCCTAATTAAAAATAGGAAACCTTAATTAAATTCAAATCCAGTTTAGCATAGATCACTGTCAATGCAGGTTATTGTCTAAACTATCAAAAAAGCATGACCTTCCTCTCACTTAATAGAGGAATCAATCCAAGTAGGCCAAATGTCAGATGTCAAAGCGCGGTGTGTGGGATAAAATATTGAAAAGCACACACAAGCTTTGTTAAATAGCAAAGTGAATGTAATGAAAACCAAACAGAACTGCTAAGGGAACACAACAGTGCTCAAATCCTTCTTGCTTAATACTAGAGAATCCAGCATCAGAACCACTTGCCTGAGCTTATCAAGACATGCACCAAGCTCAACCTCCAGTTTACCTCTGTGGTTTCATACAGAAAAGGAGTGTTTCTAAAACTACCATCTGCCTAAGAGGAACTTTTGCTACTTCACTTTCTTTTATTAAAAAAAATAAAACCATACCATCTTGTACATTTGTAGCAGCTTTCAAGTGAGTGGATACCACACCCATTTGACTAATAAGCACTTTCTGTCAATATTTCTAAGCTGCCGTGCAAACTTTGCAGGTGAAGTGTTGCTGGTATACCTAGGAAAAGTTATGCTATTATAATGTATGTGCATCTTTATATCCATTTACACCCTGCAAAGGGGTCTACTGCAACTCAAGAGCATGTTTTGCCAACTCTATGCATATCTCAGAACTGAGGTAAGACAAAAAAACCCAAAACAAATGAACAAACAAGAACAACAAAAAACACAAAACCAAACACACAAACATGATGAATTCAATTTAGAATCCCCGACTAAGAGACCAGACTTTACATGTCACAGTAAAAACAGAATCTAAACCACTTGTGATAGACTATGACATACAGGTCCCTTTCCATGTTATTTTAAAACCTGTACCTGTAAAGCACTTCCATAACACATTACTGGCACTGAGACAGAAAAAAAGAAGTTAGTGATTAAAGTAATTTTGTAGGTACTTTTGACACATCTCCCAGGAAAGTAAAGGCATTTGGGATTCCACTATAAAACTGCATTACCATCTATATTTTACTAGATAAAGTTATCTTTCCCATACAACCATAGCCTTTGCATCAACTGCACGTAGGATAAGATTTATATAGCCTCTATGGAATTGAAAATGGAAAGTTTAATGTTACTCACAGAAGCCTATATTTCCCCCATCTCAGGCCACATGAGCTGCAAGATGGAAACTAATGCTACTTAAAAGTTATTTTTCTAGGGGTTCCCCACATTCACGTTTAAGTTTTGTATTTCGTAGAGCTATCCCCTTCAGTAAAGAAAAATATAAGATTCTTTAGCTATGAAGACAAAGATCCACTCCCCACTCCCTACCCCCCAAAAAACCCCCACAACCCTGTAAAGAAATTATTTAAGGGTATATCGAAGAGATTGAACTAGAGACTGTCAGCTACACAACACACTACTGATGTCCTTTTTATTTGTTTTCTTTTAATAAAACCACTGTACTTCTGACTACAACATTAGTCTTTCAGATACAAAATAAACGAGGAAGAGTGACTTTTCCTCACCAAATTCTGAAGTAGATTTCCATGTTAAGATGTGAAACAGTCTTAAATCTTACCAGAAAGCTTTTGTTTTTTATATATATACATTAATCAGAAGCCAGGCAAGCCGCACTACTTTAGTATTTTGGTTTAGCCATTACTGTGTTGAAATAAATGTCTTAAGACACCTTGTTTGGGAGTTTGAGCGTACTAACTCCCCCAGGACCCCAGCACGCTAGTGTAGGAGAACAGAGCGTTCCAACCAGTATTCAAAGAGCTGCGAAGACCAGGGATAGTATGGCAATTCAAAATGGATATTAGGAAAAACTTCTTTCGTGGGACGGTAGGGCAGCCTCAGGACAGGCTAGCCAGAATGGATGTGAAGACTTCCATCCCTGTAGGTTTTCGAGACGTGGCCAGACGAAATCCATAGCAGACTTTACACTGTGTTGGTGATGGTTCTGCTTGGGCAGGATGTTGGACTACGTGATCTCCCAAGGACCCTTCCAAGCAACATTTTCTATGATCCTGTTTAAAAGGTATAAGGGGAATTGCACAGCTTGCCTGCTCTGAATAGTAGGCAAAGATTCATGACTGTCTGACAAAGACTCCCATGCTGTGTTGTTTTTTCAAAATCAATAAACGAATTACACAAGCCCATCTGAAAATCTCTGATAATACTACATTTGGCAAAGATACTTCTCATGTGGCTGAAACACTTAATGTGCACGTGAAGTATGCAAAGATACCTAACAAATCTGCGAAAAGCCTTTTTTGCCACATTTTAGTTTGACAGTCTGTACTATCATGTACACTTATTTGTACCTCCAGCTTACACTGTCTACAAATGTGACATGAAGAGCTGAATGGATCACTAACATGGCATGGCAGAAAGCAGCCTACACATGCTTTAGACACGGACTACTAGATTGTTGTCAGCAACAGAGAAGTACGAGCAGTGCTTCATCCTCAATATGGCTCTCCTACTGAAGAAAATCACACGGGTTTACAGAGAGTGAGTAGAGAGCTAAACTGACACAAGTTAATAAGAGATATATTTTAATATAGCTCATGGTTCTTGCCTTCACTTCCGTGCCATAACTTTCATTTCAAAGAAAGGGATGGAGAGTGCAGTTGCATGGAAGGGAGGAGAGGAAGAGGCCACGCATTCTGCACACAGTGTTTACAGCTAGCTGGGAAACAAGCTGCTGCCACAGCACTCCCCAGCCCTAAAACTGAACAACTCCCATTTTTGCAAGACATTTGATCTGAAAAGAACATTGTCATCACTGGTTACACTGAAATGCCAATGCCATATTAATCGCTACATTAAGTTGCTTGAATAAAGCCTTTGTTTCTGTATTTGAAATTCCAGCAAGCATCTATTCTAGATTATACTTGGAAATACTTGAAAATGGTAAATAACCTTCATCCTTACAAGACCCTCAGTAAATAGCATGTTTCATCTTCCTGACTGTGTATCTACTTCAGATGCAAGTCTTCTGATGTTTACATAATTAAATGACCAGAACCACTCATCAAAACAATTTGTTTGTTTGTGTTACAGGAAGCAGACTAACAGCATTTTATCTTTAAGTATTATTACAGCTATCTGACCCTCCTTGTCTGAGCCTCTTGAAATCAAGTGCATTTCTGAAGCCTTATGTACATAAACCAAGTTAAAAACATGTGGAAGAGTATTATTTCCAGAGGAAAAAAAAAATCCAAACGTATCTACAAATGAACATCACTGTACAGTCACTCCTCTCCCTATTTACTGAAAACTCTCTCTTTGACTAGAGTCATTAATTATCTTATTTTCCTGTTTGGATAGACAGGGTTCTAAGAACATCTAAATAACATCCTATAACTTTTTCCAGCACAGGGAAGAATAGTGGCATACACGCAGTAGCTATATTTTAGTTACTCTCTTTTTTATATCAAAAATGTTGCCAACAAAATTAAACATCTCTTGTCCAAGCATGCTCTAGAATATCTGTTTCAACTAATAAAAGCAAACTACTGGTGATATATATTATGATACTAAATTAGAATAAATGTTGTAGTTTGTACTCTGCAAGTAAGGTTCTTGGATACAGTAAAAGACTACAATCTTTACTGCATAATCTATGAAGACCATCATGGTTTACAAGATCTTATTTTCCACTCATAAACAAAGAGAGCCACAAGCCTAAAAAGGCTTGAACGCATGCTTTGCTTCGTATACACTAGTAGATTCACAGGAGAATTGAACATACACATAATGCTCCTTGAAAGCAAGGATCTGACAAACAAACATCTTTAAAAATACAACCTTTGCCCAAATCAAAGCAGAAGCGACATAAAGCTACAAACCTCCTAAACTACGCTCAGACTTCAGATTGAGCATTTGTGCTAAAACTACTTAGTTTTACTTAGTGAAATACTGTAAGTGCACAAGTGCATACCCCAGTTCCCTGACAACACCCTGGTGTAAGAAATCTTTATTTAAACCAAAAAAAAAAAAAAGGACAAGATGACGATGAAATATGCCAAGAAATTGTGCTAATCGTCAGCCTACAGAACTTTGAGGAAAACCATTCCAGACACCCTCTCATTTCCTGTGCAGAACTAAAGTGTTCCCTGCAACAAGGACTTCAAAGTCCAGGAATCTCCCAGAGATATGGTCATTGAGAGAGAGGGGGGAAAACTGTCTCTGTACCAAACTGAGAAGATTCAGCTTAGGAAATCCTGTTCAAACGCCCTCTGGCAAGAGAGAGGCTTGAACCTCATTGAGAAGTGTGCTCACCACTGATTCGTTAAACAAAAATATAATGCAATGAATTCCAGCAGTCTAAGCCTTTGCTTCCCTTCCTTTCTGAATATCTGAATTGATGGGAAAGCCTGGGGATGAAACAAAAAGTTGAGAAGTTTGATTTTGCTCAAAAAAAAAAAAAAGGGTGGGGGGCACGGTGTGTTTTGAAAATGACTTTGCTGGTGAGCTGAAAAAGTCCACTCTGAAAATAATAATTTCCTTACCCAGCCTGAAGAGATGCACATAACCACAGAATATTTGTTTTTAGAAGAAATATGGTGGAATCTTAACCTTTTGGTTTTGTTTGAAAGCACATGGGGCTTTCAGTCTTTTTTTTTGGTATAGAAACAAAGCCTTACTGTGCCATTCAAAGGGATGCTTCATCCAAAATGTAAAAATGTAATAGTCTTCTTACAGGTGCCAGACTTGGCCAGCTCTGTGACAAACTGTGTGGTTCTCCAGCTTCCTGGAAAAACTTGAAGGCTTCGATTAGAAGCCTTGTCAGACCTAGGAAAAGTTATACAAAAGAAGTCTGAAATTACTTTTAAAAGCACAAAGCTAGATTTAAAGAGTAAAGGCAGGCGTCCATGTTTCTCTTCCTATTTAGTGATGAATGATCTGAATATTAACTTAAAAATCTGACCTACAAATACCTTCAAAATTTGACAAATAAGATAGACTTCAAATTTGACTCATTTTAGCTGCTAATTTTTCTTCCTCACTTCAAGATACCAATTACTAAAGCATGTTTCTTTAACAAATAAAATTCTAAAGGTAAACTTTTATTTCTTTACAGTCTAGAAATTCTCCATTTTAAATATTGTGAAGCTATCCTTTGCAGGAAGCAGTCTACAGGATTGTCAGGCCTTCATGATGAAAAGATTGTATTAGAATGACATACCTCTAAAAAGCAGAGTTTCTTTCCTGCCAGAAAGATAAATTACTAATGTGCATTGCAATTAGTGCAAAAATCAATACTTTATTTGCAGTTGCAGGCTGGGAAAACACCATTTTTAGTTACTGCTACACAAACATCAAGCTGAAAAAGTTTGAGCTGTTGTCAGAAGTTGGATAAAATGCACATATTTTTTCTTTTCAAGTGTTTAACAACTCTGTATCATTAAACACCCATCAGGTGAGGTCTTCTACATGTTGCTACTACAAATAGCAGAATATTGCATAAGTCTGTAGTAATCAATAAATAAAAACTAAACTATGACCTCGAAAAGGTCAGTGAGGCTAGCTTAACACTTAGGGAAATGCATGACGCCATTCTTTTCACTGTTCTATAGAAAAAGCCAACCCAGCAAGTGCAGCAGTGAGCGGATGCAAACCTTGCCAAGGCTCAATGAATTAGCGAACAAAAGTATGAAATAGTTTGCCTGCAACACACAGGGCTTAGATGTGGTGACCCATGTCCCGAGTAAAAAAGAATGAATCGAACATTTTTGAAGTAGAAAAGCTAGGCTTCCCTGTCTCTTCACTTAAGTGGCACTTCCACACATCACCCTACCCAACATTTATTATCAATATTTCTGCCCTTGTTTCCAGACACACTGTCTCCACTTCAGAGACATTCCATTTTCTGTTTGCCCTCAGTTGGCAAGAAAACGATGAATCCTGATTTGGAAAAACCACCGGCAGAATTACTTTTTTTTTTTTTTTTAAACATAAGACCAGAATATTTCCTCAGAAACACAGTCATATATTGCAACTTTAAATGCATTTCAGAAATTTGAAGTGGAGGTGTTACAAACAAACAATTTAGATCTAGATACAAGATCTGAGTTTTATATAAGGACAAATTTACATAAGACAATAAGAAGGGGAAAGAACATAATGCTTAAATGAGAAAGCAAGAAGCTACATGTAATAAAAATGTGAACAAGTGAGCAAAATGAAGGAAACAGACGCACATATTGTGGTATCTTCAACTTCAGTTATGCTATCCCACCAGTCTGAACAAGTGCAAGGTCATTAAAGAGCTGCACCACAGACAGCAATAGAACAAGAGCTACATTGTGCAGTGTTCAACTCTGGGGCTGGGAGTGTGGAATGGAGAGACAGGAAAGATTAAAAGCATTTTTGGTAATCTAAAGAATGCAGCAAAATTCAAGAATCCCAGTGATAACATTGTCAAAGCAATCTCGGGGGTTTTTTCTGTACTGACTCAAACGCAGGATGAGAAAGGGGTATACACAGTGAGTTGAAACATGCAAGTGAAGCAATGAAAATGCAAAAAGTCAGAATGTTTCCTTTAAGATTATTTCTCATCCCAATCAGAACTTCCTGACTTGTCAGAGAAAAACTCTCTCTGAACCAGAGATGCTTTTAGAAAGCACCTGGGAACTTGTACCATCTCTTCATTCCTTTCAGTAGATACTAGGAGCAAAGATGGAGGGGCAGAAATCACAGCAAGATCAGTGAATGCGATTTCTGGTTCATGATCTGGGACATCCAGATGAAAAAGAAATTCCACCCTGCTTTCATGGGATAAATACAGCTCTGGAAGGGAGTACACTCAGATTTTTTTTTTTTTTTTTTAGTGCAGCTAGTACCTCTTAGCTCAGGAGGGTCAAAGACATCTACTTCATGTAAAACACAGGCCACAAAACACTCCAGCAGTTACTCAACAGCTAGAGAATACAAATGAAGTCCCAGTGTTCAAACACCAATAAAGTCTGGTTTTGTGCTTATTAAACTTTCCAGAGAATGTAATATCTCCCTTTCTGCATTTGGAAACCCACACAGTGGATAACCAGTTAGAAAACTTTTGCAGGTCATGCAAATGGAAGAAAAAAAGCTGTTCAAGAAAGCAGTGCTATATACTTACTGATTCAGTAAGGAATTATTACTTGAAAAACTGAAGAAGTGTCCTACTGGTGAAAGCCTCTGAAGTGTCTCTCAAAACAAATGTTTTGTCAACTGCATTTAAGACTTTGTGCTAGTTAAATAAGTTTGGAGACCTACACTGACCTTTAAAGAAAAAATAAGTCTATAATTCTCAAGCAGGTCAATTTTTGTCCACTAATCATATTTAATGTTTAAGGTATGGAAGCAGGAAAAAAGTTTATCAAAGGAAGTCACTCCTCTCAAAATAAACTAGCAACATGAGTAAAATTCTAATTCATCAATTAAAAGAAGTTTCATGAAGTATAGGGATCCTGGACTACCTAATAGTCACAAAGAACCTTGTCCTGAACTACTGCTTTTCTAAGCTGTGAAGAAAATTTCAGACAATCTACACTACTTGAAGATAGTAAGAAGAGGAATACTGGGCCAAGACTAAATGTCCATCCAGCCCTGTAAATCTGTCTCCAACATGGATTCATCACCGTAAGCAGGTCACTGATGCTGACATTGCACAATAGATCTTTGAAGCCCCTGACAGGAAAAATCCATCACCCTTGAGGGTTTACAAGATTTTTCACTATCTGGTGATATAAACCACATTCTGACTAGCAGCAGCTTACTTTGCCAGTAAACAGTCAAAGGCAACTGCAACTATGACATTCAAAAGGAAACAGTTTGCACAACTACAAAGTCTCAACACAAGAAAGAGAGCTGTCCTATGTGACCTGCAGGAAGAAACTCCACAAGTGAGAAGAGTAGTGCCCCTTCGGAACAACGTGGAGCAGGACCTGAAACCTTTGCTGATGCTGTTGTGGAAAATACTTAGAACTTGCCTCAGAAAGCCAGAAAACAAAAAACATTGGACATTAACATTCCTAACCCCTAAAAATAAAAGGAACAAGGAGTCATAGCAAATGCCCACGGAAGAAGAAAAAGGCTTCAAGAATACTTTAGAGTCCTCCTGAAAGCCCTGTTGGCTTCCAACTGGTCCTAGATCCTGTACTCACAGGTGTGATTTGTATTTATTAGGCCCAGTTAGATTTCTCTTCCACTCTTCAGCCTCCACAGCTTCATAGCAAGGAGTTCCATAGATCTAATTCTTGTAGTATGAAGAATGACTTGCTTTTTGTTTGTTCTGAACTACGTTCCTATTAGCTTCATTTGATGTCCACTGGTTCTTGTGCTGCCAGAGTGAATGAAGTACGTCCTGCTTGCCTTCCTCTCATTCATGATTTTGTAGGCTCCTCTCCTACATCAAGCTACCTTTCTTTTAGACTGAAAAGTCCTACCTTGCTAGATTGCTCATATCTCTCATCATCCTTACTGTCCTCTACACATTTTCCAGTTCTATTGCCTTCTCTTTGAGGTAAAGAAACCAGACTGAAAGACTATCCAAAACTTTTTTTCTGTCATTTTATTTATTGACACTGAAAAAAACCCACTTTTATAAGTACAAAAATCTATTGGGACTTATTTCAGCTAGGAAGAAGTGTTTTATTAAGCCACATATTACAAGCTGACCCTTTGTCCTGTGCTCCAAAATAAACAGCAAACTGTCCCATAATAATATCAAATTAGATTAATGATGCTTATGAAGAAAACATTTGGTTTATTCAAAACAAGTGAAGGTAAATAAGTAACTCTCCTCATATGAGGATGGACAAGCACCACCTTGATGAATTTTCAGCAGGCACATACCATACCTCCTGTTCTCACACAATAAAATAATTCAAAGAGCTTAAATCACATGGCTTATTTCAAAGTGACAAACAGAGGAGTGACACTCTAATCACCTGGCAGCTAGCCACAGACTTGCTCCACTGAAAGTAATTTACTCAAATAATGGTCACAACAAATACTGAAATATTTTAGCTTGGCAGAAGAAAACCTGACTCAATACCATCACATGCTCAGTTTCCTGGAGTTACAGGTTAACGCTCATTTATACACATATATATATGTGCCTGGCTGAATGCCACCTGGGTAAAATAAGACCTGTGTCTTTATGAATTCTACATGCTGTTGCAGTCAACAGGGCTGTCTTCATTGCTGGTACTACTCCACCACACAGAATCATCATATTCTTTAATACGAATATATTGTGTTGGTTGCGAGCAGCAATCAATACTCTCCAAAAGTCTGCTTTAGAAAAGATCAACTGATTTCTATCAGAGATACACAGCATGCCTAGAATGTGCGACTGAAAGTATTGTAATGAATAATCAAAAGGACCTCTCAAATACAGGACAAATTAAGACTGTGTCAGCCTCTAAAGCTAGACTCCAAGACAATACAGCATTTTTAATGCTGTACATATGTATATATGCATACACACACACAATCATTTAGGTTGGAAAAGACCCTTAAGATTGGGTCCAACTGTAAACCTAACACTGCCAAGTCCACCACTAAATCTTGTCCTAAGTGCCACATTTACATGTCTTGTAGATACCACCAAGGATGGTGACTCAATCACTTCCTTGGGCAGCCTGTTCCAATGTCTGACAACCCTTTCAGTGAATATGTTTTTCCTAATAGCCAATTTAAACCTCCCTTGGTGCAACTTGAGGCCACCTCCTCTCATCCTATACACTTCAGCACAGCTCCTACACAGTATGAACAGAGTGCATTTTAGATATGTCTATATATATTTCTACTAGTGAACATTTTACAGTATATTAAAGACAATGAAAGTAAATACTTCCAGTCATGCGATATTACTGCCTGTCATTACAGGGCTAGAAGAACCACCAATGATGGCGTGCTTAAGCCTTTCATGTAGTAAGAAAAAGCTGCTGTACCTTTATGCTTGCCTGTGCTTCAGACAGACAAATGCAAGACAAGCTATCATTTTGGCAAATGATCAAAGTATTTTGTCCTGTTTAGTTATACTGGTCCCTCACCTGTTTCAATTATCAGTGGAATACCACTACAAAGTGTTGTATTAGCAATAGAAGTCGTTGTAGAATGGTATTCTACACAGGAAAACACTGAATAGGGTATGATTGGTATAGAAGCCTACCACTTAGAAGCTGCATATACATATAATACAACTTAGCTTTAAGCAAAGTAAACTGTGACAAGCCAGGGAAGGAACTGCATTCTGCTCATGGACTCCAGAACACATTTGAAGAGTGATGCTTCCATCACTGGCTTCACTAACTTCATTTACACCATAAAAAAGAAGAATTTAAAAAAAGCAATATTACAAGTAGTATCAATGCATAATCTGTCAGTATATATTTTATAGTGTTTAATTCCAACTTCTGACATTTTCACTGCATCAAAGATTAATCACATTGTCAGGATTTTCTGCAACTGCTTTCTTTTCCTGACATCTCTTTTGGATTTTTGGCAATGTCTGACTTGCCAAGCTGAGGATGTCTCCTTATATCCAGCACTGTGTTTTAAATGTATGCTCACAATAAGAATGGGAAACAGTTGGACTGCTGGGTTGTTGGGGGTGTGATGTGGGTGTTTTAGTCACAGTACTTCTCCTGCAGAACTTTTACTTGAATGAATGAAAAAAAAAATTTAAAAAAATCACCAAACCCATGTGCAGCCACAGCTGATTGACCTACAAGTCACCTCCCAGCTGTAGCTGGCACTGAGAGTTGACGCCCAAGGCGGCCTGACAACTAAAGGAGCCAGGGATGAAAGTCCCCTCTCATTCAGGGCACACTCCCCAGCGACAGGATAGTTGGGTCTCCCTCTTATAAAGCTGGAAGGGGCATATACATGGAGATCACATCACTGGAGGAGATAAACTTGGCAGGAGGACTGAAGGTCTGCTCTAGAACAACTGTTTTGAGAAAACACATTGCACAGAACAGGGGAGCTGGGATCTTGCTCAGATTTCTAACCTTAGGAAGAAAGGGGGAGTGATGCATGTACATTTATGAAGTTCTTTAAGCTTTCAAGTTCTTGCCATGCTTTATGTGCAAGTACTTTCAGAAGAGAGAAGGAAAACTCTCACTTGAACTTTTTTGGTCATAACTTCTTACCTGCAGATGAAGATAGATGTCTGCTTACACAGAGGGCTTAGCACAATCTGCTGCTCCAGGCATAGGTGTCAACTCTGCTGACAAGCTCAGTTGTTGCTAGAAAAAAATTGAAACATTGTTATACACTAGTAAAACTACCTTCTTGAGGGTAAAGTCCTATTCACCCTCCTCCCTATAATGCTCTGGGAAAAACAAACAAAAAAACCCCAGTGTTCACCTAGCACCTATAGATCAATATAGATTGATAACAGCCTGCTGCATACAAGTAGTATTTTAGTTTTTAAAAGTTAGTTCAAAAGAAATGTGGAATAGTGCACTTAATTTGATACCTTTTATACCTGGTGTGACATTTTCCTGCTATAAATAACTTAGTGTGGTAAACAACATTTCAACAGCTTTCCAGGACATTAGGAAATAATAAGCACTGTATTATGTAGTCACGAGCATCTACCACTGCTATATTGTAAATACATGAGATTATTTCACAATCTTTTTTCCTAATTTTGTTTTTAAGGAAAATAATCCTCAAACTAGAAGCATTCCAGATATAAAAACCACCAAGTGCTCTTGAACTCCACATCCCAACGCTCTTGCAGTAGTGAATCATGAACAATGCACACATAAGAAGCCAACAAACTAGGCAAGGGGTAACAAATCCCAAACTGCTCATTAAGACTAATATTAATCAGCTTGGAAGGGGTGATTACTACAGTGATGTTTAACAGCATCATTTTGACAGACTTACAAACATTGCCTAATACTAAATCATGGCCAAGAAGAAGGGGTTATTTTTAAACCTTCACCAAAGACTTTCTGAATAATATTTCATAGGAATTATGTGTAACACTAAATGAGAGCTTTACAGCTTGACAGAAGCATAGAATAATAGATCTAAATCAGGAAAACTTTCCTCTAGTCTTTTAGTGTCTCCTCTTCCACTGTTGTGGGCCACTGAATTTTGTCAAGACAAGTGGCTGTACAGACAAACTCTTTTTTTCCTAGTACCATCAGAGCTATATGAAAAGATTCAATAAGCACCAACTCCAGTGTAAGCATGTCATAAGGGTCCAGGAAACAACAAACACCTCCTTAAAGATCTGGAAGGAAAGGACTGGCCTGTTGTAAAGTACTAGACTATGCACACTACACAAAGTCCTATACGAGTAACTACTTCTCTCATTATGGCAAAAAACTTCAAAATAGGACATTCAGGAGCTCCAGAAATCTCAGGGACATATCAAATCATTTTCACCACCATGAGCTGAATATATAGCTTTTATTCACAAACCAATATTCATTAAATTCCTGAGTTGTCAGAATATGTCTTTGTGATGTTTTATGCTTTCCGCCCTGTGTACCCACTATCAATTACTAATGGTTCACATGAGCCTTTTTACTTTAGCTCCAAAATGACCATAACCAGTTTTTGGTGAGCTTATGCCTCTCAGCTGAGAAGCTGTAGTTTCATACATGGAAAAAGTGCTTGTTAAAACAGCCTTAATGTATTTGCTTGCAGTTACACTATAGAACATCAATCACTTCAGATTCTGTACTTGGGTTTACTCACCATGTAGTCATAGATAATGCTGAACGTTCATTTAATCCACCATAGGTTAAATCACCAGTGCTTGAGCCCCAGTTACTTATCAATCCCCATATACACATGCTAGATTAGGAAAACACAGATGGTGACTCAGTTAATCCAGAGATGTATATGCTTTTGCTGGGGGAAGGGGAGGTAAAGAAGAGAGAAATATCGTATCACCCCAAACTATGAGAGCTCAGCTTCAAGATGCTAAAGTTGTCCTCATCTATTGCAAACTGATCAACTGCCAAGATACAAGCAGTACACATTTCAGTTACTGTTCCTTGTTAGCTACTCCAGAATACTCTACACGACAGGCAAAGAATAGTGGACTTTTAACCTGAGAATGGAGTAGCTGTGATCCTGATCCAGCAGCAGGGACCGACACTTCCACTCAAACAGAGCCACATTATCTTTAGCTCTACTGAAGTACTAAAGCTCTTCTCAGACCACTTTACAAACCGAGTGGGAAGAAGTAAGGATAAGAGCCACATTCTGTCCTTAGGGACCCCTATTAAATCAGATTCTCAACATCAGCCACTTCCTCTTTGTTTTCCTCAAGCCATATGGCTTCCTGACAAAATCTGTACAAACAATAAATCCATTAATCAAGCCACGGTTGGAGGAAAAGGGTGGGCTTTTTTTTCCTTCCCTTCATCAATATGGACATTTTAATGGAGATCTTTTATGTATTTAATTTTATGGAAGTCCCAAGGAAAATAAAGTTGTCTTTGTTCTCACACTGCAGCCTTGTAGACTGAAGCCCCAGTTCCAGTAAATACTTGTAGAAGGAAATCCTAACATGTTAAAATGCAAAAAGATACAGAAATAGGGAGAAGTCAGCCAAGCCAACAAGAAAGAGGTCTGGCCTTATTGAATTTATTAGTAGGGATACAATATAAATTGCTGTCTAGGCTCACTAGCATACTGCATCAAGAAACAAAATAACTACTTTTTTTTAAACTAACAGAAGTAGGTACAACCTGAGAGGCATTAAATGTCATTTTTATTCCTACAAGGCTCTGAGGAGATGCACACAAATACCAGAAGCAGGCCACAATCAGCTGAAAGGAAGAGCTTCTTTTAAGAGATGCCACAATAAAGGACTTCACCAGAGGCCAGATTTCTTAGCAAGGTGAACCAAGATGACCAGTTCCACACAACAGGCTACATAATCTGTTTGGTGTCTCCAAACTAGTAAAATTATGCAGGTGATCATGCCATTCCAAGATCATGAGAAAATAAACACTGCAAATGTAAGGAACTATGATAGGGAAGAAGCATAAAAAGAATAATATTTCTAGCTCTTATAGGTGGGAAGATCCTTCCCCTCCTGTAGGAGAGAGGAGAAAAACAAAAACAAACTTAAGTGGGCTCATCGCTTCAGCAAACCAAACATAAGCTTGAGATTGTTTAGCTTCAGTTCTGCTGCTCTGTGCCAGCAGGCACACCAATATGCCAGCTTCATGCTGCTGCAGGGTAAAAATCTGTTCACAAAGAATATATATACACTGTTGGGCAAGCAACATGTAAAGTCAAAGTACGGTAAAGCATTAGCTTTCTTCCTATTTCATCTACAGGCTCAAAGAGGGCACAAGGCTGAGAATTCAAGAACACAGAAGAAACAAAGACCTAATTTTCTTTGCTTGCAACAGCTTTTGAACAGGCCCTTCTTGTACTCCTAAATGTCGCTTCCAGACACATGTGGTGTCTGTTATCCCTGTCTATTCCAAACAACTACTTGCATCACACTTTGGAGCCTACCCAGCAGAGAGGAAAAGGGTTTCCTAGTGATGATGGAAGAAGGGAGAAGGAAAGACAATTCATCATCCAAATATATGATGGCATTACCAACAAAAGCAAACTGAACAAGGCTGACCTGCCAGTCATCACTTCAGAGAATATGAAAATACAAAATGCCTTTTTTTGAGAATTTGCTCACACTGATTTCCATCCCCCCCAAAGTTTCCTGACTAAACTTTTATAGCTCATCTGCAGTGCAGAATGAGGATTAGGAAGAACAAGAAATTACTTTCAAACTCACGTGGTCCCTTTCAGTCACACATTTCTAAAGCAATTCTGACGCTTCCACTCGCATGGAAGGAAAATAGGACTGGCATCGTAACAAATCCTTTTCTACCTGAAATCATTATGTTGTTCTATAGCTTACTAAACGTTGTCCAAAACTATATCCCAGTTCACATGAAACAAAGTAATCCTCTGTTCAAATGAAGTTTGGGAGAAACACAAAGCACTTTGACACTGAAAAAGACCTTAAGGAGAAACACCATTAAAAAAAGGAATGAAGTTTGGCTTTTCAAATTTTTTTTTCCTTTCTAAATACAGGCAAGCAGCATCCTTAATCATAAGCAGGAAATCTTTAAAGTGGCTTTGTTGAAATTAAGTAGCAATTAGCCATAAAAGAAAAAATATGGAAAGGGTAATCTCAAAAGATTGAGTCATTACCCCCAAGGAGACATATCTGTAGTTTTAACAAGGTCAGAACATTTTGGTCAGTTTTTTGGGCTAATGGGAGATACACAACATTAGCTTATGTTTCTATCAAGGCAACAACAACTCTGAAAGACTGCAGACATCACATGTAGCCTACAGCTATAAATTATTAGCCTCAAGGTCACAATCTAAAAAGATACATCATCATATCCAAAGTACAGATGGATTTCTAAATGCCTTGAGGTAGTGGTGAAAGGTATGTTTGTTTTGGACAGAGTAGTGAGGGAGATCAGGTGCTGCAAGCTAGGGAGGCCTTCCACCACATCTGGGTCAGATGGTCCCAATTATCTTCTCAGCATTGTTAATCAAAAGTTATCCTTCAGCAGCTACATAATAACCTATGTAAAAATAAATCTGGAATTGGTGTTCGGCTCCTAGCAAGAAAAAAACCCTTTCCCTGTCACAAATCAGTTAGTGCAAGCAGCACCCTCATGTGAAGTCTCACGAAAAAGCATGAAGGTCTGCAGATGTGATCATGCCTGCACATCAAGTGTCAAAATGGAATATAAGAAAGGTTGATGAGAAAATTTAGGCGTGCACCAGTGTAGAGCAGAAGGTAGCTCTCCCTCCTGCTAGCTCAACTATTCTGTCCTGTCTGACCCCACTGATACACAGCACATGCTCCCAAAGTAACAGTATTGTGTCAGCCCATCCTGGCTACTGCTCTTACCTACGCAGAAAAGACTGATACAAACCAGAAATAAGACACATTATTAGGAGAATATAAGGAGCATCAACTTGTTTATGTTCTCACGGCACACAGACTGTAGAAGGTAGCCAGTCACAGCAAGATCAAAAAAGTTTATTCTCCCTCTTCCCCAGAGCAACCTGACACCTCAAACAGAATTGACAGAGGAGCCATCCAAGCGCTGACTTCAATACATCATTCTGTCCTATGTCTGCTTGTGGCCAACTTGACTACAGCACTCAAGTCCTGCTTACGTTACCACCTGCCTGTGGTCACATGCAAGTAAGCAGCTCATGTCTGTGATTCCCATGTAGTTTTGTGTGGCTTTTTAAACTATATCCTGTGTTAGCAGGAGCAACAGCATTAACATCCCTTCCTACATTAGTCAGAAAAGTGGTTGCCTTTTTCTTACTACTATTTCTCTCTTCTCAGGAAGAGAAAAGTATTGGACGATCTCTTCAAATCCAACCCTAAACCAAACATAGTATCCTAGTTCTTTAAGCTCAACTAAAGTGCAGAAAAGCAAGTGCTACAAACATCATGTTGATAGACAAAACAAAAAGTGAAAAAAAAATTTAAAAAAAAAAGTTTTCACCATGATCTCAGGAGTTCCACCTGTCAGTTTTCTCCCTGCAAGTATGCGAAGGGCATTCGCTTTCCATACTTCTCTTTCCAGGAACAAGAGGCTTGAATTCATTTAAAACAGTTTTAAACCTTTAGAATTCCAGTTGTTGAGAAAAGGGAAAGAAAAACACTGGAAGTGATTTTTTTTTTGTTAGTGTCTCGTTTAAACAACATAACCAATAGATCCCAACACGTAAACTAAGAGGACATTGTCATCATGTAAACTAGAATACTCACATGTAGGGTACCTTGTTTTCTCCAAACTACTAACATTTCATTTGGCAACACCCATCATTAAAGCGCACTGTAACAATCCAAGATCAAAAGGGCACGCTGATACAGAGAGCCATCAAGACTCATCCACAGACTGTGCTCATACTACACTATTCTCTCATCTCTTTGTACATTCTGCACAACTCCATTTGGAAGAATACCAGAGTAATTGCACAGAAACCAGCAATTTTCTTTTCTTGTCAGCAAGTTGTTTCTAGAACAGCAGGCATCGCAGCACTACACTTACTGATAGGAGGCACGCTTTTGTCAGCTTCCTACAGCAGTCTTAGAACTGTAAGGCTCCTGATGGCTGCTGATCAGAGGCCTCTGCTAGGAACCTTGGCCACACTGCTGTAGTTAGATGCATTCAGGCTCACTTCACAAGGCAGTTATCCAACATAACAATAGAGAAGGCGTGAAGTCATAACACAAATTTGTGTTGTTATTGAAAAAAAATTTCTGCCCATAGTCTTTTTTGCTCATGATCAAAGTCTGCTCTGTAGATTTAAAGTACAGTGAGCAGCTCCATCACTTTACATGCCTGCCTTATCATTTGAAACAAACTGTACAGTTGACTTTTAGTTCTTTAAAACACAGCAAACTCTTGCCATGCTGACATATGACAAAATATTTTGCACTGATTCTCAGAAAAGCACGTATGAGAAAGCATTTTTTTAAAAAGGAGAAAGAGACTGAGGTAATAGAATCAAGTGGTATTTAGCAGAAATCAGGATTAGGTCTGTGTATTCACATATCCACTGACCTGTTTGGGTTGTAGGTTACTAAAAAGTGCATTGAGTTAACTCCTATTATTATAAATCCTATTGGTCAGAAACATAGGAAGACATTTTAAAAGAACAATTCAAATTAAAATGTGTATGTCATTAACCATGCACGTCTCCAAAAAAGTATAGCTGGACAAGTCATCCATGTATTTAGGCAACAAAAATGGTAGCATCTAAAAGTGGTAGCATGGTGATGTGGAATTTGGTTTAATTTCCTTCCTTGATGATAAATCTGGTTGACAGTAACTGGAAAAAAAAAAAACTGCAATGGGATTCTGTTTTATTTGCATTAGTGTAGTTAAGGACATGCATGCATGCAAGTGAAAGAATAAAATAAGATTTCTCTTCCTTTGCCACTGAGCATGTGTTCCAGCCAGCATTACAACTGAGCTAGTGGCAAAGGAGCACTCTAGCATTGCAGCCCATGTTTGCAGTACAGAGAATCCAACAGTCCCTTCGGTTCACTCATACAGTCGACATCACAGTTCTTGAGAAAACAATTCTTCATTTTTAGGCACTGCCAGACATTTTCTATTTCCACATCAGAGCAATTTACAGTCAATTCTGAAGAGCTTGTTCTATTTTAAGAAATCCTGAAAGACTGCCATCATCTTTGCAAGCAAAGGCCATTCTTTTCTGCTTCCATAGGTTGTTCACACAGCATCACTTCGTATGATGATTTCGTCTGTTTTCATAAGAGCACTGAGGTAAGTTAGTTTGCAGAATAAACATCAGGAACAGAAAATAATTAAGATATCGGAATGAAACAGTCACTGCAGATTAGTTGTGAATTCAAATTGGTTTGATTTAGCATTAATCCAAACAAAAAAAAAATCCAGTTTCAAGTCAGTTGTGTGTCTCACATTAGCAGGAACACTACTCTGCATTTCCAACCAACCCCTTTGATACAAGAAAGTTCTCATCCAAAACAGTGATTCGCCAAAGGGTTTAAAGGTTAACTTCAGTTACCCTTACTTAGCAAAGAGACTTTTAAGCTACTCCTAATAACCCCCCCAATTTCCACCTTCTTATAATTGCACAGGACAAAGTGAAGCTCAGTAGTGGCAAAAACCAGTTGGAGAATTAGAAAAGCTGCAAGTTTTCTCTAGGCCTGCAGTGCTTTCTTTTATTATTGCCATCTTGCATGCAGTGCTCTACAGCCTTCACATTTGATTCCACAAGGACATTTTTTTCCCCTATTTCAAATGCACATAGTTCTATTGATACTTTAAGGCAGAAGTCAGCTCTGCAGCCAAAAATTGTACCACTCTCCCTACCCGCTCCATTTCTTCCTGTCCCACATGGGCACCCCTCAATTTATAGTGAACTGGGTTAGGAACCAAATCCAGATGTGGTCACCTACAAGGAAAGGACTATACCAAAACAAAATATTTCCAGTCATGAAAGACACCGGAAAGCCCACCCTCTTGGTTGTGTCTTTTGCAGACAAGGAAAAGTTAAAGTGCTCAGGGACCAAAGAGACTTGGAAGTGGAAGACACCACGTCATTTTGTTGTATATATTGGAACACATTCCAAGTAACTCAATTTCAGTATAAGAATAACACAGCAAGTTTGTTAAGTTAGCACTCTCTTTGAGGTAACTTGTGTCTGCAAATAGTCAGCTTCTATAAAATGAACTTCAAATGTCTCTAACTCAAAGCACACGCTAGATAATAAAAAGGTAAAATACTGAAGTATACAGCTGTTATGCATTTCATGGTTGTAAAAACAGTCACAGATGGCACCTGCAGAGAGCAAAGTCAGGGCTGAAAGCTTGCAGATTTCTAGCTTACCCCACAAGCATTTGTCCTTGTGGAAAATGAGCACCTTCCATCAGACCTTCAGCCAACATCTGTGTGTCCTGTGTTGTCATGTGCCCCCTTCCTGAGTACATGAGGAGGTGTTACTAGTGGGATCATAATACACCATTTCTTAATTGTTACTAATCAAAGGAATACACATTTTATAACAGCTACTGCTATTACATAATCAGAGACTTCTCTTTATTCAGAGCTTTAATTTTTGTTCATTATGTAGTCAACAGAAGCCAAACTACCTACAATTTTCTTTCCTTGCAATTAGCAGTGAGTCAATGAAAGACAAACAGCTGATTTTTGCAGGTTTTGCTGCACTCATTCAAAAGAAGTTTAATCAGCCCTCTGGAAGCAATCCTCCCGGTGCAATGAATTTCAAGTATGCTTGAACCTTGCATGGGTGCAAGATAAATAGAGAGGTTGAGAAAAAAAATTAGTTCTCTACCACAAACCATTACTTCCATCTCAAACAACAGTAAGTAAAGCCATATCATTTGTCTAGTAGAAGACATTAACTTAAGAGAAACCTTGCAGAAAGCAATCAAAACTCCCACAACAGTTTCATAAGTAATGATAATCTCTGGTTAGACACTTACTGGTAGTTCATTACCATCTGGTAGAGTAAGTGCCAACTAAACATCAGCTACCAAGAAATGCCCAAGAGACAATTTATGTGATTAAAGTCTTTGATATTTATTTATTTGATAGCATAAAGGTAAATAGTAAGTTTTTGCTTCACCTACTACAAAACTTAACTTGTGTCACTGGCAATGTAAGTCACCATCTAAAAGGTCACTAGTAACCAAGAAGAAAGCAACGCTTTACAGTTCAAGATTACATTAGGTTTACAATTAATGGAAACGTATCTGGGATTTAGTTCTTAGTTCTCAACAGGGTGACTATGTCTTTAAATCACCCAGGATGACAGTTACATCTTAACTCAGGGGAGGGAAAACCAAAAAAACCCAACACAACCACAAAACCAGAGGGCTAATTTTAAAGATCCTAACTCAAACATACAGAAAAATCAGATGTATTCAGTAATTGGCTAGAGAAAAATGTCAGACTGCTCATCTCAGAAAGGGAAAAAAAAAAAAAAGACAAATGAAGATATTCTGCCTACAGCAGAGGGGGAAGAACACAACCCTGAAGATATTTCTATGAAGCTAAACAAACTCTAAATGTACATAGATGGTCTTAATTTAAACGGAAGATAGTTCACAAGTTGCTTCATATTTTAAGTATAACATCACTATGAAAAAATAAAGCTGAACCTGGCAGATTATTAGCTCATTGCTTCTGCTATCCTGTAAGATGTTCTACAGTTCAGCTTATGGTATAGGCCAGTGCTGTCACTTTTAAATAAATTTCTTCACATCTCAAATCACTGTGGTTGTGAAATGCAAATAATTAATGGTGGTTATAATGAAAATGCTAAAAAAAAAGTTCTCTTACATAAACATGATCTCCACCATTCAGTACTTTAATTCTCTGAAAAAGGTAAAAAATCCGTGGATATACACTTTTGGGTAAATGAAAGGTATGGGATGGGAGAAGCTATTTTCATAGAGGACTGTTCAAGATTGCCATGTCAAATAAAAAAAATAACCGCAAAAAAAAGTATGTTACAATAAATAAGATAATGGGTTGGTTTAAAAGTACATTGTATAGCAAAGGGAAATAAATGTCAAAGCTGTAGGCTAACCAGACTCCAAGCATTGGAACAGGGGAAACAAACAGCCTTCATATCCTCAAAGCCTTTTCTTCATGAAAACTTCAAGTCAGGAAATCCTTTTTTAGATTTTTTTTCTCACTGACTAATAAAGTCTTCGCATTAAGGCCAGTCAGGCCAAGGTAGAAGTCACCACTTACATTCAAAGATCTTTCCTTACAGTTGAAAAAACATTTGCTTATTTATTTTTACTTTTCTTGTAGGGGACCAGATAACTCACTACTTAAGTGCTCAACATAGGCCAGAGAAAAAAGAAAGCTTGTCTTCAAAGTTCAAAAGCAGGATTCAGATCCTGCTGCCATTAGCAGAACAAACAAACAAAGGATCAAGATAAAGAGAAACACAGCAATAAAGCCTATCACGTCTGTTATGTTGGTTTCAGACTTCTTTGGCAACGTCTCTTGATTTAGGAGCACCAGCCAGCAAAACCCCAAATCACTTTGAAAAGGTCCCGTGCACTGCAAGGACATGTGGGAGGTACACACACACTACAGCTGCTCATCAAACTTCTGCAGCTCAAAGCCAAAAAGCTGCAAACTCTCACAAGGCAAGCATGCTGTGAAGATGTACCGCAATGTTAGTGTGCCAACATGTAAATACCAGCACATGGGAAGTTTTATTCCTTTGCTGCAACAACACGCTTCATGGAAGGCATGAAGCTTCAATAGGTGTTGGCCACTTCCCAAGGAGAAGTGTGAAGACCCTTAGAGGAGGCTGAAAAAAGCAGTTTCAAAGAGCCCCCTGAATATGCATTGGGATCTGAAAATCCTCGTCAGCTTCAGAAACCTGAACATAAGTGGCCAAAAAAATATGCAGTCCAGATCTGCTAATGTATGAAAATAAGTCTGTCTGATAGAAACATAAAAAGTTGACGAAGTAGTGACTCATCAAAACAAAGCTCTTTTTCCAACTACATCTAGACACAGTTTAATAAATCCCTTTCTCCTCCTTCCCAAGCCTAGTTATTTGTTTGCAAAATTGCAAACATTTTTTATAAGGTATTACAAATCTAACTCCTCAGCCAGCATACAGCTGGGAGGAATACATCGGAAGAAAGATGAAATTACTGTCACAAGACTTAAACATGTTAACATTGATCCAGATCCCATTCAGATTACACTAAAACTGATTAGCACTCCCTTGCAATTTCCATTATTTCAATGAAAGTCAAGAAACAACTAATTAAGGCCTTAGGACAGCTTCTTCCTTAAGGGCAAATGCAACCCGTCCATATTCAAAACATTCAAATATGGCAAAGTGTGCATATTTTTCAAAACCAACATTCCCGAACAATGAAACAGTTTTTGAAATAGCAAGTATCAGAGATAAACGAGGCTGAATAGGATGTTTTGATCTTCTTTGAAAATGACAAAGACTATAGGGAGAGTTAAAAGACTTCTAGAGCACAAGAAATGCACAGCTTGTTTCTAGAAAAGTGTAATCCCAACTCATTTAAAAAAATACTATCTTGCTGCTACATCAGAACAGTAGCACTATGAGTACACAAGACTGTCATGGCATAGAACTAACTAAACTATAAGTAGAGGAATTCTGTAGTGTCCAAACTCTTCATCACAAACCCTGCAGTACAGTTCTACCTCTGCAAATTATTTGAGAAAAATGTGTATTTCCCCCCTTCATTCTTCATATGATTTAATAAAAGGATCTTAAGAGACCAAGGGGAAACGAATAAAATTACTTGAATGAAAGTGTACCCCAGACCTGAGCTATCCCATGACAGGATTGCTCTCCCATGACTGGCAGCTCAAATACCGCATTATAAGCAAGATGTACACCAGGATTCAGTGCTGCAAAACTTTGGCATTAGACCAGTAGTAAATAAACAACTTGCCTCCCATGCCCCCCACCAGGATAAAACACATACAGCTACAGTTATAACCAGCTCAGCACATGTTTAATTGCTTGGGCTTACCTCTACAAAAAAAAAAAAAAGAAATCTTCAGAGGTCTTCAAATTGGAAAAGAGACAATGTTCTTCCCTGCATACTGTCTTACAAACTAACTAGTCTATTACTTCACCTCACTGCAAATGGACTTAACCTAGCAGATTCCAACAATTAGGAGAAAAAGATAGATCTATCAGCTGGGAATTGTTTTATTTGGCTTTACTGCTTTAAATGGAGTTAATACCTTCCTTCAATATGTTCCCAGCATTTTTGGCTAATATCAGCAACATTAATGATCCAATTCATTGTTCCCTTGTTCAGGTCCCATCTATTGCTCCACACACTCATCCTTAATTTTTCTCCTCCCTTTTAGAAAGGGGTCTTTGATATTTTGTCTGCGTGGTCACCATAGCATACAAGATGCTGGACTGGCTCCAACAAGACAATAAGAACTTGACAGGAGAGTCATTTAACTGAGGTCACAAATATAATTCCTGCTAAAGGTAATATGCAATTGAGCATAGTACTGGTGTTCCAGCCAGCACTGGGCTGAAGTCAGAGTACTTCAACTACCTCTGGCCTAAAGGTTTCAAAACAAGAAGTTAAGGGAGGAGCTCTACCTTACACACTTACCACTTACTTTTTCCAATAACAACACAAGAAAAGCTAATTGTGGGTCAGATCACATATTCAGCTAACCTAGTATCTCATTGCACACAGTGGCCAGAGTAAGGCTTGTTGACACTGCAGCAAGAGTTTCACAGCTTAACCACAAGCAGTTTTACAGTGGAACCATGGTATGAATTACTCTTCAAGAGTGACCAGCCTTCCTGGACTCCTTTGCCCTTCAGGACTGCCTCCCAAGGGACTCTGCCAACCAGCCTTCTAAACAGGCCATGATGAGCTAGTGGTTACTAGTCTTGGCCCTCTGCAAGTATGAGGTAAAATATACTAGGTAAAAGGGAAGCGAAAAGTTTATACTAAAGCATTTTAACTTTAATGAGAACTGGTTAAGAATCTGCACAAAATTATGCATATTAGCTTGTTAAACTACTGTAACTCAGTGTATCGAAGTCCTTAGTCTCTGAAGTCTCTTTTGAAATGTTAATGTAGTGGGACAGGTACTTCACCCCTGTATTCTAAGAAGATAACTTCCTTGGTTGAAGGATACTTCACCTATCCTCTCTTCTTATAATACCATTCTATTTTTCCCCCTCATGAGTAGACCTTTACTGATAATTCAGATTCAGTTCTTCCAATGTTAAAGCAGTTTATAATGCTGCAAGAGCAAAAAGGAGCAGTGTGTGGTATTGACAGCATTTTCAAAGACATCTATAGTGGTTCTGCATCACTGGTGTACCACATGCTTTTACTCCACCTCCACACTGTTCTTTTCATCATTTACACAGATTACTTGATCACAATGTTTTGCTGTACTTTTAAATGCTCCCCAATTTCTAATCTATGATCTTCTGTAGCTGTGAGTTGAACAAAAAAAATTCACACATAAAAGTTTTTATATTTACTCAAGACACATACTGACCATGAATTTACCCAGTTCCTTCTTCCCTATGCTGATTCCCACAGTGACATAAAACAATTCTACCTCCAAAGAAATCAGCACAAAACACTAACCATCCTATTGATAGCGTCCACTTCCAAATCAAGCAGGGTGCTGTAGCACCCACAAAGAGCCTCAGTAATGCCATTGAGCAGGCAATATTTCACATACTAGGTCCTTATGGAAATGCCATATAAGCACCTAAACTTCCACTGGGAACAGAGAGTAACAGATATCCCCTAAGAGTCCATTGTTGTTGTCTGTTTAGCTTTGTTTGATAGTTTAGAACTATCAAAACTATCAAAAGCTTTAAAGTACTTTTACACAGTTTTTAACAAAAAAAAATATTTGGTTAATGTTAAATATGAAGTAAAAACACCACTCTACAGCTAGAAAATGGGCCACTTTTCAATACATTAATGATGTCTTAATTGTCTGAGTTAAAACCAACATTCAAACATCTTTACTAGCTACTGCTGTTTATCATCACTGGAAGATCAGACAATCTCTTCAGTTAGAAAGAAGAAATCGATCAATAAGAATGAAAATTTTATTCAGCTCCACAAAAGAGAAAAGTATCAACTTATAGCTCGCTGTATAATACAACACATCAGTTGCACATGATATTACATTCAGTTGTAGTGATTAAGTATTCTCTTTGCAGACAGAAGCACAAAAAAATACTGATTTTTCACCTGATTGACTACAACTAAATAATTCTACATTGTAGAATAAAAGGTGGTTTTCTGCCATAGCACCAACTGCCTTTGTTGAGACTTCTCTATATTTCTAATAAAAGAGCTCAACCGTAACTACTGCTAATTATGTAATTTTTGGAGTCAAGTTCTAAAACCAGCTACAAGGGCAGCAACACTTCAATAATCTTGACTTGCCAAGCGGATGCTCTGTGCTAAAGAAAGCATAGCAGAAGCACTTTTAAACTTGCAACCAAAATGTATCATTTGACACAAGAGACACATTTTGCTCCTCAAAATTTAACAGTTTAGGCCAGTACTGGTTTCCTTTGCCAAATCTATTCTACCAGTGTAGTTATGCTAGTCCAGGTCTATGTGGCAGGCACGACTACAAGAAAAAGAAGAGATATAAAGGCTAAGTAAGTAGGTTTAAAACAATTCTGTATTTATGATAGTTATCACAGGAAAGCTAATAATTCTTGCAAAAGGACTAGAAAAATGTAGTCTGCAAAGCCTTCAATAAGATTTTATGAACTTTCACAGGAGGCATTCAGAAATGAAATGATGGGGAAAGAACAACAACAACTTCGCAGCTCAAGACCACTGGCTTTCAAACCCGTGCTGCAGGAAAATCAAACATGACTGCATTCACTGCTTAAAGCACAGTGTTTTATCAGCACTTTCAAGAGCAAGTCTGCCCTTACCACAAGTAATAGACTGCTAGAATTGACAGAAAAATCTAATAGCCAATAAACAGCCTTTACACCACTGCATTAAAAAACCCCCGAACTTAGAGGTTTTACGTAGCATCTGGAGAGCGTGCTACTTCAGAAATTAAGATATCTGCTCACCTCACTGTGCTGGTGATATTTGCAGAGGGCAGAAGATACCTTTTCTTCAAGTATTCACCAAACCAATAGGAGAGCCAAGTGGCATCGGGTACCACCAGGGACAGCATGGAAGTGACGCACTCCTGGCTACGGCAGAACAGTTCACCGAGACAGCAAAGCATTATACAACTCGGGACAGCTTTCTGAGTGGTAGAAACCAGCTATGTTTTTGAAATCTAGGTCTTTACCAAAACACAACAGGAGTCCCACCCTCTCCCTGCACTGGATTCATGCTCATATACTCTGTGCCATTTCCACTAGAAGGCAAAAGGCACTGTCTGCAGCCACCCAGGCAACAGCAGAGTGAAATGTTACTTTTTCATTTAAACAGAAAAACTTTCAGAAGAGGAATGAAAGTTTAAGTAGTCTAGATCTTTAGAAGAGATAGCTAAACTTTTAAAGGCCATGTCAAACAGTGATGAGGATTGGGAGCAACAAGAATTATCTATATTTGCTGTGTAGCAGAGGAAAAAACATCAAACCCCACCAGCATTAGTATGTCCAGACACCCTTATTATTCACTTTAATGTCTCAATACCTTTTAGAAAGGGCATTCCTTAGTGGGTTTTGTGGTTTTTGTTTTTGGTGGGTTTTGGTGGGTTTTTTTTCCTCCCTCCATTTGAAAATATAAATCTTACTTCTCTACTCTCTATTCCAGTCATTTTTGACCTTCTTGCCCTTGAGATTAATTTGATGTAAGAAAGCACATACTTTGCACAGGACATAATACTCTGTATGAGAGCAATTATTAGATTTCATAAAAAGTGAGTAGGCATCACCACACTTTTTTCCCACAAAATATTTTTAGGATGGAAGGTAGGACAAAAATGTTGGTTCAGTCACCTCCAAAAGAACTCTTTATAATAAAGAAAGACTATACAGGTAAGACACATTCCACTAAGTTATCATATTCACATACACAAAAAATTAAACAACAACAAAAGAACACCCCACAAAACCAAAACCCACATTCTTAATGTTTGATTCTTGTAAACAAAAGTTTATAGCGAAGCCTCCCAAGCTATTGAAGCTGCAACATTAATAAGTAATTGTTAATATGTTGTTATGCAATTGTTAATATATAAGTTTTTTAAATGCATTAAAATCAGAATCAGCATTTTCTTGGCAGTTTGCCATTAAAGATCAACAATTATTACATTTTCGCAGTAGTACTGCCAGCATAGCAAGCTGGTAGCAATCCAACTGAAGAGTCATTCTGTTTCAAGCTTGTTTCCTACCCAACATTAATCGAAATTGGTTTACTTGACTAATGCAATAAAAGCAAGACTGCTGTCACTTAGATTATACCATCCATTGGATATCATTGCATAGCTGAACTATAAATATAATTTATATGTACACACAAAAATTCCACAATATTTAATACTATGGCATATTAGTCCTAGAAAAGCCCTTGATCATAGTAGCAAGAGGTTTGCCATAGATGAAGTCTGAGGCATAGACAACAGCCTCCCAGGGAAACCCAAAGGGTAAAACACACCTACCCCATCATTTCCCCTTGAAAATATTTGCTTTCACTGCATCATTTAGAATTGAAAGTTCATTCACCAAAATAAAACAACGTATCCAGAAAAGAAACCCTCTTATATCCAAAAAGAAACACAATGCCTGAGCATTCAGAGTTTAGAAAGCCTCTCATATATGTAGACCACCACCTATTTTCATTTAAAAATCGCAGCAATAATACACACCTACAAAAAGCCTCCTCTAAAAACAACCTCAGAACCCGAAGAAAATGCAAAGAGCAACAGTAATTCCAAAGTGTCAGAAAATATTTAATATTCAAACTTGTTTTCACATAAACTAAAAGACATGCCATATTCAAATACAAAGCCTCTTGCCATCAACAACCATGACCACTTTAGAATGAACCAGTTCATTGCATGCTGAAGGAACACTGTTCGTCAAGAAACCGGTTTCTGGCATAGCACTATTTATAGTTACTTTTGCTTTCTCTGAGAGCCTGCAAATAAGATGTAGACATTAACACCTCTAGAATACAATTAACTTCCCATTTAGCTATAGCTTTATTCAGCATGACTGCAGATCAGGGTAGCAGCAAACAATTATTGAAGCTTAAAGAACATTTTAAAAATAAGTACCAAGGCCTCATATTTGTTCTGAAGCTGTTTTATTTTCAGGGAATATTGTTTAATTTAATTGTATTTATATTCTGAAGAAGGTCACAGAAACTGGAAGATACAGGAGAGTGCTGCTATTCTCTTACTAGAGAGGTCAATGCAGACCAAGCTGGAGAACGTAACTGAAGTGTTTGTCACCAAATATGCCTCAGCCCTAGTAAGCACCTGGACACAGATCTCCATGACTACTGAAACTGCAAACCAGCTCATTCTTAACTTGCAGAGTTGCCTTTCACAGACAGCAATGCGAGTCTTCAAGGCCATACAAATTAGGTATCTCCGACAAGCACATATATGCCTCCCCATAGCTATTCCATTCTGGAACACCTTCCAGGAAATGTTAAAGTGAGTTGGAGGCAAAACAAAATGAACAAATCATTGAAGAGAAACCATGTGCAAAACACAGGGCAGCATGTAGAAGTAGTTTTTCATTCTTCTAAACACTGGCCATCTCAATAAGATGAAAGGTGTGTATCGGTATGCAGCTCATTGGATAAAGCACAAATTAGGATCTATTCATCATCATTCACCCTATTTTGTTGTTGCTGGAAGAAGGAGGAAAGCGAAATTTTATTTCCTTTTGCAGCAGAAAGAAGTAATCCACGTGCAGGTTGGGCATAGGGTTGGAAGGGACCTCTGGAGATCAAGTTGGACTAGATCATCCACAGAGGTCCCTTCCAACCCAAACCATTCTGTGATAAGACTTAGAGCTAGTCACCAAGATAAAACCAGTTTTTTTTAATCCAAGGTGTGAATGAACTAATCATCTTCAGCAAAAGGAACTTTTAGTTTCTTTGAAATGGGAGCTAGAAGTCATCTTCTGAAAGCAAATAACTGCAGGTCTGCAACTACTAATATTTGCATGTGTTCAGAAGAAACACAAGAGGCATGAAAGAACTTGTACATTTTGTCTGCTTTCACTGACAGACTACTACATAAAGTCCTCATACAAAATAAAAATCAGTCACAGTCAAGTACAAGCCCTCATCTACTTGAGGGATAGAACGGTGTCCTGGCTTTGTTAAAAACAAGTTTCTCTTTTAGTGAATTTAGTGAAATTTAGTGAATTTAGTGAAACTTGTTTTTAACAAAACCAGGACGAATGGTCAGATGTTTATGACCCAGAAAGCTTGAGTGCCTTCCTTGCATTCTGCTGTGTTACAAGACTGAGATGCTGCTAGTTTTTTCTATGCTTGTAATTCTTCAACTATGATTCTGGGGAAAACATGTATATTCCTAGTACTGATAAGGTTATTATTTAATGCCATTAAACGCCATTTGACCAGGACTGAGTAAGTGCTAGATAATGGATCAGATCACTCTTCACAGTAATTCAATTACAACATCACTCCTTAAGCCTTCTAAAAATAAGTAGTATAATGTAAGTAGTGTGACGGTAAGGAAATTACATTCAGGAATGACGTGAATGAGAACCTTAGCTCTTAGATTCTAGGTGGAGGAGATAGGTACTTACAGGTATCAACAACTAATAGCACCAGAAACCAAACTACTTCATTGATTATGTTTATTAAGTTTGTATCTATTATCTAGACATTTTACATGGAGGTGGAAAAATGGAAAAAAAGTTCAGCATTTCTGAAGTTGTCTACCTGCATCTTAGCGTTCTACATACAATGAACAAAGCATAAGTAACAAAGTCCCTGGTAAGCATCACTTGTTAAACTGCATGACCATTGTACAACATGGACAGAAAACAGTTTTCAGTGAAAACATAAGATTGTTCCCACTTGTGAGAGGAATAAAACCTCACAAGATTTTGAATCAGTCAGTTATTACACACTTGCATCACACAAGGCTTTTACACAATACTCATCTTTTCCATTGTTACTTTTTTCTTTTCTCCTTTAAATCTGTAGCCTATATAAGACAAGTCAAGTAATCATGGGAGAACTGAACATCAGGGATGAAACAAGCAGCTGAATAACCTCTTTACTCGGATAAGCAGCAGCTGAATAATTCCTTGAGCAGGCCCACAGATATCCTGGCTTGGCCCTTTAAATAACACCTGCTACACACAAAGAGAAGTTGTGCTTAAGTTTACTTGAGGTTTGCATAGTTACCATTTAAATTCACATACAAGATAAGAAATGCCAGCAGGAGGAAAGGATTTTAGAATGTTAAAGCACTTCCAGTAAGACTTTAAAGAAGATTAGAAGCTCTGTTGAGTTACTTATTGCTTTTGCATTTAACTGCAGGTAGTTTGGGAGCATTTTCCCTCAAGTAAAGGTTTACCTTGTACACATACCTTCTTAAAACTTGTCTTCACCTTTTAGACTGACTGCTGGCATAGAAAACAAAAATGATTGCCAAATCATTATGACAACACCTTTCAAACAAGGCAAACTTCTTAACACAAACAAACAAGATTTCTTGGCTACACCTAGTCTTTGCAGGTAGCAACAGAATTATTCAATTGTGGTTATTTCTGGCTCTCTCCCAACCCTGCATCTGTGTTCTAAGAAAAGTGCATGTCTTTTTTTGCTACCAGCTCCTGGTTCTATATTGGTAAATTCCAATTTAATTCCAGCAATCACAGCAGGGGAAGAGTATCTCATATTTTAGAATGAATCTGGAACCTTCTACCTCAAGAGTGGACAGACAAGGTCATCACAGCAACAACGCTGCACGTTCAAGACAACCTCCCCTTAAGCAAGCCTGCTATATTGCACCTAAACAAGCAAGCACATGGAAATCTGGAATTAAAAAGGGAATCCAGGCAGGAAGACAAACCTCTGGAAGATTCAGGCCCTGACAGAAGAGTATGTCCAAATCAAACTGTCACTCCTGAGACTACTTAGTTTACTAACCTCATAACAATTAAAGAAAAAATATACCAATGAACAAAGTGATATTTCTGTCAGATAAAAGAAACCCTAAAATGCACACAATTTTATCTAAGTTCTTAATTGCAAACAATTTTTTCTTAAACATTTGGGAGATCTCTGCTAAGTCAAAATCTCAGGCACTGCTTCAGAACCACCTTACTTTTTTTTTTTTTAAATCAAAATGGCACTTTGTTGTACCTTATTTAAAAAGCTGAAAGTTTTAACTTTATTTCAAAAGCAGTACCATTTACCTACCAAAACAGCTTTTCTTTCAGACTGCCACATTACTGCACAAAAAACAGAGAAGAACTCTTTCTGCAACTTTGTTTCTGTTCATACCCATCCAGGACAGCCTGCATGCCAGTTGTGCTCACAGAATGTATCACCTTATGTGGAAGCAGGTCACCTGCCCTGACAAGTGAATATATTTAAGCCTCAAATACCCACTCACAGAGACCACACAGGCACTACTAAAATACTATTTTACACTCCTATTCTACACCAGAGAAAAAGTAAACACATTTCTGGTTACAAATCTCTAACATAAGGCTGTTTCCCCATACGCTCAATATAATTTTACTGTTGTCATGTTCTTGTGCATTAAAGTGAATGGTACAAGCTACCAAAATACAGAAGTGCCAATCCATAAAGAGTACTTGCTTTCGCATAGTAATTGAAGTGATTAAAAGCAGCCCTAAGTCAAAGTGGAACACTGACAAAGTACGTTGAAGTTAAGAAAAAAAAAAAAGTTTCACTTAACCAGCCAAAGCTTCAAGAACAGAAAAGTTACCTTCTCACAAGAGAGAATACTTACTGATTAACCAAAGGATTGCAAGTTTTTCCTGTCAACTCTCATCTTGAACATAGTGGGACATTCTTTATATTCCCCATGATCTTCTCAACAACCCCATTCCACTTTGAAGCAGGGAGAGCTAGAAGGCCTTCAGGCCTTCTTCCAGAATGTTAAGCCTTCACCTACTGGGTTTGGCATAGTCATTCTGCCATAATAAACTCCACACAGACCAGGCCTGGCAGCTCCGCCTTCCTGGCAAGAGCATAACCAGAACTTAGAAAATGTTCATAATGAGCTGGTGCAGTTGAGCCCCAGGGTCACTTTGAGTGCAGACTCATGATGTCTGTATGTGTCAGTTGTTGCTGCAGCTGATGCATGCACATCATTCTATGGCTGGTACAAGGCAAGGGAGGACACCTGCATTACCAGGCAGCCAGCTAATAAAATAACACAGTTTGCTTCATAATCTGTAAAACTACACCACCATAATGAAGTAATCGCCCACATCAGGAAAGAAACTATGAGCTTATACATTATATATGTGAAAATTCAATGATTAGATAATCTGGTACGGGCTCTGAACACTTAGATATCTGATCTGTATGCAGTTAAAGCTACACATCTCTCAGAAATTAAATACATGAAGTAATGCTAATTTCTCCATCTCCACAAAATATGTGGTGCTAATATACCAACACAACTCGATTCCAAAAGGTTTAGTGTAAGGGAACAACTTAGTTTCCCCAAAGCCAGCCAGCAGCTGAAGTTGACAAGCGAGAGTACTAAACTTCCAGTTTCCATGGAAATAGAATTTGGATCAGAACAGACAGATTTCAGAATTTAAGCTGCTCTCCATCTTACACTCTCAACTCCAACATTCATTTTCCCAGGTAACGACAGTTCAAGAGAGACACAGATGCCATATACATTAGTGATCTAGTATATACACACACATAGATATATATCTATATCTTGAATATTTATAATTTCTATACTTTCATGTAATATACACACACATACATAGATACAGTGAAAAAGAAACCAACTCATTTCTATTGTTGATACGACCCACCAGAAAAGCACAGCAGCAGAACTGTGAAATTTTTAACTGTAAAAATCCATTGTCTTTAGGCGAGAACCAAAAAGGTGTATTTTATCACCACTAATGCAATGCTTCCACAGCAGCTGCTGCCCAGTGCTGCAAGGGAGAATTCCAACTTGTTGATTACAACTGCAGGATGCTCACTGGCAGCTACAACAGTTTGCCAAGGGTATTTATGGCTTCAGTTCCTTGTGTTTGGCAAGAGCAGAGGAAGAGTAATTTTCTGGAAGTATTTACACTGATTTTGCAGCTGATGACAACACTCCATCTGCTCCCAGACACTTTGGTGCCTCTGCCAATTTCTTCCCTAACGTATTGCTTTCTCCAAGCTTCACCAAGGTTTCTCTACTTCCTGAACTTTGTTCTTTCACTAAGTTTGAAGGGGCCATTTCAAGTTGTGAGCAAGATCCTGAGGTAGAAACATCTAGCCCTATGCCTTAATCGCAGATCAGCAGACAAATAGATGGTATTTCAAATTACTCCCCGGTCTCAAGACCATCACTTCCAGAAACCTGAAGATATGGCTGATAGCTTCAACAGAACTGTCAAAGTCCCTGAAATAAAATTGGTCTGGAGGCCAATTTGGAGAAGGAGAGTTTTAAGAGACTCAAAATAATTCATTCTTCTACAAAAAGCCCCATGGAAATCAGTATTTCATCGAGCATTTAAAAACGCGGCCAAGTAAAGCAATGTCCCCTTTATAAAAATATTTGAGATTTGTACCCAGCAAGCCCAATTCTGAGTGCAATACTTGTGGTGTACATTGAACAGATGGAAGGATTCAGTTTCCACCTGTCTGCCTGACACTTTTCACACACAGTGTTAAACATGAAAAGAACTAGCAAAAGCAAATAAAGATTTGAAAGCCTGAAATTTTAACTTTAAGGCATGTATCAAGGCAGAAGTGTACACAAGTAATTTCACTGCTTTCTCCAAGTTTTGTACAATGATCAAGCTACCTTTGTGTCATGTTATGAATCAAGATAAAGTATTCCTAAAAAATGTAACAGCTCATCTTACAGCATCACATAAGTGAAAAATAACACCCCAAATGTCACATTCAGACCTCTTCTTAAGATAAAATACTCAATCCACCATAGAAAAATGGACTGCAAGGTCAGAGATTCCTGAAAAGTGACTATAACTTCCAGCAGCTCACGGAAGAACCATAAGTATTTAAACCCCCAAGGGCTGACATAAACAGCATCAGGCTGCTCATCTGTTTCATTTGAAAGCAGGAAAGTAGATTAGTGTGAAATTATGTCGCTAAGGAATAATCCCAACAGGATGAATGCAGAAAATAAATGCTTTAATCCCTTTTGTATCAGTACACACATGTATAAATTCATTTACTATTAGGCCTAGCTCAGAGATAACTCGGATCTGTGGTGTGCAGGTCGGATTAGATGATCAAAAGGTTTCTTGTGGCACAACACCTGCCTCAAATTATCTATCCTATTTGTTGACAAGAAAAAGAATTTACCTGTAAACACAATAATCCTTTCTTCTAATAATTTGCCTTTCTCCTCTCTTTTCACTGACCACCTAAGCAGAAGAAAAAGGCAAATCATGGCAAGTTAAAAATCAGGTGTCAGCTTTATTCCACTTCTGCAATTTGCCTTAGTTACTTTTAAACCCCAGGACCACAGTGATAAGCCCAGAAAAAAACGATGGATTTGAAATAAGACTTTTTCTTTTCTGGGAGCCCTAAAATATGTAAGCAACTTACTGCTTCAAGTTATAGGTTCTGAGAGAAATTAAAAGCTGAAAAAATCTTTGAAGTGACCAATCTCTTTGCATTTAGGCATTAGACTGAGGTTTGTGTTTGTATCAAACAAGAGACCAATTCAGCAGCTACCATCAAATACAGCAGCTTGTTTTGGCAAGTTCATTTTTCAGAGATCAGATTTAGCTATTCAGCTTTAATACTCTTGTTTTTGAATTAACCATCTGTTCTGTAACATTTAGACAGACCTAGTAAAGTAGGATGTCAATCTCAGGGGTCTTAGGGCTAGAACACTCATATGTACATACCCACAACAGGCAGAGCCCATCAAAATAATAGTAAACCTTCTCAACAAGGAGTTATGTTGTTGATTTTCGTACCTAGCCTGTGGTTTCATTTTATCCAATTAGTAACAGGAACTCGAGCCTACGCAGTACATATTTTAATCAATTAACACAAAAAAAGGGAACAACTTTAAAAGGCTTTGTAACAAAAAGACTTCTATTTACAACAGCTGTAGGTCAGAGTTCTTAATCTAGGCCCTTTTAAGAAGATTGCCAATAATAAAGCATGCTGTTCCACAGTAAATTGTCACTGTAAAAGTAGTGTAAAATTCTTACGTGAAAAGATGTAGCTAGAAAGCTCTGTGTTGCTGTGGAAGTATAGAAGCTTCTTTTTACCCTTTCAAAAAGATATGTACGAGTACACAAATGGTCTGTTACTTGAAGTTACATCAAAAGAAAACAGGATTTATAGGTGCTGCTTGACTAGTGAACTTTTAATGAACATTTTAATCAATTGATCCTTTTAAGAGAAACACACCATCAAGAAACCATTTGTTTCAGCAGACTACCAACATAAGTGGCTAAAAGATGGCCAAAGTATGCTACAGAAACATTTGACAAGCTCAGAGTTCCCAGATCTTTAAAAACCCTTTTCCACCTAAAAACACCTGTGCATTTCTACGCACATTGCCTCCAAAATCATGAATAGAATGGCTTGCAACTGATACTACTACAGTAGTCTCTCAAAGGCGTAGTATGACCTACTTTCACAACCTGGTCAGTAATAAGGGCTTATTGGTCCCAGGCAGACACTTGACTGACCTCCGAGACCTTCTTACAAAAGCCGGTACGACTGCTTTTACAACAGCTCTGGCAATGAGGCTGCATATTATTGTAAAGCTGGTAGCACTGAAGTACAACAATGTTTATTTTGACTCTAAATTAAAGCATTGCAACTACACACCCTTACAGACACAGGGCCTACTACAATTAACTCTTCTATTCCCATCCGTCTTCTACAAGAAAAATCTCACACTGAAGTCCAGCAATACACCAATGTAGAGCAATTTATGTGTTCTCTCACTCCTGCAAACAATAACCTGTGTTCACTGCACACCAGCTTTCCACAGCACAGATGATCATATCTACAAAAGTACTGAGCAGTGGCTCAGATCCACCACATCCCACCTCAACTGGCATCAGTCCACTGACTTTGGAATCAGCATAATGTCTACATATTCAAGAGTCCCATGCTCAAATTTCAATAGTCACTTTTCACTTCATAATATATTGCTTTTTAATGATTAAACTACAGAGCTAAACTATGAGCTTCCAACACAAGCTAGCACATAGTTAAATAAACTCTTACATTTTTACCAAAATCAGGAAGCAAGAGATACCAAAAATTCCCCAAAAAACAATTCTGAGACACTGCAATGACTCCAAATCACCATCTTGATTTAGAAAACAAGCTATCATTAGGATTGATAACTATTGACGCATATAACTAAACAAGCAGCAGAGGATGCCAGAATATATCACTATCCTGAAATCTCCTTTGAAACCTTCCCCTGACTCATAGTATAGGTTCTACTAAATTAACTTTTAATTTACTGATTTTTAAATTAAGAAACCTAAGATTTTGAAGTTCAGGTGCCTATACATAAGTAATTAAATAATGCTGTGATGCTCAGGTATTTGCGAAACTTTCCAAGAACTGATGCTGCAGTTGCAGAGTATTTTTGTACAAGCGACCAGTTAGTGACTTTGCGTTCTTAGTCCTGTAAAGTTTCATCCATCTCTATTCCATTCACTATTGCCTTCTTGCAAGGTTATTTCCTCTATAAGTAAAGTAGTGAAAAATTAGCTTCCCCCCCTTTCTCTTGATAGCATGTGCTAGCTTTTTTTTTTTTGCCTTTTTTATTTTTTTGGTAAAACAATCAGGTAACTGAAAGGAAGAAAATAAGCTTTCAACATGCATTTTACCAACTGCATAAAAGTTTTATGTCAGTACTTGAACCAAAAGAGAACCCCTTCCCTGTACAAATAAAGTGACAGTTTAATGGTTTGATCACAGATTTAATTTCAAGAAAAATTCTGGTGATATAGCACCTGGTGAAAGACAGGGTATTAATCAATTATTCCTCTTCAACTTCATTAAAAACCTGTTGTTCTGCTCCCACTTCAAAGCTTGCAGCTGAAGCTTGATTTATCAAGCTGGGCCCAGTGTTGAATGTTTCTGTAAGTCTCAGTTATCATTAGTGAATTACAGTCTTATTGTGACACAGGCTGCCAAAGTCTAAATACATGAAGGAACACCCACTCTACTATTCCTATCACAAAAAAAGAGTTATGTGAACAAGTTGATCTGAAATACTGGATCCATTATCTAACATATGCTTTTCTCCATACGCACCTTACTGAAGTGCACACATACACCAATTAAGAAAAAGATCTCATTGCTCTTTTCCTATAGAAGAGTCTGTATTTTTAACTCATTACAGGTCTTATCAGTTGAACACATAAATCAAATTTTGTTAGAGGTACCCTGACTAATACCTTTTTTCTTCCTAGTCAATATATTTTGCATTATTTCTAATGTTCACCATGTTTATAGCTATTTTTTCATTAAATAATTCATAGGGAATTTCAATAGATTATACATCTGTGACAAGTTTCCCCTAAAACACAGTTTGTCTGCTGAATTCAACTACAGAATCATCAGATTCCATATTAAAAAAAATCAGTTTCTGGAAAGCTGAGAACTTACCCTAGAATTTTGAGCAAGGTCCTACCAACTTGCCCTGCTCCACACCTCTTTAAACAAAGATTCTGCAGTAGCCAGAAAGAGATGCAGAGAAAGTCCTAGATGTTCTGCATTTATCCAGTAGTAGTGCTATAAAGGTAAGTAAAAATATGTTATAAAAAAACTCACTGAAGAGCAAGGACCTATTTTCACCTCTGGTTTAGTTGCTGGAAGTATCAGCTGATGGGGGTTGTGTGGTACAAAAACCTCTTAAAAATAACCTAAACAGAACTCTTCACGCTGAAAGGACCCACAAGAGCCCAGCCTCCCGCTTAAAACAAGGCCAACACTCAATTCAGACCAGGCTGCTTTCATCAGCTAGGTCTTCAAAACTGACTTGAAGAATAAAGATGCTTCCCTAGAAAATGAAAGCCTCCAATTCTCTATATATCATCATTAACAAGAACACAGTTCAGACACTCAGACAAGCCCTAAATCAGTGACAAATCTAGACCATTTTCTTTGTTAAATACTTTTACAATTAACAAAGTTCAGCGCTATTGAGCTACTCCAGTTTTCCAAACATTCCGAAAGTTTTTCTTAAAGTGCAAAAAGCATTCCCTGTTATTAATGCTTAATGCATTTGTAATCAAGTCAGGTTCACTTATAAGTGCATCATGGGTAAATGCATACACACAGTGTTGAAGTCTCAGAAGTCAACTAGTGTTGACTCATTAAAAAACAACTGGGTGTCTCAGAGCCTGGGACCAGTGCCTTTATAGTGGAATAAGTCAATTTGAGTTTCATAGGAATAATCTATGTAAATAGGTTTTCACATTAGTTTTTAATGTGAACTGTCACAAGTGCATCGCCTTTCCCCAGTTCAAGATACAATACCAATCAGTTATCACAGACAAACCTGAAAAAGCAAACACACAAAAGCAAACCTACAAGTGATTTGTGTCACAATATTTGTTCGGGGATGATGGTTCAAACTGAGTTGCACCAAATTAGTTTACCTCACTCTCTACCAATTGCATTTCTGATGCTTCAAATAAGCTTCAGCATTTATTGACTGAGTGTGAGAGCATCTTACATTAAGACCACATGTTTACGTATAGCATATTTTTAACAGCAAAAGCTGACAAAGTAACACATTTTTACAGGTCTACATAAATCCATACTTTAAGCTTTTTTTTTCTATTCAAATAAAATCTCCACATCTATTAAACGTGTACAAAGCAGCTGATTTCATATACAGATTGCAGGAGGTATAAGATAGATAAAATAGGTGACTTGAGATGTTTGGTAGTTTCAATACTCATTGACCAAAACATGGCAGTAATTAATTTAAAAAAAAAAAAACAAACACCACCACACCATGAAGAAACAGCCAGCAGGGTATCAATCCAAGTGTCAGCCCATAGTCACAAACTGCACCTCCTCTTCTAAGCCTGCTCTCAAGACCAAACCAGAAAAAGCAGCAGCATAAGAGGCAGAGAACTTGGTACCAAACAGTTCTCCAAAGGTAGCGCAGAAGGTCAGAAGACTGGCTTCTTTCCTG
Source organism: Caloenas nicobarica (assembly GCF_036013445.1). Lineage (NCBI taxonomy): Eukaryota > Metazoa > Chordata > Aves > Columbiformes > Columbidae > Caloenas > Caloenas nicobarica. Next base: position 78,368,178 of record NC_088245.1, read on the forward strand.
AGGGCTTGCTACAGCACAGGAGACGGGAGAGATCCTCATGCTCCTATCAAAAAGTACAAAGGACAAACCCTGGGTAATGGAATCCAGTTTAGCTACAGAAGAACCTTCCACACTCAATTCCTAAGGATGATTCTTCCTCAAAGTCTCCCAGGCAACTCATGCTGCTGAAGCATATGCAAAGATTCACCATATCTCTTTACAGTCCTCAAAGAAAGTTTATTTTGAACTAATGTATTGTATTCCATATCATGAAGAGAAGTCTTAAATAAAAGTAAGCATGTTAATAAAGTGATAGAAATAGCTCTTATCTAGATTTTTAAATGACTGATATTTGAACCAAAAATTTGAAATCTGCATAGGAAGAGGCAAATGTAGACAAAAGTTACCAATTCAGACATGTTCAAGCTCTGACTCAGGTTCACACACTGTCAAATTGGTCTGAGCAAATAAGTATTAGCAAACAATACTGTTACAGATAAATTTCATAGACATGCTTGGCCTCCATTTTAATGAAATTAAGTAACATGAATAAAACACAGAAATACCATATCTCAATGCATATACAGGATTCAGTTTGATTAATGCCTTTGAAATGAACAGAAACCATTTGCATCTTAAGCGCTAAAGAGTATAAGGTAACAAGTCAGACACAGAGGTGATGGGCTTGGGATGGCAAAACAGAATCTAAAGTTCTTCCTGTAAAACTGATGATAAAGAATTTCTCAAAGGATACTCTGATCAATTTGCTATTCTGTGGACTTAAGCTTAAAGATTAGAATTTTCTGTTCTTTACTTCATGAGCTCTTTGAAAATCTGTATTAACTCTCAACATTGGGAATAGATCAATTGCAGGAAATCATGTGATCAAGACAGATGTTGGTTGTTTTGGGGTTGTTGGTTTTGGTTTTGTTTTTTTTAAAGGGCTATAAAAATGCACAGAAGTCAAAATACTTACTAAATTTGCCTTGGCTTTAATGCCTCACTTCAACATCAAGCTTAGCAGAAAGGACCCATTTTAGGCTGTACAGCTATTTTTCCAATGACACTACAACAACTGTACTAAGACTGGTTGCAGAAGTCAGTAAGACACGGAACACACCACAGAGCAAGATGACAACACTGGACATACAAGAATATTATTTTGAAGTTTCATCAGGCATAAGAACAGACAAACCCTCATAAAAAAAGCTCTGTATGCTCTAACAGTATTAGAGCACTGGCCATTACAGTTGATACTTTGTAGGAAAAGCTGAAGTTGCAGGAAAAGATACTGTAAGAGTAGCCAGTAGTTTATTATTTGCTACACACAATGTACCAAGTCTTAGATTACACTATACATACACACTACCCCTGAAACCAATTAACAAGCTTATACCATAAATGCACTCTTCTACTTAGTACTTTTGACATACTGGTGTCCACTTACAAGATGAACCTTTCCTTTGATACTTGTTCCTTAAAAGATCATTCATAAAGTACTGTTGTTAAGTATGCCACGAGAACGTTTTTAGATTTCTCTTTGCTTGAGCTTCTCACCAGCAGAGATACTGTACTTTAGCTATGTGCATGCTGTTAATCCACTCAATGTGCTAGGTAAATCAGGTTAGCTTAACATCTTTTGCAGAAGCTTCCCCTGGCCTATGTGACAGCCACAACACACAGGTACTGTTAATGACAGAGGCTCATAGGTGACCTCTTTCTTGTCCATCGTAACTTCACATCTGTGCCCTTGCAGGTTCAGAATTGCATCCTGTATACTGACAGAAATGCTCATGTTGACACACAAGTTAGTCAACTACTTATCTGCAAAGCAGGACTTCATTACAGTGTCGTCTTGCTGGGATCGCCAACAGTCTCGCTGGCTCACAATGGGACAGGTCTAATTAGTCATCTAGTAGCTAAACCTTTTAAATTTTTATGAAAAAAGCCACTGAGAAATAGTAGTTGGATATCCAAATGAAGTTTCTCCTGTAATCTCATACTAAGGTTTGTACTATGAATGAAGCACCTCAGATAGCTCCCTTCCCAATATTAAAATCATTCTCAACTACGCAGTACTTGAAATCCCAGCAAGTAACAGAGGCTTAACATTACTGCTATACATCATGACATCACACTTTTTATGATCATCACCAGGGATTCAAATAATACTGTCTACCGATCTAAAAAAGTATTTTTTTTTTTCCCCATGAGATCCCAGTTTGAGATGGTGACCAAACTTCTGTTAGCTCAATTTCCTAATTGCAGGGCTCAGAAACCAATCTCTTCTTGCAAGCTCCAGAGCTGACAGAAGTCCCATTGGGCCTGCGACTCCACATGGGTCATGGTGCACAGTGAGGGAAGCCATCGTCTATTCACAGAAGCCACCTGCCCATGTTGCTCTGTTGAGCAATAGGATCCATTCTGAAAACTAGGGGATGACGAGATATATATCATCTAATGGAAGCTGGGAAGACATCAACTACATTTTTCAGGTCAGAAAACATTTTACAGCAGGAATGTATGGAGGATATTTCAGATACTACAGCACAATCTTCCCTCATGTTGCATTTTGCACTCTGTTATAGCAGAACAGTCTTCTGCCTACCATGTGCTTGATGTCCATGCAAGGAAGAAAAACAGTACTCTTAAAAACAGTGTTTACACTGAATGCTGTCCTCACTCATACTAGCAAAACTGACAATAATGGAGGTTAATTTGAAATGCTGTCTTCCAAAGTAAAATACAGTTTGTCCAGAGATCATTATGGACTGTTAAAGTAAATCATAGGCAGAAAGCACATAGATTTCTAACTATTTAGGCTTTGGCATATGCATTTAGAATGACAAGCATGAAGGGCACTACAAAATAGGAAAAAATAAAAAATATTCCAGCATATATTTAAATAAATCCAATCATCCTCTTCTCTGCTACCCAGAATCAAAGCAAGTATGTTTTTACAGAAGTTGAGTTATTTAAGAACAAAATAATACTATCTGGAGGTGACAGAGCATTTCTCAGTTAGGAAACCATAAGCCTAAAACAGGAAAGTATATTTTCTATTTCCTTCTATTTATGTTACATTTTTATCTTACAGCATGTAAATGTATTTTAAAAGTCATTAAAATTTTGTACACAAAACAAAGTTTGCACTTATGTGCCCTTACTACAGTAGTGGTCTGTGCTCAGAGAAGGAAACATAGGGCTCTTACAACAGGTGATACTGGTATATTGTAATATGGAAATACAGCCACTGCAGTTCCTTACCCTCTTCTGAGGATAGGTATTTTTATCCTGACAAGTAGTGTACACAGAAAATATTTACCTGCCATAAGCATTCTAGTATTAAAGTCTAGCTAAAAACCAAAACAAAACACAAGCCTAAGTAATTTGACTGTATTTGACAGTCCATACATCTGTAATGGTCAATGTTTCCAAGCAGCTCCTGGAAAAATAATCAAAGTTGAAGAGTGAAGGGAAAAGCAGCAGATAAGTGAAACTAAGAATCTTGTCAAGAAAGATAAAAATGTGGTTAGAGGTCAGTGAAGGACAAGGGGAGGGAGGGGAAGAATTCTAGAAAATTCTTGGCTTGGGTTTCCTATAAGGCTAAGGCAGAGAGCTGCCAGCAACAAACACACTCTCTCCCAGGGAGCAGGGAGAATGAGTACTGACAGGATGTCAGGATCACAACAGGACAGGTGCTCTAAATTAAACCCAACTCCAGGACAAGGAAACAGCAAAGCAAGTGTCCCCATCCCTGGCTCCAAACAGTTCGGCAGCAGAGGAATTGAATAGAGGAACACCTCTATCTGCAGCTGCAAGATTCAAAGAGAAAATCCCAGTATCCTTCTTCCCCATCAAAAAGCAAATGCTGCACTGCAACTAAACAAACACCTAGAAAGCCACTAGTTCATGAACCAATATTTAGGAAGCCTTACAGCAGAGCAGAAAGAATCAGTAGTGCTGTCAGACAGAGCACGTGAACAATTCACTAATTGAAAGTGTTCACAGAATAACAGCAGGTACAGCGGGAAAGCAGCATCATTGGGTTGAGGAAGAACCGCATGTTTTAAAAGGCACATGGTAAACTCAACATCTGGCACGTCAGACCAGGAGAGGATATTCTGGACTACAAAGACACCCACAACAGATGACACATGCAGGTGACTGGTGTCCTGCTCAGAGACCCCCTCAGTCTAAGGCAGTAGACCAGCACTCCATTTCCAGCTCATCCGTGCCATGCCACACAGGCAGCTCATGTCAACACTCTCATCATCTGCCACTCCTTCCCACCATGACGGGAAGGGAGCGCCCATCTCGCCAGCACTCACACAGGGCTGGAGCAGTAGAGGTCAGGATCTCATTCAAGGCCTCTGAATATTACAGTAATAAACCATTGCTGAGGACTTGTTTTGCAATGCATCAGAAACGTAAGATCAGCAAGTCCTAAGAAACCAAACACCCAAAAAAACCCCCTTCTGTCTTGCTAAAAATTTAAGTAAACCAAAACCACCACTTGAGTACTTTTAAAAGTGTGATTCTTTGCTGCTGCTGAGAGCCCAGCTCCCTCCCACCCCACCTAAGAAAGGTGAGCCTCTTTCCTTAACTTCTACTGCAGAACATGGCCCATCGTTCACAGAACTTCAGTTCACCAACAGCAAACTCATAGTCAAGTCTCTTGCCATAGCACATATCACCTCTTAAAGCTGTGCTGCATTTCTGTTCTAGCCTTGCCTGCAGGGACTGCAAGTTCCTGTACTCAAGTAAAAACACGAAAGAGGAAAGCAGCTAAGTAAGCAGCAGGCCTAAGGTAGAATATTATCTTGAGTTACAAGGTCAGAATAAGTTTTCTTGCACCAGATCGCCCTTGCAGATGTCAATCCTACTTGTATTAAAAGGCCTCTAAGAAGAGTTCTCCACAGTCTCCCACAGAATAGCTTAATCCCATGTACCACTGCTTTATTCTATATCAATTTAGTTGCATCCTGATCTGTCCTTGGGAAACATGCGACAGTCACATACCATATCTGTTATGTCAACTTCGCACATACTTCATTTTGTCATCTCCTCAAGTCTTCCATTCTTGGAAGAAGAAAAGCTTAAACACTTTTTATTTATGGTATATCTCAGTTTGAAATCAGATAAATTCACAGGACATAAACTAAGTAAACTGGTAAGCAAATACAGGACTTCAGTGAAAGAACACTAGTAATAAGACAGAAGATTACTTTTCTATGCAGACTATTTCGTAAATTCTTGTTAAATCAGTCATTTTCTGACAGATCTTGTTCACTAGAATGAGTTCTGATGAAAGATTTTACTATGCTATTTACCAACTCCTTAAAAAAAAAAAAATCAGTGTTCCCTTGTATGATAAATAGCCTTTGTTATCTCTTTGGAGTATCAGGTTACCAATTCCAATCCCATTAACAGCATGAAAGCACTGAATTGTATTCAGCATTAGTCCTGTTGCTCATCAGTGCCAGTTCTACTACTTGAAATACACACTCTCAAACACACAGCTTATTCATTAGTTCTGTCCTTGCTCCCAATGAAACCAGCGCAAAGGTTTTGATTGACTTGGAGCCATGGATGAAGCCCAGAGCAAGCATACACACAGAGGGAACAGTTCTGACGACTGAGAACATGTTTTAAAAGGCAACACAATCACTTTCTGATGGGCAAGGACAAGGGTATTCCACCACTGGCATATGCTTCTCTCCAGATGCCAGTTATTCCAAGTAGGAGGGCTAGTTAATGCTGCCAGCCATACAGCTGTAAAGACACATTTAAGCATTTGGTATCTTGATTCCCAATACCGACTTTCAAATATTATTAGCTGTGGCATCTTCCTACTTCTCCAGGAAGAGTTTGACATGTGCAGACATCTGATGAGTTCCTTACAGTCTGTCTTTCCTTCACGTCACGTTGAAGCAGAAGCAAGACAAGGATCTTACAAGTCTTTAAGAAGTACTGGCCAAAGAAAAGGTCCAATTTAGTACAGAACTGGGGAATTTGAGTCTAAGGTTACTCTCCCGTCTAGCTGCATCAAAACCTGCTTTCTTGATATTGTTCACTTAATGCCACGCTAGTCAAAGTTAATATTAGCATTAATCCGCTGGACAATAGCCATAAATTCACTAACTGCCAAATTACATGCAGCTTTTCTACGGTTTTAAGCTTAATATTGAAGAAACACAAACTGACAACAAAAATATCTGCTTTTTAGAAAGAACAAAGAATGCTTTGCACTCAATCTCAGTTTACTTAAAAGGAGGTGATCACAATCAGTACAGGCATGGCAGGAGGGAGGGGAAGGGAGAGAAAGCAGATACGATCTGTTGAAGATCCCCAAACAGTCCAGTGACAAGAACAGACCCTCCAACTCCTAAAGCCACACAGTCTCCCCACTTTGGCACAGATGCAAAACATCTGGCTGCTCAGCAGAATTGCAGCCTTTCCTTATCCGTGCTCATGAAACTGCTGACTGATGATAAAACAAAATCTCAAAAGGTTGCTCTGGAAACTCCAACCCTCCTTTTGAATAACAGCTTGAAAACATTGACAAACACTTCAGGAGTCCAAAAAAATCTTTTAGCAAAAAACCTACCATTCAGTTGAAACAAAAGGAAGTTACAGCTCTTTAAACATTAAGAAGCATACAATAAAAAGAAACCACCAATACTGCCTCACCATTTTAAACCTAGATGATCTAGAGACACAGCAAGGTGCATGCTGGAAAGACATCAGGTACTGTTGCAATAAGGGAAACAAGATACAAGGTTACACCTAGTACAGCTTTCAAAGTGAGTATGGAAATTCAAACTACAACATCAACCCTGGAGCAAGGGCAGAAGCTGGATGGAAGTCAGTTACATTACACATTTCTAGAACTTTCCCTCCCCTTTCCTTTCAAATGGGTACTAAGGCATTAGAATCCGACATCTCAAAACACCATCACGACTCCTGACACTGGGAGAAATAAATATCCTTTCAGCGGCACAAATGTCACATCACAGTATGAAGGCAGGGGTAATACTACAGCATAGGACAATGTTCAAGCTTACCTTTAGAGTTTTGCTGCTTGTTTGCAGGTGAAAAACAAATCCTGGAGTGCCTCACAATTTTTCAAAGCTCGAATATACTTAGTGCATCTGCGTAATCATTTTCCATTCATAAGGAAGGCTAAACCCTCTTAAATGAAACATGCATTACCTACAGTACTCATTCCAAATCCTCAAAATTAACATCAGTCCTACGCAGAAAAGCTTCAAGGATCTTTACAGGTTACCAAGAGTTTACTTCCAGTCTCTCTGTTAATATTCCCCTCTGAGTTCCAGTATCTGGGACTATATAGAGCACATAGCTCACAATTTGAAGATTCAGTTGGCAACCACATTGAGACTTGTCTTGTACAGTGGACTCCAATATCAGAATTTAAGTAAAAACAAATTATAATACTTGGAATTGGCAGCATCCTAGTGTATCATAATGCATGAGTACACAGGTTTTGTTAACTTGTTACTGTGGATTGAACTGTGGAATATTTCCCCAAATATTTTCCCAAACTCAATCTGAAATAGCACAACATAACTGGCTCCAGTTTTAACTTTACTAGAAATGGTTTGGAACTAAAACTAATTCAGTAATATATATTGCTACCTTTCCAAACACTTGAGTGATCTGTTAGCTATGTGTTTTAGGAAAAAATAAATAATTTCTTTATATGCATTTACATATTTGAATTACAGACCTAGTGTGTTACATACAAAGAGACTACAGAGATGACCTGTCCTCATTATCATTCTTCCCTTCTCATGCTAAAGATAGCATAGAGAGTAAAAATAAATAAATCCTCAATAGCATTAGGAATTAGACAATGTCATGTTGAAAGATATCCTAAATGATGAGCCTTATCTCTTCTTGCTGGCTGGGACAGCAGGGGGGCTCTGACCCTTGGAGGGGAGGTAGGCTTTAAGCCTTCACTAGGTGGTCTCTTTGCAGTAGGCTCCATTCCCAGCTGTAATTGCTTGTCAGCCCTAACTGGATGCCTGAACACTCTGGAATAGTTCAGCAAAGTATTTAAACAGATGGATGGTACAGGCCGCTGGAACAAAACTCATTTTTTTCTCTTGCCATGGCTCTCTTTCAGGACATTCCTTTGAAGTCTGTGCCACTGAGGAATCAACAGCTGAGAAACATGTGTTATCATACAACATTGAGCACAGCAACAATATTGCACAGCAAGATGCTTTTGTTCAATAATCCTGGACTATAGAAAGCATTACAATGCCTTTTGTTGTGGGTAAGCCCTTTTTCCAAGCACAACAAGAAAGTAAACAGATTCCTCTCTCCTTTAACGGGTAATTCAAAAGTAAAAAGGTGAATTAAGGGGATTTCTCAAGTGTCTACCATCTGAAAGCTTATAGTGGCTATCTCCTCAAGTTCTCTCAGACACATGCAACGTTCTCTGTATTTATGTTATCACAAAGGGAAATAACAGCCCAATCTGCAGTCCCTGTGGCAGATGTGACAAGCCCCTATAAGCTACAGCTCAAACTCACCTTCTTTTCCCAAGCAGGAAAAGTTCTGTGATCTCAACTTCATAGGTAATGAACCGGAACGAGAAGCTGCAGCAGCACGGCACCGCTCAGCACACGCAGGCCAGCCTCCCCCCTCCCATATTTTATCAGTAAAGAGAAAGATGACATATAGACCTCAGAACAGTAACATGCAAAAATAACAAACATCCTCTCACTAGCCAGGAAAACTATTCTTGTCAAAGCTGCGAGATCACCACACACTTTGAAGTGGGTTAGGAAGGATGAAAAGAATTTGTTATTTATGAAACTGCATTTGAAACTAGACTAACTGTCCAGATTCAGAAGCACAGAACTAGCTATGTACATACACATGAGGACAGCAAGTTATAACCCAAAGCTGATGCAGTTGCCTAATAGCAAGCTTCTATAGAATCAAGTCTCATTTTCACTAAGAAGAAAGAACAACCTGCAACAGGGAAGAGCCATGTATTTACAATGTTTGAGTCTCAAACATTACAGGAAGGTAGGCATTGAGATTATAATATGTCCCATTACACTGTAAAGTCCCAACCCCAGCATGAAAAAAAAATTACAAGAAAACCTGAGCTTTCAAAAAGCCCTAGAAAACCACACAACATTTACATTTAACTTCAAGATAGAGATCTTAAAGACTTCAAAACCCAGGCAAAAAACTAAAATTAGAAAGCAAACAAGAAAACCCATGAATACTAAGCCAATCTCATAATTATAGAGCTCACACACACACACAAAAACACACCACCATACACAAACAAACAACAACCAAACAAACCACCGCCACACACAACAACAAACTCTACAATACAAACCAGGACTGCATGCCTCACGCTGAGGGGGCTCCTCAGCCTAGTCCCCACAAGACAGTTTTCCACCCAGCAATTCAATTTAATCGAGTTTCTTTCTGGAGAGGCCAACAGTACCCTTCAAATTCAGCTTGAGGCAGACTGTTAAGGTACCACAGAAGCAGCATGCACCGATATTGTCAGAGATATACAGGGGATAAAAATAACTCTAGTCTCAAAACCATTACAGCAATGCAAAAAAAAAATCTCATGCTGCTCTCAAAATAAGTGGTGATGATCAATGACTATTAGCACAAGCAAAACTACCATCTGACCAGCATTCAAAAACCACAAGGAGTAATACATTTACATGTAATTATTCTTAAAATCATGTGTAAAAGCACTTGACAGAGATTCAGGAAAGCCTCCACATCCTATGAGGTGCAGGCAGGCAGCTGAGGCAGAGGTCACACTGCCATGCGATGGCATAAGCAGGAACAGAACCCACCATCCCCAGTGCTCAGCTCTGCACTTCAGCAACTCCATCTCCTTTCTATCTAACATGTTCCTTTTCAGGGCCTCCCTTCAAAAGGATTTTTAAAAGTAATGCTTATCAACTTAATTTGTCTCTAGAATTATTGGTGGTGTTTCCAGAAACAGTCCAAGGCACAGTTTTAAAAGACTTGAACGACTTAACTTGCTATTTTTCTATTTTCCTCTATCCCAAAGTTTTTCATCTCCAGAAAAGATAAAAAATAAGATTAATTCAAATAACTGATCAAATTCTGTTGGGCTTGTCAGGGAGGGGAAGGAGAAGGATGGAGAGATTAAGTGTAAGAAGTGAACTACCTTAACTCTCCCAGTTGTTCTAAAGGGCATACAACTAAACACTATGAATGCCAAGCAGACATTTCAGTTCCCTCAGCAATTCATCACATATCAAATCATTCTTTGCTTTAACACACAAAGAGAAGTACTTCTAGTTCAATGTCTAGCCGAATTTCTAATTAGATACCATCAAATAAAATTCAATCTGAAATGGTATTTTCTCTTTTCTTTAAAGAGAGAGGAAGAAAAGTAGGACTTGTTTAATTTGCAACTTAGCCACATAACCCTGTGGTATTCTGGAATGGTATCTATCAAAAGAGGTAACATAACACAACCAAGATCCACATTGTTTCCCTCTGACCTAAAAAGTTGACGTTCGTGAACTACATATCCTTTACTGAAAAAGACATCGCTCTTTAGTTTTACAACACTTAACACAATCACACCACTACCAAACACAATTAACTGGAAGACTGAAAACCCTGAAACAGGTGTCTTTGCAGAAATCATTAGGCAATTGATTTACTTGCTCTCCACAGCCCGGCACATACTTAGTTTTAAACATGTAATGCTGACTGGAGCAGAGGCAGAAGCTTGTGAGGTCCAAACCAGATTTCATAAACCACACGACAGCACTTTTTGACATAGATGTAAGCAGTTTCCAGAAATTTTGTTAAGGTGTCAACCTCTGACATATCTGCAGTTTTAGGATGGAATTCATGACAGGTGTAATTCTAAAGGGGACACTGAAATCTGTCACCTTTCCCCCGCTTCTGATTTTCCACGCTGATGAGACCCACCAGCAATACTGAACTGCAATTTAGCACACCGCTCTGTCGGCATATTAAAACGCCGCTTTGCTGAACAGAAAGTAGGCTGGCACATACCAGACTACTACAGCCCCAAACCAGAATCTGGACCAGACCTTCCCAGCAATAGTTTACAGCTGCATAAATCAAGAAGAATCCGTTTTCTTACCCTTTAAAGTTCATGCCTCTGTATTGTCCTACTGTACTGTATTTGCTTAAGTTTCTTCTCACCAATACTCTCCCACTCACCCCCACAAAAAAAGAAAAATAAATCTCGTACATCCCCTGCTGTCAAAACAGATTTCCTTTCAATCATTTTTTTCTTACTGGGGGAGAGAAAGAGAGGGAGGTGTTGGGGCTGGAATAAGAGATTAATCGCGAAACAGAACGGCACTGTCTGGAGGAGGGGAACGCCGGGTGGGGGGGAACCCGCAACAACCAAAAAAAACAAACCACGCCATTCCACTTCGCAAAAAAAAAAAAAAAAAAAAAAAAAAAAAAAAGTTGGGATTGGGATTTAATGTTCTTTTCGAGGACAGTAAGAGGGAGGGTGAAAAAAAAAATTACTACAAAGATTTCCCCGGATAAGAGAAGTAGCTTCTGAACTTCCTTCCCAAGAACACAGAAAAATATTCTTTACTTTTCCATACGATGCCTGAAGGAAGGAGAAAGACAAAATGCCAACAGAGAGGAAAAGCTGGAGGGAGCTGGGGAAGTAGCGAAGGAAGAAGCGAAAGGGCAGGAACGAGTGCGAGCGGGCAGGCGAGACGCGTAAGGGAAAACGGGAGAGCCGAGAATGCAAAGGAAAAAGAAATTTTAAAAAAATCCGAGGGGAAGCGGGAAATGGGGAACACGGCCGGGAAAGTTGGTGAGTGCAGGCAGAGGAGAGAAGGGGACAACGGGGAAGAGGCGGCCGGGAACAGTCACAAACCCCGCAGTGGGGACGAGCCGAAAGACGCCGGGGAGGAGAAGAGACCGGGGCGGGACGCGGAGCCGGGTGGGCTGCGGGAGAGAGCGAGCAAGGGCAGCGGGAGCAGGGCGAGGAGGGCGGGCTCCGGCGGGACGGCACCGCGCCGGAGTTGGCCGCGCACTTACCGCTCGGCCGGCGGCGGCTCCGCGCCCGTCCCGCGGCGGCTCCCCCGGCAGCGCCAACGGCCCCAACGGCCGCCGGCTCCGCCTCGCGCCCCGCGCGGGGGGGGGGGGAGGGGAGGGGAGGGGGCGGCGCGGCCGACCCACGGCGCAGCGCCCGGGGGCTCGGCCCGGCCCGGCCCTCCGGGGCGCCCCGCTCCTCCCCCGGCCCCGCCGAGCGGCCGCCGCCGCCACTTCTCGCCCAGCCACGCGTAGGGTGCTCCCCGCCAGGAGCGGCCACCCGCGCCTCCTTCCTGCCTCTCCCCTCGCTCCCCTTCACCGGGAGAGACATGTAACGGAACTGGGACGCCAGCACGGCATTGTGGGAGCTCTTAAAGCCGCAGCCGCCCGCTGCCCCCCGCCGCCGCCGCTCCCCGCCGCCGGCCCGGGCGAGGGCGCGTCCGCCCCGCGTCCTCCTCCCCCCGTCACCACCGCCGCAAGCAGCGGTGCAGGCAGCGGCAGCAGCCTTTTAAAGGAGAGGCGCTACAGCCCTGCCTAAAAATAACCCCGCAGCGGGGGCCCTGGGACCGGCCGATACAGTGTGCAGGGGCAGCGGGTACCGGCGGGGGCAGTTCGGGGCGAGCGGGGCTGCCCGCACCCACCTCAGCCGGGGTGGGGGATCCCGCAGGAGGCAGAGCTCCGGTCCCAAACAAGCAGCGCTGCCGGGAGCTCTGGCTGAGGCATAGGCTTGCGTTTATTTTTGTTTTCCCTGAGATTTTTTTTTTTTTTCCTATTGTTTCTGGAAGAAGGAAGAATGCCTTTGGTGCTTATTTAGAGCTGAAATGCGGGAAGCCGGCAGTCAGTGTTGTCAATTATTTCTGCGTTGGGTTTTGATAATGGAAAATTCCTCGGGAAAAAAAAAAATCAAACAACGGCTCAGAGCCCCAAAGGCTCCTAAACAGGCGGCTGTTTTGGGCAGAAAGTTTTGAATAAGAACTTTTAATCAGTTTTGTGTTTATTCAACTTCGAACAGGAAAAATGACTGTTTCTAAAAACAAACCCGCCAAACCTATTTGAAAATGAACTTCAGAGCTGTGATTCACGTATCTTTTTCACTGTCAATTAACATTTGCCCTGGATCTCCTGGGCCACCAGCAGCAAAGTGGCCAGTGGTCATTCCAAGCTCTTACCTGTGCTGATGGCCTTTTCAAAGCTGCCTGTGCACCATGTTCAGAGATCAGGACATGCTGGTCATTTAAAGAAGAGTCTCCTCAAGAGAACTTTTTTTGTTGATTGTGTTACCACCTTTTTAATAACATTCCCATACCATTCCTCTGTGGGCTTTTGAGTGTAGCACACTTTCTCTTCTTATTTTTCTGGTTTTTGTTTTTGTTGGTTGGTTGTTTTGGGGGGGGTTTTTTGTTGTTTTTTTTTTTTTAATTCCTGATTCTTTAGGTGAGAGCAGGATTTTGCTTCCACGTGAACCTGTGTTGATGCTACATGGAGAACATTTTCAACAGCATACACATGCTTCAATTTAAATGTGAGCTTATAAATATTTGCAAGATTTAGGTTTGAGGATGTTTCAACAGATATTTCTAGTAGGTCTGGATCTTGGGTTATGATCACGTCTTCCTTCATGGCTTTATACCATTGAGCATCATTTTGTAAGCACACCTGGCAAGATGTAAGAAGTCTTCTGGACACAGAAGGTCATTCTGACCTGTGTCTATGCCTTTTTGTGCTCTTTTAGACAGACAGAAGTGCTAAGCAGCTTGTGAGAAAGACCTTAAGCACAACATGAAATTAGGTATGGTTAGGAAGAAATTGGAAAGATTAGTTGAATTTGTTGTGGAGCATGTGGTTTACATGATCAGCTACACACACACCCCTTCACCTTAAGAAACGGAAAAGAAACAACACTGGAGGAATACCCCAGGAGACAGGAGTGTTGCTGATGACCAGTTCTGCTGCAATCTACTGGATGCGATTTGTTTGCACGTCATGTTTTTTACTGTGACTTCCAAGAGTATCAACAGACAGTTTACAAGCATGAAAAAACATGCGTTTTCCAGGTAGATTGTTGCAAATTTTTAACCAAATATTCCTGTAAAAATCCCGAGATGTAATGTGCTCCGAATAGCACTGCTTCCTTTTTTCATGAAGCCTGTAAACACACCAGAAGTTACAAAACTCATGGAAGATCTTTTCTTAAAATCCAGGCTTTCAGGGACTCATATGAAGAAAAGAGAGTGATCTGGGAAACTATTGAAACTGTATGACCTGGGAAATTATTGTTAGAAGGAGAAAAGCCATTTTCAAGGAGTTAATGGTTTACTGAAAACAAGTGCTTGATAAGTCATTGCATTTGTATCATTTACCACTCCAGGTGTTCAGCAGAACTTGGGGCCAGAATATCAAACATCACATTTTCTGTTGAAAGCTAGCTTGCCAATTAGTTTCTCAAATCCAACAAATAATTTTTATACACTTACTACATCATTTCCTATTAGAAACTTTACATTAGTGAATGAAAATCGCCCTATTACAGAAGATAAATTAACGGCCACGATTAAGAGATTTCTGGATGTTCAGAACATGTATAACAAGGCATAAAATGTTTATGCTTGGTATTGGTATGGTATTTCACTTGCTGGCAGTGACAGCCTTTATAGCCAGCTAGAAAGCACAGTGGGTTTTTTTAGTATTCTAATGTCTTCTTTTTCCTTTTTGTAATTTATTTATGAAGGCACCAAAGATAACACATTTCTGCTACTTCAAAATAATGTTAGTGAAATTTTCAGAGTAATTTTTGCACAGATTGATAGGCCAGTAGGGCGTCAAATACATTTTTGAGAGTGATTTTTTGCATAAAAAATTGAACTCTTTGTGAAGGTGAAGTGATGGCAAAAAGAGAAAATAAAATCTCTATGTTGCTGGGATTGCATAAACCTGTAGAATTTGACCAAGACTATCTCCAACAGAGATGATGACAATGGTCATTTAAGAAAAAAAGAGGGAAATTATGCTCAAATCCAGCCATAAAATAGGGGTAAAATTGTACAAATCCCACCCCCCATGTAACATAGCAGTTTGGTTTCTCTTTGAGCTATATTGAAAGAACAAGATGCCTTGCTTCCCCAGAAAACTGGTTAGGAAGATGTTATGGAGTGACGTTAAGTTGTACCACCCAAGGACACAACTTTGTGCCCTTGTAGGATACATCCGCTATGACAGTTCCCTGTTCTCAGTGCCCACCCCAACCACTTGCTCAGTTACATTATGTGTAATCCTAAATAATTTGTATTTCATTCAGCTTCAGTCGATCCTTCCTTCACACATTGCTGGAAAAGGGTAGGGACTCTAATTCAGTAAAACATTTAAGCACATTCTTACATTTATGTGGAAATTCTGAGGATCTAACCAGAGATGTCTTATGGTCTGTATCACTGGTTGAAGTTTTGGGAGGCAGATTCCCCATGAAGATCCTGCTTCATTTTTGCCAAAGAGGTAATTAAAGTGTCCAAGGAAGGGAGGGAGGAAGATGCCCTTTTGATGCCAGCGCTGAGCGTTGCACAGGGAATTCCTTGCACCATACAGCCATGCACACAAAGAGTCCTACACATATACTCTTAATGAGGACAAAAAGGAGAAAATAGGCCCACATGCCTTTTGGTTATGTAAGTTTTCCAAGAATTATGCCTTTTTGACCAAAACCAGGAAGCCAACATTTCTGGGATTCCTTAATTTTCTCCTCTCATTGATTTGATCTTCAGCTACCGCTGCTGTTTCAACTGTCATTTCACCTTGAGAAATACAGTATCTCAGAGGGCTCTTAAATTTAATCCAGACTATAAAATCAGGCTCATCGAGAACAGAAACAGCTCTGTGTGACCAGTTACAAGTAATCAACGCAGCTTTCAGTATCATGTATTTGCAGTAAACTCTTCATGGAATAAAACAACTCTGTCTCTGCAAACACTTTCTTGAGAAAAAATAAAGTAGGTCTGGATTCAGCAAATTATTTAACTGTGTACATATATTTAAGCATGTGAATAGTCTCAATGGGACTGCTTGCATGATCAAAGTTATGCATGTGCTTAAGTACTTTGTTGAATTTTGTCCGTAGCAAATAAATCTGAACTGATCCTCAACAAGCAGAAAACCAAGCTAATTTGGAGTGGGGTTAATTTACATCCTGCAGTGTATTTGCTTAACTGTAAAATGAATGTTTCAAGAGGCTGATTTTTTTAAAAAATAGAGCTGCTGTCTGAAATTCAGGGGAAGCAAACAACCATCAGATTAAAATTTAAGTTAAGTGCATTCTTCAAGCTTTTTCTTCTTAGTTTTGTTATTCTCTTCAGTTGGTATTTATTTCTTGGAGCCTAAAGAGCAATAATTCCTGGTTGTTTCTCCTCCAGGTTTTCTAGATCTCGCCTTGTTATTTGCTGTTTATTGAATATGAGTGACATGCTGTATTAGATATACAGAAAAACACAACCTCTGTCTTAAAACCATTGAAATCCAAATGACTGATATTCCAAGAAGCAAAATACGCTAAATTTTCATTTCACACAGCAGATTCCGGATGCTCCCAAGGACTTGCAGATTTCAAGAATCAGTTCCATGGAAGAAATCAAAATTAGCTCAAACAAACAAATCTGATCCAAATCCCTCCTCATTCTTCCTGACCTGTCCACATATGTTAACTCACATTAGTTGGGGAACTAGCCTTGAGTAAGTAACCAGGGTGATCCTATACTCTTATTTTTGTTGTGAGTACCACCAGTAATACCTGGTAACTCTCCCAGTTCATCATTCCAGCCTAAGCACAGTATGAATATATTCAGGAATAGTTACAGTTCTGGCAGGCAAGCTACTCATTACTCACGTGTGTGGCTCTTCTGTTTAATGCACAGGAATGGGAATCAGGTAAGTCTGGTTCTATCTGTTAATCAATAAATGACTCTTTTCCTCTGTTTTTGCTTGATTAATAGAAAGTCATATTCCATCAGAGAGAGTTCAGTTCACTCAAGTTAAAGGAATATGTTGAAATCTAGGGGAGAGGGTGTTTCAGAGGAGTGAAACTTTACTAGCAGATCTCATCCCTCTGCATTAGCCATAAAATTATAAGATCCGGATGAATATCTATGAACCAGGTTTAAAAGTTTTCACTGGCCTGTTTGAATCAATAGTCATCTGGCATGTTCAGCTGCAAACCATAATTTTAAAAGTATTTTTCTTAAAGTTCTGTCTTCCATAGATTGTTGCACAAGAGTCTTGGCTTTTATTAGAAAAACAGTATGTTTGTAGTTGTCATGGTTACAAAGAAACACAAGAAAGGTGTGAACCTTAGCAGTTTCAAAACCAAAATGCAAATAAGCAGAAATCTAAATATCATATGATATGGGGGGAGAAGTTACCAATATTAGTTAGTGACAACAAAATGCTTTACCTATTAAGTTTTATGAAAGTACTTTGTATCATCTCTTAGCCAAATCCTGGCAAGATGTATAAGTATAAATCTCAAGCAATTTAGAAGAGAGAAAATGACTCACTAAAGCTCTGATAAAGTCTGGGCAGACACCACTTAAAACAAATAAACATCCCCATGGGACCTTGTATCCAACTTCCCTAGGGGAGCTAAATGGTGACAGTACCACTATGCTAACCAAGGACTCAGAAACCATCCGAAGATCAAGCTACGCAAAATGGGTCTTCTGTTGAAGAGCTGGTTTAGTATAGAAAAAACCTCATACCTTAAAGAAATGCCAGTGATGGGGACAAAAATAGTTGACTTGTCTAGGAATGTATGAGAAGAAAAAGATTTTAATTTGGGAACCTGGAAATGTGCCCTTGAAGCATTTGTATTTAACGTAGGAGTTAATTTGCTTGATGTCTGGAAATCTGTGCCCTTCTCTGATCAAGGATATTTAGACAAGAATATTTTCTTATAATATACAGAAAGGTTGTAAAATCTTTGTGATTCTAAGTTTTGTTTGTTTGTTTTTCCTGTAAAACACAGAGGAATCCCCTCTCTCTCAAGGTATGATACAAAGCTGTAAGATACTAGGACGTCCCCCCATGAAGCTCACAAATCAGCAATACCTGAAGGGCCTGTCATGGTACTATTGCTTATGATTTAGCACAGTTATAATTTCCAGTGTAAGATATGGCTCTATGATCAATATATTTAAATACATTTAAATAAATATATAACTATATCCACTTCCAGTTTATAAATCAGTTCTGTTGTTCATCCATAAAGCTGGCAAAAGTATGGCAAAAACATGCCTTCTTTTTTATTATGCACAGATTTCTACACTCACGTAAAAAGAAGTACTAAACTCTTTTCATATTTTGCCCTTTTCAATAAATTCTAGAACCTCTTTTTTTCCTAATATACAGTACTTCATCAAAAACGATGGGAATTACCTGTCCCCTGAAGCTGCATAATCAAGTCTAATATACTTTAAAATACACAAAGTGCAAAATTTCAAAAACACTTTAGTAATTCGGGAGCTTAAGCCCCATTTTCATAAGTAAGTTAGGGCCAGATTTCCAAAGCTTTTGGAAAATGCAAATAGACGCCTAGAGGGCCTTCAAAAGCACACATCAAAATGGAGAAGGAAAAACAACAGAACAAAGTATCGTTGCTGAGGTTTCCATATTAAGAAGTTTGCATGGGAAAAAAAAAGATTTTTTTATTGTGGATTTCTGGAAAAGCTTGGGAATAAACACTAAAACATCACTGTACAACAGATCTTCAAAGCTTTGTAATAGATGTTTTAGGTCATCCTAGCAAATCTGTTTCAGCAAAAAACAGTGCTTTGCTTTGCAAGGTCTGTATTTAACATGAATCCAGCAGATTAATTTCTTTGTTGAAAACAGTTTCCCTGTTGTTTTGTAAAGTCTTTTTCTCAGTCTCATTCCTTGCTTTTGTCATCTGTCAGTTGGGAAACATGAGAGGGCAAGATATGTGGTTTCAACAAAGAATTTCCTGATCCTTATGACCTGAGTGCACCAAGCTTCCCCACAGAGAAACAAATTGGATGACTATTTTAGGATAATTGGGTAGTTTGATGCCTTACAAGTAAGTTATTGGAAACCAGAGCTGTGAAAACCTCTTTCCTGGCTTTACCTGTTGTTGCCTCTCATTGAGCACTTTGTTTTTGAGAGGTTTCGTTTTTTGTCTACTTCAGACAAAACAGAAAAAGAGCAAAGAAAATAGCAAAAGCAGATTTGTGAGAAGGTTTTAGACATGTACATTATAAACTGGTTATGATTTGGATTAAAGTTTTCTTCCTGCTGCTTTTCTTGTCCCCTCTCCTCTTCCTTTTACATGTCTTTTTAAGTCCAAAATCTTCAAAAGCCTTGTGTGCCTGTATGAGGGTCCATCCGCAATCACACTTGTATTTACAGGTCTATGCAAGTCCTCATTGGATTAGGGTTTTCTGCGTTAAACTTTTAAGGACATGTATCTTGGCTTCTTAGATCTATTGGAAGTACCTAGTTTACTGGTGAATCAAGGTGGGAAAATCTCATGATTGGTTCGTGTTTTTCCCCCAGATTACAAATCTTGCAAATTTGTTGTGCAGCACCCTAATTCCTTGTCCTTCTTGGGGCACCCTAGACTGGGAGAACTGATGGGTCTGATCAGTCACGCAGCAGCAGGTGGAGTCACAACCTCGGAGAAGCTGTGCCAGCAGAGGGTGCCGCCCTGTGGGGTCCCCATGGTGCTCCAGGGGGAGGTTTCCCAGTGCGATCCTCCCTCCTCATGCCACGCACAGGCTGGCCAGGTGGCCTGTTGAACCTTGACATAGCCCAGGTCTGGGGTGACCTTTCCTGGCCCTGGAGAGAGCAGAGATCTCTGTTGATAGCTATCAAATGGGTTGCCAGGGATAATGAAGCATAAATCTGTTTCAGCAGCTTTCACTTGAGCAGACCCGATGATCTTTGAGACTATAAATGTGATAAAGCCTTGACACTGCTTTGGGGTTCATAATAGTTTTACGGATGGATGGGAACTACACCTGGGAGCTGAGCAGGCCACTTCTATGAAGCGGGCACAGATATGGGGTTCTCTTGGATCAAGTATTTGAAAATACCATTTGACTCGCTAAAAAACACTCAGCTAGTAGCTGAGTTTCACAGCTGAGTTTCAGGCTCTGAAATTGTGTGCTCTCACCACTAGACAGCACTGGGCTGCTCCATCATCACAGGAACTCTACAGCCAGAGTTACAGCTCTAGATAGAAGCAAAGACCAATGCCCGATGATGCCCAGAGGTACCTCTGAAGAAGCACATTGGTACCTCTTCCCACAGGCTGTTTTCTGCACAGCCAACACTCAGTCTCATGGGAGCATAAGAAAGGTGCATTTTCCAGCATCCCAATGCAAGGGAGGAAGCCTCACCCAGGCTAGCTGAAGACTAGGGTGCGGGTATGCTGACGGGAGTGACTGAAGCATAGCAGAGAGATACTCAAGCCATTACAGAATAGCTGTAGCAGTAGTGGTGTAAGATCAGGTCTGACCTGAGATCAGGGCAACCTAATTTACCCTTCTGGGAAATAAGATGAACAAAATGTACCTTTTTCTATACTAGGCAAGTATTTTAGAGCAGTTATTTAAAACTGCAGCTCTGTTGTTGAATAGCAAGCCCATTCTGGCCCAGCCAGTTCCCCTTTTGTGGCTCCACAAAGCCACATCATTTCGTGACTGGGAAGGACTGGTGAGCTGCACCGAGCCAGCAGAAGGGAGGTTGCTGCTCCTTATATTCCGTCATGGCGGTGGTTATCTAAATGCCCACCTAGGGTCCCTTTGTGGTAAGAGTTGCACACCCTATTGCAAAGAGGTAGGGCTTTATAGACTATGCAGGTCCTCTGGAGCATTTCCTAGAAGGAAGAACAGAGTCCTGTTAGGAGGGAACTCTCTCTCTGAGACCATCTGCTTGTGGTTAAAGGCAAGTGGCACTTTCTCCTGACTATAAATCTACAGGAGAGCTCGGATCAACAATAATATAGCCTGGAGAAGAGGAGACTGAGGGGAGACCTCATCATCAGTCTACAGCTTCCTCACAAGGGGAGGAGGAGGGGCAGGCGCTGAGCTCTTCTCTCTGGTGACCAGTGACAGAACCCAAGGGAATGGCAGGAAGATGTGCCAGGGGAGGTTTAGGTTGGACATTAGGAAAAGGTTCTTCCCCCAGAGGGTGGTGGACACTGGAACAGGCTCCCCAGGGAGGTGCCACGGCCCCAAGCCTGACAGTGTTCAAGAAGAGACTGGACAAGGCCCTCAGACACACGGTGTGAACTGTGGGGTTGTCCTGTGCAGGGACAGGAGTTGGACTCGATGATCCTTTTGGGTCCCTTCCAGCCCAGGACATCCTATGATTCTATGAATATTCTTTTTTTTTTCCAAGAGAAAATATTATGCTCATATGTGAAAATGTAACTACAAAACCTCTGAAAATGTTCATGCACGTAACTATAATGCCTGGAGAAGGGAGATTTTAATTTTGGGTTCAGGACCATATTCTCAGCATTGCTTCAAAAAGGCCTGTAGCATTTTATACTAAATGAGGATCTGGTCTGTAGTAAAGTGAAAACGAGCACTGTTTTAAGGTTTTTTCTCCATTGTTCCTTATAGCCTGAAGCACAACCATTCAGTGAACAGAATGATGAATATTCCAACGTCCTGAACATGATAGATTTTAATTTCTTATTAGAGGAAGCAGAGGAAGAGAGAAAGTAATAGCTTTAGAGAGAATGGCTCTGGTTTTTTTTAAGTACCTACATTTGCCTGGTAGTCTGCTATGTAAGTGAATTTCCTTGAAATCTGATTATTGATGTACCTCCTTTTTTATTATATCTTTTATGTCAGATAGCCCACCAGCTCAGTTCCTCAAGAAAGAATGAGAGGGGTGTAAAAGCAGAAAAAGAACTGTAATGCTAAATGGTAGGAAGAAAATTAGTATTAAGTATAGGTGGTCAAAACCCAGCAAAATAGTTCTGTTAAATTGTTGATGTTTTTCTAAAACACTCAGCTGCAAAAGGAATCTGTTATGTGACATGGTAAAAATTCAGAGTAGAAATTTCCAACACAAAGACATCATTTCATTTGTGCACTAAAACTTTCTATTGAAATGTAAGGACAGGAGGTGAAAGTAACGCAAGCACAGCCCTCTGACGCTGCCTGGATCAATAGTGGACGTATTCTTCTTCATTGCTGTAGAATCACAGCTCCAAGCTGCTTTCAAGGTCTGGTCAGTTAGTAAAGGCAAAGAGCGTGCCAAGCAAGAAACCAGTAAACACACAGTAAATTGATTTAGGCCAATTTTCATTCTTTCAAGCAATAGCAAGTAACCTGTAAGCTCTCTGTTTTTCTGACCTGTCTGTGACTTCTTCTGCTATTAGTTTGCTTTTTCATGTCACACAGTTTGTGTCATGCCTAAATAAAAAGCTGGAATGGTCTTTTGTTCTTGGTCACTTTTAATTTGTTTTCTATGAGCTGTACTTGCAGATGGCAGAGTTATAAGGATCATAATACTAAGGAAAGCTGAAAACCAGAAGGTCTTGAATGAGATTAACTTATTTTTAGGTATTGTAGCAGAAAAGGCTTTCTTAACTAATTACCCAGCCTTTCAACCAAAGACAGAAGCAAAGGAAGAGTCAAGCTGCTATAAGATAATAATTCTTTTGCAGAGAAAGGTTGGACCAGATGATCCTTGTGGTTCCTTCCAATCTGGTGTTCCATGATTCTATGATTTTATGATTGTATGATTCTGTTTATCTGTGCTGTACAAACACTGCTTGTAAAGTGATAATAAACACTTTGCAGTTAGATGACACAACTGATCCAGGCATCTCTCTGAAATGCTGTGCAGATTTGCCAAGATTCAAAAGAGGCTTCTCCCTAGATTCAAGTTGGCAATGGTGTTCCAGATGGTCCAGTGGATACGTTAGAAACGTCAACAAATTTATTCTCCAACAGTTTAGTGAAATGTATAACATGTGAGTACTGGGGTGAGCATCCCCATTCTTCAGGAAAGGAAAAGAGGAAGGCAGATTAAAATTTTTGTTTCAGAGCAGGAATGCCACACGGGGTCTTTTAGACTCTCATCTTTCTGCAGGGATGCAGTTAGTTCCCTCTCACCTCAGCCTACCTTCGTTTGATGGCTCCCATCAGTGAGAGGGGCATCAAGGGGCCAATGCTGCATTTTGCTTCTGTGCTTCGAGTGAGGACAGTTTAACTTCACTCTGAATCCCCACCATTCGGCTTCTTGATCTCTTTGGGGTTCTTCCATGATTTTAAGCATGCGACATCTGAGGAATATTCCTGACAGAAGTTTTAAAACTGACTAATAGATGTTTTCTGACACAATCCTCCAGTCTTTAATGTTGATTGAAACCTTCTTGGCTGCCTCTAACTATAGGAGCTGGGGGTCTGCTCCATCTCATCTTCCCTTATGCAGACTGGCATTGAAATTGGAGGCACTTGGGGCAAGCAAGAAGAGTTCCTGTAGGCTGTAAAATGACAAAAACCAAGAACTTGGAACACATATAGAGAGGCAGGCTGACTATAAGGAAATTAGGTTTAGACAGAGTTTTGTTTCTTAGTAGTGAGAGGGTTACAAGGATGATCTTGTTTCTATTTGCCAGTTGTGCCCTGCTGTGAAACTACTTCTGTTTTCTGAGGACTTTTCTTTTCATTCAAAGGCACTCTTCCTAAAACAACGTTCCCATCCCTGTTTCACATTAAACTGTTGGGGAAAGTTTGGCAAAGTCATACACCTATTTATGCCTAGTACTGTGTGAATATTTTATCTTTCACAAGCCATGTCAAAGAGACTCATCATTAAAACTAGGATAATTCTAGGACAAATGAGGGGTGGTTTCTCTATTCTAGTATTAAGTATTCGTAAACTTCATAGGAATAATAACCTTGAAAAAAATTATAAAAGCAACGTTGCTTTGAAAAAAACATTGCTTTATTTCAGAAACACTACAATGATACGTCTGGAATAGTTTTGATTTTTTAAAAAATTCTTATTTTGCTTTGGTTTTGCTTTTGTTTTTTGTTTGCTCCCCCCAGCGCAAACAATTTGTAGACACCCACAAGACTCAGTGTCCTCAGGGCTACCCTGGCATCTCTTTCATGAAAAAGAATGGAATCTAAAGACTTCTCAGAAGACTCTCATTTTATGTGTGGTATTTTGGGCCTTCACTGACAGAGAGGACAGGTTGCATATCTGAGCACGTATTCCTTTTTAATCTGTTTTCTCACGGTCAGTATTTGCTTTCCAAGTGGGTGAAAAGAATGCTGCTGTTGATCATTCCCTGGGAGATGCCTGCACAGATAGGCTACAACTGAGGAGCGTGCCTCAGAGCAGGGCTGTTGTCCCTGTGAAGCCCTGGAAGGTGTCCTGCAGCTCATTGCCCCAGGCATTGCCCCATTCATGGCCCCTTGGACCAGGCACAGCCGCATGAGGGGTGGTATAATACATCAGGACAAAAAGCTATGCCTGGCATGGTTCCACGGAAGAAGAGAGGCCAAGAAGCTATGGTGTAAATGTGCAAGAGGGAAGCCGAGAGGATGAGGGATGTGAAGTTGTGGCCTGTTCTGCAAATCCTGCTTTCAATATGTGAGACTTGAGAGGCCTCGTTATCTGAGGGCTAAGATAGTATATTATTACCACATTAGCCTTCGGGGAAAAAAAAGGGCAAATTTCACCTTCTCTATGCTTTCTTCAGGGTTTGGCAGTAGTTTCAGAGCCCAAGCATGTGATGATTTGTTTTGCTACGTGGCAGGCTAATGCAGGGCATCATCTGGGATGTCAAAGAAATATTTCTTACTCAGTATCATGAAAATTCCTAGAGTGTCAGCAAAACACTGTGCTTTCTACAGAGTGAACTTGTATGTTTGCGTCTTCCTAGTTTGTGTAGACACAGAAATCCCCCAGACCAGCATTAGTTTTCAAAGCTGTTCTAAGAAAATACCTATTTTCCTCTGGTACTGGCAAAGTCTGCTGGTACAATCAGGTACCTTTTGTACCTGCCTTCTGCGTGCACCCTTTGTGACCTTGCCTCTGTGTAACAGAGAAATCCCTCTGTGCAACAGCTGCGACACAGGAAACTGATGGGAGTGTCAAGCAGCTCTGGCCAAATGATTTCTGACTAGAGTCCCCAAAGAACACTCCACACATCTGCAATGTATTTATGGCTCTGCTTACTCATGATTTCTCCTCCTTGTGGTCTCTTTTAATGAAGGGTATGAAAAATTAAACTCCTTCGTAGACTCCAGCAAACTAAACAGACGTAACTAGAGAACGGTATGTTCCTTAAATGCCATTATACCAGTTACTGGTTGACAAATTTACATCAATACACAAAATGGCATTTGTTATGAATTTCCTGCAACCCATAACATGCTCAGGGCCAAACAGTGCCAGAAGCAGGAGCCACGTGAGTCCCACCCTGTGACTGAGGGAACTTTTATGGCCCTTAAATGGGCAGCACTGTTTGTGCAGCAGTAAGAATGGCTAAGTGCATTTACAGTGCATAACTCCAAAATTACATTTTATAAGTACGTAGCAGCAAAATAGCCCAGAAAGGGAAGGTGAACCTGAATACCCTTTACATTGTATGAAGCAATCAAAGGGGAAGGTTTGATCTGTTGTTCTCTATGCTATACCTTTGAAAAAGGTAAATCTCCTATAAGTTGTAGGGAGATCACATCGTTCAGTCATTTCAAGGTGGCTATAGCTACAATACACTGTGCGATTTACAAAAGACATATCTTTGGTTAAATTCTTTGAAAAGGGTACCATCAATTTAATGATTACATTTTCCTGGGTCATTAAAGTTAGGCACATACTAATTTATTAAAAGGTAATGTATTATATCTAGGAGGAGATAATATCTGCCAGAAATTCCAGGGAGGCTTTAGAGGTCTTGCCGTGATGAGTCAAGCTGATAACGGCATACAGTGAGACAGCTGCATTAATGGAGCTGCCTGTGTATGAAGGAAAAGGAATGCAGTGCGGTGGCAATAATCATTTGGGAAGGTAGCATGGCGAGACACAGCAGTGGAGCCTACTCAGAAAAAAGGAAATGCATCAAACCTTATTTACTGGGTAGCGCTGCAACACATCACAGAGGCAGCTGCTAACTTCACTTAGCATATGCCAAATACTGTCCAGCCATGTGCAAATAAAAAGCTCCTGTGCCGAAGAGATTTCACAGTCACAATGTGCAAAAAGCCAGTGTGGATGCCCCATCAAGTAACTAGCCTGTCAGGAGATTTGAAGAAGTTTTGCATTGAAAATAACCCTTTCCTAAGTTCTCTCTTGGTAGATCTTTGCAGTTAAAATGACCCCATGGGGGTACAGGCCCAGATCACAGTGGCCGAGGTAGAGGTAGTATGGCTGTGTTCCCAGCCCGTGTGACATCAGCAAAGAAAATGCATGAGCAGCAATTTCGGAAGTCAAACCTGGAGGCTACACAACCTCTGTCAGAGAGAGGATGAGCCACTGAGGCTAATAACTTGGTTGGGGAGTGAGATGCTTCAGCGTATCAAACATTGGAGCAACAACATGCTGGAAAGCAGCAGTGTCAGCTAAGGGGCAAGGTGACAGATGGGAGCTGGAAGAAAGCTGGTCCCTCAGCCTCTCTCAGTGCACTGGGATCATCGTCCCCGCAGGTCTGTGGCTTTGGCTGAGAAACTAAGTAAGAAAGAAGGAGGAGGGAAAATATTCCTGTTGGAATCAATGTTGAATTGCACAGGTTGCCACAGCAATACAGCAAGGACCTGGGCAGACAAAACCATGGTGGAAAACCTATGGCTAAGAGTGCGGAGGGAAGAGCAAAGGCTGATGATATGAGATGGCAGCGTGAGAGGCTCTGGAAGTTCGTCTCAGCTCGAACTTGGCCTCTGTGTCAGCAGGATTGTGTAAGTGGGGAAATTCCTGGGGCTGGGAGCCCGAGGCTGGTGGGGACGGTATCGCTACAATGGCCGAGTTTCTCTTACATGCGGGTAATCCGTACGATTTCCCTTATGTGAATGCCAAACTGGACTAGAGGGAGAGGGCTGAGATAAAGAATATGAAGAAAACATACTTTATGCTGAAATTATTGTGTTAATTATTGCAACTCTAAGCCAGTCCTAAGAATTTTAAAATAGCACCCTCAAAGTTCAGCACTAAGTGCCTTACCTGATGTCCACTGTTTTGAGATCATAAATCATTTCCAGATCTTTGGCTTGTAACATGCTCCATCAGCACAAGCCCTTACCCCAAGCATTCTCTGTTTTTAACCCCTGAGAGAGTCTGGGAAGCTCTGATATTATCTGCTTTTCCCTAACTCACAGGGAGACATCACTGAGAACTGAGACCCGGAATGCTTTGGAGCAGCAAAGGCACGTCCCAGAGGCCAGAGCAAAGATATTTT
Source organism: Caloenas nicobarica (assembly GCF_036013445.1). Lineage (NCBI taxonomy): Eukaryota > Metazoa > Chordata > Aves > Columbiformes > Columbidae > Caloenas > Caloenas nicobarica. Next base: position 78,395,668 of record NC_088245.1, read on the forward strand.
CCTGCAAGACATACTCTAGGCTATCATCATCCCATACCATGAGTAACACACAGCCTCCTCCTGCTCCATCGAGGAGCAGGAGGAGCAGAGAGGCAGGATTCAGGCGGGCAGCCAGCAGCAATCCAGCGACAGAGCCTGACTCGGAGTGTGAGCAACCTTGCCCTTCCTGTAGATATTTCCTTGAAAGGAGTGATTTGGCCTTAGGCATAGGAGCCAAAAAGGAACACCAAGAAATAATATGTATTTGGGAAGTGCTTGCTTTCCTTCTGCACAAATTTGCTTTTTAAGGATGACCCTGATTGTTTCACGTGTTCTTCTGGTATTTATCAGCTTTTAATGTGAGAAAGACACATGGGGAAATTAATGCTTATAGTTCCTGAATTGTAAGATAGCTTTCAGAGGAACCAAATGTATTTTTTCAGTGTTATTGTCAAGAAATCTTTGGGGCTTCGAAGCTAAAAATCTGTTTTCCTAACTTCTAATAAAAATTGTCTTCATTGTGAAGGTTTGATCTGAGCACAGAACCTGAATTGTGCTCTAGGCTCCAACTGGAGATGGATCTGAGGCTTAAAGAAGGAACTTCAACTTCACCTCTTCCCTAGTTTCCCATCTGTGAATTATTGTTTTTGTTCCAGCAGAGCTTTATAAACATCCAAGCGAGAAGGCCTTGGAGAAGTATACTGTTATACAACTGCAAATCATTACTATTCTTCTATTGTATTTGGTGACGTAAGAAAGTTCTAGCCAGATGCCTTAAAATCTGAGGAAATGTCTGCAAGGCATCTTTGTGGTAACACATGGGTGCAGATTCCATTCATCATTTCCTTGACAGTTTAACTAACTTAGTCCCAAGCCAAAAAAGAGCACTGAAATCTCTTCCAGAAATATTAGCTGAAGGACAGGAGCAACTCACTAAAAGCTCAGGCAGCCAGTATAATTGGAAATGCCAAGGCTCACCGACTATCACAAAGGGGTCTGCAGAAGGTAATCAAAAAATGCTAGCTCACTATGCATTGCCTTAAATTCTACACACAGGGATTTACACCACCACTGGAAAAAAAAAATAAAAAGAAAAAAAAATTTAGAGCTCTGCACATTGTACACAGTTGGAATCACTTATCCAGAAAATCTGTTTTGAACTTTCCAAAGTACCTGTGGGATTTAGAACAAATCCTGGTTAACTTTGGTAGAACTGGGGCCCTCATATTGCTTAAATAATTGAAAGCTCAAGTCAGAATTGCCAGAGACATGTTTTTCAACCTTTTACAATTTGCAGCACCTTCAAACTTTTTTCCTTTTTTTTTTTTTTTTCCCAGTGGAAGTGTCAGTTCCTGTATAGTGATTTAATACCACAGAAAATAGGTTTGCTTTTCTTAGTTACCCTCTGCAAACCCCTTAAAAACACTCTTTGAACACAGATTGCAGGTTAAAAACTGTAACTTTGACATATCTCAAAGTATTTATTGTTTTCTCTAGAGCACTTTGTCCTGCTATATTCAAACACTGCACAAAAGGCAGCATCTACTCCTTGTGTTCAGAAAAAGGTGAAAAACATCAACTTTAAATGTTTAGTATTTAAATGTTTTTATTTGAAAGCAAATGTAATTATTTTTGAGCTCTAGCTTACAATTTTTGAATGTTCGATCCTGGTAATGACGTATTCCTGACATTTTCGTGATATTACATGCTTTATTTTGGTCCTCTATGTGTTATAAACCCAACATTAAAAAAACTTTTCATATTGAAATATGGGGGGGAGGATTGTCTGGCTCGTTTTCTGCTGAGTATCTTAGGAAACCTGGGGAAGCAGTCTGTCCAGGACCATCAAAATATAACATTACAAAATTATATAGTGACATATGCAAACTTCATATCCAGATCCACACTTGCTTCTGGGATAAACTCTATCCTAGTAGATTTGAACTCATCTCTACTCGCCATTAAACCCTACAAGGATTAAAACCTGAGGAGGCCAAGACAGAGCCAGGAACAGGCCATCAAACACAGCTTTAAAGGCTGTATTACTCTTAGTACCAGAAAGAACAATCGCCATAAGCGATTTGCTTTGTGTTTATAGCTTTTACCTTAGTGTGTCGTTTGTCTTATAATAAACTTCTTGACTCTAATCAACCAAGCAGAGGAGCTTTCGGACCTGACTGGGGAAATGATGAATGCATCCAGTTTTGAAATTATGCAGTGAAATCCTACTTTGCATATTATAGCTGCAGCATAATATATTATCTAATAAAACACAACATGAAAAAGGCTTTGACGACACACTGAGCAGTCATCGAGCTGCTGAGAAAAACGTGAAGGAAGGATTCCGTGAGTTATGTGATGAAGGGCGGCAGTCCAGGGCAAAGGCTGAAGGTTTTAGCCTTGGTGAGGTCTGACAGGTAACAGGAGCCGATGGCTTTGGCATGAAAAATCTGTACTTGATATGGTCATAAGAGAAATAGTCTTTGCTGGACTGTAAAGAGCAGCGGATGGAAGTCATGATGATCTGTTTGATGTGAAGAGACAGAACACCACAAAAATCTCTTCAAAATTGCAATACATCCCACTGGATACAATAGAAACTGAACATCACAGGTCAAGAGTTGTCACTCCACCATGGAAAGTTTGACCACACCAAGGCTACGGTCACCATCCGTACACACTGCAGTAACACCTGATACCTAGACAGTAACAAGATTTTGGGGGTTAGGGAAAGCAGCAAGGCCTCCTCTGAAACGAGGCGGCACACAGGGGCTGAGAAACAAGTGAGTGGCATGATTTTGTGTTTGATCTAAACCATGGTCCACAAAGATGATTAAGGGAGTGGAGCACCTCCCTTATGAGGAAAGGCTGAGGGAGCTGGGTCTCTTTAGCTTGGAGAAGAGGAGACTGAGGGTTGACCTCATCAATGTTTATAAATATATAAAGGGTGGGTGTCACGAGGATGGAGCCAGGCTCTTCTCGGTGACAACCAACAGTAAGACAAGGGGTAATGGGTTCAAGCTGGAACACAAGAGGTTCCACTTAAATTTGAGAAGAAACTTCTTCTCTGTGAGGGTGACGGAACACTGGAACAGGCTGCCCAGGGAGGTTGTGGATTCTCCTTATCTGGAGACATTCCAAACCCGCCTGGACGCCTTCCTGTGTAACCTCACCTAGGTGTTCCTGCCCTGGCAGGCGGATTGGACTAGATGATCTTTCAAGGTCCCTTCCAATCCCTAACATTCTGTGATTCTGTGATTCTGTGATGGCCAGCCTGGCGGGGGTCCTCAAAAGAAACTGAGGTTCTTCTGTGTATTGGAACAGCTTTCTCCCTTGGCCTCAGGCTCACCAAGGATTGGTAGTGCCTGACCTGAAGAGCCTGACCTGGATGTTTGTCTAATGGTTTGGGTCACTCTGTTTCTTTTGGTTTGATTCCTCTAAATAAGGACTTAACTGAAGACATTATTAATTGGAGTGGCTGCAGTGTTCATTGCCTGGTTTGGTGGGCAGAAAGACAAGCCTACATACACATTTTGGCATTGGAAAGAAATTGTTAATGGTTGCAGTTTGGAAAAACAGACTTCTCCAAGGTTAAATATCTGAGGATGTTAATAATATGAAACAGAGACTTTCAATTGTGAATCACAGATTAAAACCAACTCCAAGTGAGGTAGATCCAAAGTTGCTACTTCTTGGAAAATGCTTGGTAGCCCACATGAAGTTAGCTTAGCTTCCTCAGATGAGGTCTGCCCTTTGATTTGCACCAACGTGATCAGTTTTTAAAGTGATTGCATTAATCTAGTCCTCAGCCATGGTGAGGTGCTCACATCTGAAATATAGCAATGTAAGCAGAACTGCTGGAATGGGTCATATGAGCACTTGTTTCATCTGTTCATTTGTTTCAGTGGTTAGTCCCATGGTTTAGTTCAAACAGCCTTTCATGGCTGGTAAATTAAGGGAAATCTTGGGAACTTGTGGCAAACATGGCAGTTTTGGGGTCAAATTTGCTTTTAAACCTTTGGGGATTGGTTATATGGCAGTACAGCATAACAGTATGACTGAGCACAAACATTAAACAAACCATGAAAAGATAATTTCTACTCTGAAAAGACAATTTCTTAAGTGCCAGGAAAGGCCATGCCTACACAGTCACTGAAACCTTTATCTGGTCCCTTGTTCAGAGCCACTTTGAACACATCTTCACTTCCATGACCTTGTACTTTTCTTTTTCTGTAGAAAAGCAATGGCCTCATTAAATAAACCTGACCAAACTGGTCCCTATTGCACACCCATTGTCTGTGTACTAAGCGTCACAAGGACAGAAATAAAAAGCTATTGCTCTAGTGAACCTTGTGATATGCATAAAGAATGAAGTAAGATTATATCTATTGACAACTGAAGTTTTCTGAATTTCAAGTACCTATTCTTACAGCGGATTATCTTTTTCCTGCCCCTCCAAGCCTTGTTTATGGGTTGCCATGCAGTTGTCCAGAGTGACCAGCAGCAGGAGGGGGACCCACTCTTCTGCTCAAGCAGAATTTTTGGGCTAATGAAAAGCCAAGAATGACCATGAACTTGCAACTGGAGAGGCATGACACACTTTGGAGCCAGGTTTTGCAAAGTATTTGCTGATAGCAGAAAACCAGTGGACTCCTGATTTTCTCTCCAGGCTCCAGACAGGGATGTGCTTTAAGGGGCACAGTCTTCTGCCTGGCTCTTTGAAGCACCATCTTGCCTGTCTCTCCTTCTCATTCTTGGGATGCTGCTGTGCTGCCTGGGCATTCACCCACCATCTCAGGTGGGTTTTGCAAACCATGCGAGTTCCCAGGGAGCATAGATACAGTTAGCACTTAGATTTAAGGTAGATTTGGTATACCTGCAGCAATGGCAATGGAAATAGTATGTCCAGTACATACATACACCTAGTCTTATCTCTTCCTCACTGCAGTTCTTCTCACCCAGCTAGACAGCTTTCTCCTCCACATAGTCAGCGCAGGCATAGCCCGCTCTCCCCAGGACAACAACATTCATCCTTACTGGTCCTTCCTCGACTTGTCGTCCAGTGTCAGCATCTTTTTTTCTCCTCAACTCTTGGTCTCTTTGGCAACCAGACTCCGGTCTCACGACCCGACTCCCATGTCATTCCCAACCTACTGTGGCAATGAGGAACGACGCACACTGGGATGCAGACAAAGATGCACACAGAGGCAGAGATTGTGTTCAGGAAGGAGTGCAGAGATGGGCACAGCAGAGAGGTGAGCCAGGCTGAGGCCCTCTTTATTAGTCATTGGCAATTTATAGGATTTACAGATATGGGCCAGGACTAAGAGGTTAAACAAGATGTTTTTTCAATAATTGTTGTTAAAAACACACCACACTCATGTTATGTCTGTTTCAGTTGCATTCCCACTCTTTCACAGACCAGGCCCAATGACATTCACACATCACAGGTACTTGAGGGTGGTTACCTGGCCCGAGATACTGTTTTCACGAGTCTGGCCTATCACTCTTTACAATTATGAGAAACATACTTCAGCACAACCTGTCCAAGGCCCTTTATATTTTGACTAGTTGCTGTGATCTAATTATGTTAGTACTATTTCTTCTTTGACCGTCCAGATGGTCACGTTAGTATTGATCTTCCTTTATCATCCAGGTGGCTGGAACTGCACATCTTGCTTTCCCATGTCTTTGCTTTCCCACAACCTACCTCTTGCTACCCCAGGCATCCAGTCCAACCTCCGTAAACCTCAAGTCTCTGTCCTCTGCCTCAGGTGTTGTCTCGGAGTCTGATCTCCTTCTCTTGTTCCCCATCTTGCTTCTCACACTGCCGTGCATTTCAGTAGCTTCCTTCTCCATGGGGTATGTTCGGGAGGAGGAAAATCCTGGGAGAGCAGGAGGGAAGGAACGCCTGCTCTTTCCTTTGGTGCCACAATCCATGGGCTAGAGGAGCCAGAATTGCAACTAAAATGAAAGTCCTGCTCACCCCCAGGATGCCAGGTGCATAGTGCAGATGAGTTTTAGCAAATCTTTAGAAAACCAAGCTGTGAAGCTTTATTGAGGCTCGGTTTTTACAAGCACAGGTGTGCTGGCCTAACAGCTCAGTGTCAGCAAGGGTGAGGTCTCCCTACCTCCTCTTCCTGAGGGCGTGCTACCACCCTTTATCTTTCACCAGCACTTGTATCCCTTGGACCTAGCTCTGATAGCTGTCAGAAAACTAATCCCGCCACTTTCTGTGGGATTAGTGAATTAGGGGAGCCCACAGAGGGGCCTGGTGAGTGTGAGAAGTGACACGTGGAAGGGGCTGAGACAACCTGGCCAGGAGAAGGGACAGGGCAGGGACCTCGCCATTCTGTTAGCCCAGAGCCCCTTGACAAGCTTAGCTTATCAGAGAGATGCAGGCTCCGGATCTGGTCAGATGGTGCTGCCTACATTTTTTTTTCAAAGCCTTGTAATGCGGCCAAATTGGGCAGTTTTTCACAAAGACAAATTTCATGTTGCTTTTTCAAAGGGCAGGGGCATTAAGGCCTCTCTGAGAAAGATTGCCAGAATGTTTTGACAAGACAAAATATACCTTAGCCTTGGTCTTAGAGATAAGAGAAACTTCTGACTAAGAGTTTCCCCTTGTAATTCATGTTTAGGGAAATATTCAGCTTGGAAATTTTAGCTAAAATATCCAACGTTTGGTAAATGTTTTTAAGCAATCTTAACGACAGAGCTACCAGCCCCACCTACAAGTGGTTTGCATCCTTTTGGCAGAAAGATCTAAGATTGAATGGGTATAAGGCAAAGCTGGGAAAATTATGTTGTTCACTATTTCCCAATGAGTCATCAACAGGTTTTTTAAAACTTTGTAATAACAGCATTTTTTTAGAACACATGAGATGCTTTCGTTCAAAAAGTAGCATTGTAATGAGGGAGGAGTGGAAATGCCTGTGCTTTTCATCTGCAGAAAATAAAAAGAGACTGTGTAATGTAAAGCAGACCTTAAAAGAGACAAATAAACATGTTAAAGAAAAATACTGGTAGAATAAATCTGGAGAAAAATGTTTCAAGTGCACATTGAAATCCTTTCACATAATCTGAAGTAGATGAGCTAGACGGAGAAAACTACGCCAAGAGTCACAAAAGGGCTGATAGATGGGCTCACACGCTCAAGACTGATAAACAAGTTTTGTGCAGATCTCTTTCATACTGTTTTGCTTTTCTTCTGATAAATATTTAAAAAGAGATTTGTCTTACCAGGATGACTTTAATATGAGAAAGTGAAAAGAGCAGGAGTTTTATATTGAGGCATTAGAAAGAGCTTTACAAACTGTTTTGTTTTGTCTTACTTTATTTTATAAGGTGTGCAACCAGTATCACTTGCAAACTCCCACATAGAGTCTTTGCTGCCCTATACTACCGTGGTTACAAGCCGCTCTCAAGTAGAAGTCTGAATGATCAGGTCAGGTACCTTTATGGTCTTCCAGTTTCCTTATTTTTCTCCTACTGCTTCTCCCCATCTGCAGAGCCCTAGAGACAGGATAGCCCAGACCCCACCCTGCTAATGGAAAGTTCATGGAAGCCATCAATCAGAACTAGTTGCCTTTAGCAACCAACAACAAATCTGCCCAAGTTAGCCACACGGATGGAGAGTATGTGGTTATTGCTGTGTTGATGTTGTTCAGCTGAGAATTCCTGGCATCAGGAAGACTCAACCTGTAAGAGCTTCCAGAAAGAAAATAAGTATTAAGTAATGTCTGCAGGGTGTGATAGGAGTGTCCTTCAGCTTGGCTGCACCCCAGTCACTGTTGCTTAGAGCAGAAAGAGACTCTAAGCCAGTTTGGAAACTAAAGACCAAGGGGTTCGTCATTTGAGGTGTCTGCCTCAGTTCTTGTGGGGGGAGGGCACGCTAAAAATGAAACAGGACAGCCTACCTTGCAGTCCTCAGCAAGGTTTCTTCTGGTTGAAAATCAGCAGGAATTGAAAGGTCACAGTCAGCTTTTCTAATAGCCTGAATTATAGTATATTTTAATATTATTATTGCTGACTTGTTACACAAAACGTTAAACACCTTGATAGGGGAAGAGATATATATCTCTTTATAGTATATGTATATATATATAGGTGTGTGTGCTAGATGTATATATATTTGTACTGAGAAACCATATGTGACTCTCTGTACCAGGTGGTCCTTGACATGTGTGCATACTATCTCCAGTCTCACCTAGGAACACCTTTTGCCCCTTCACACCACAGTGAAATGAGACAGCATGAGCTGCAAGACTACAATGCACAGGAATGCACACAGAATTACATTCATTTGTAAGCCTTATCCGTGGACCAGTCACTGGCTCCCACAGAGAGGGTCTAATAAAAGTGCAGAGGTCTCTGAGGCTGGATGTCAGCAGAGGGATTATAGATTCTGACTCTCCCAACCCAAAATGTTTTCCTAGGTCAGGGCAGTGTGAGTTTCAGCAGCTGCCCTGGTGCTAACATCTATGCCTCTGGGAACACGTGGAGGGGAAGAGAAGGGAAAATATGGTCATACATTTCAAAATTGGCTCAGGTTTCAAGGGCAAAAAAATGCAAGAGAATGATTTCTCTTCATTCCTTTCCTTCCTTGAGCACCAGATGTGGGGAAGGAGCCTGTTGTGGTGTTGAAGGGAGTCAGAGCTGTTGTTATGCAGATCGCAGCATCTCTGTTCAGTACAACTCATCCTGCTTTTGGGGAAGTTCAGCAATTTCAACATGATCTTTGGGATTTTCCAGAGGGCACAATCTACCAGTTAGTCATTCAGTCTGTTCTAGTGCTCTTTTGAAAGAATCGTGGCATTTTCAAAGGAGTTAGAGGTCATCACTGGCTTGGCTTGACATTTACACTTGGATTTTTTTATCAGGAGATAGGGGAATGGCATTCAGTACTAGTAAACCTGAAAACAGTGGAATCTTTTCCCCCCCGAAGATTTTTAGAGCTCGCCTTCCCACACATATTCACAATCTAAAAATAACTCTCTCCTTTCATCAATTTGTTAGCAAAAGTACGTTGCAGCACATGGCACCTTGTTATTGACATTTCTTAGCAACACAAACACTGCTGCAGAATAACCGCCTGAACACTTCTGCCGGACAATAAAATGCCAGAGGATGTATTCATTCCATTGACAAAGCAATTAATTTTTAACTTCTCCCCTCACACACCATCTTGTTACACCTGTCTGAAAGATATAGGAATGCCTGAAGCCAGAGGAACTGCATAGGTTCTGCTACCTGAGCATCTGGTCTATCATTTAGCAGGTCTGGGCACCAACATCCTTCCTGAACATAGCAGGTGCTGCAGAGCCAAAAGAAGTAGAAGAGCCTGAAATAAAATACCCAGCTTTGCATTCTTCAGACTTCCTGGTGAAAGGATAGAGAATTTTTGTTGTTAATTAGATTCGCTATATAGTATATACACTAGATTTTCCAGCAGATAAAGACAGAAATTTTAAACAATATTGTTCTGAATTAACACTAGATGAACATTTTGAGGTCTCCATCAAGCTCAGAATCTTGTTCTGCTGGGCTAGGTGAGAAGGCATTTCTTGCCTTGAGGAGTTTAAAACCTAAAGAGATCAGAGAGTTATCAAAGTCACCGACAGCCCTCTTTGCATAGACAGAGAAATTAGACCTGCAGAACCCTCATAAGATTACCTCTCTTCTCCATAAGATCACCCCTTTTCCTAGAGATTCTTTTAATAATAAGACAAACTTTGCTTATTAGCAGTATTGTAAACATGGTCTCTTCTTTGGCAAGTGCATTCCTTAATGTGCCAATTAAAATAATTCCATTACCTTCAGCCTTCTTGGTTTATTTAGAGACCTCAGAATACATTGGCATACACACGGTAATAACCCATAAGAGAATAAAGTTATAAGTAATCCTAATTTGTATTATGCTGGGTATATCAAAAAGCTCCTTTTCCATAATGTGCTTATTGCCTTTGTAATCCTCACACAAGACCTCTGAAAATCTCCCTAGAGCATAAAGATAGGAAAGAATCAAAGAGGGAGGGGAAAAGGGAAGGACATTCAATAATTGAGGAAAATCTCATTTGAGCAAAGGGTAATTTATGAGCACACAAAGCTCCATATGGTTCCATGTAAAGGCTCCAAATATGGAGAAAAAACAGTTCTGTCTAGCAGATCTAGACCATACATCTAGCATCTAGACCTGGACTGGTCAGTGTTGTGGACCTAGGGAAAACCTGAGCTTAGGATAGAGGGACTTTGTTGTAAAAAGTCTACAAGGAAGCAGACAGAGCTAAATCAGCTTTAACCCTCCTAACTGATTCAGGGAATACCAATTTCACATTTTGTTGCCCTAGTACGGAGAACTCATCTGTCTCCAGAACAAGTACTTCACTTGGGAGAACTTTATCCCTACAATATAACATATCCATGGGATTAGTCCTCTGGCCATGCCATGGCAACTAGGTAAATTCAGTTATTTCAGCTCTGTTTTTACCATAGTTTTGAGTCAATAGTGAAGAGACCCCACAAATCTCTTTGAATTGCAACTGCCATGTTTTGGACAGCCCAGTTTCAGTGCTGGTTGGTCCCATATTTCTGCAGGCCATGCAGCCCTTGGGACAGAGACTAGTAGGCAGGTCCTGTTAGCCTTCTGAGTGCCAATGTGCTAGATGAATACCCAATGTACAAAAAATGCTAGACTTAAAGGGGAATATAGATCCATACCTGCAGCTTGCATTCAGATGGGTTTAAATATATTTTGAATTTATTCTCCTTTATTTTGGGGCTCCCATGTTATTTTCTGGTATTTTCTGAATCAGTATTCATTAATAACCATTTGTGCTGGGTTGCACACATGTGGAGGGTTCAGCATGTTGTAGAGGTGCTGAAAGCACTGCACATCCATTGCACAGAGGGTTTGTGCATGCACAGTAATTCTGATGCAATCAAGATGTGTAGGACCAACTAGGGATGTGTTACAGAGTGTGTCTGTATGTACAGAGTAAGCAAGTATGCAGCATGGTCAAATATTAGTCTGACTGGACAGAATTACTGTTCTGACTCAGCTCCTGGAAATGTAAAGACATCCTACCAATATGTCCGAACACCCCTTTTAACTTCTCAGATAAAACTTCTGTCTAGAAAATCTGGCCACAACCAGGAAATGCAGACATATGTGTGGTAGTCCTACCCAAATCATATACTGAGGTCCCATGTTGGGAAACTGATGCAGACAAAAGTGGATTGGGCTCACGTGCATCTGTGTGCACAGATATACACAATACAATGAAAGGTTGGGCTGCATTCCTTGCTCAGTACTGTTGCTCCTGGTAGTAAATCCACACCCAGCAGGGATGGAAGAAGGAAAACCAGCCACAAGAGACAGACAACAGGCACAGAAGTGACTGAAGCCCATTCTAGGAAGCATAATGATCCTGGGCAGGCTATGGGGGCCCTATGGACCCCGCTGACCTGGCAGACCCTGTAGCAGATCCCCGGGGGCAGTGCCAGTGTTGCTTTTGCTTCTCCCTCCTTACAAGAATTTGCAAGTAAAGGTCTTGCGATTAAGTCAATTTTTTTTTTTCCTGTGGTCTCCCTGAAAGCAGAACACAATTTCTTCAGCTTTGTAATTCAAAAGTATTTTAATTCTGTAATGGCATTTATTCTTCGGGCTGTGAATTGACCATAAATAGTTCTCTGCAAGGATTTGCTATTGGGACTGTGGCATTTATTAGAGATAAATCAGATAAAGTACCCTAGGCTAGACTGCAGCCCTTTTGGTCTCTGTTCATAGCACAAAGGCAGCTGGGAGGACCTGAGGGGATCTCCCCAGCCAAAAGAACATCACCGGTTTTCCACTCTGCTTCCTCACTGCATGGGCAGTATGGGACGGCTGGGAGAAAGAGAAGAAATGTACTGGGCACACTACAGACCAGAAATCTGTATCCCAGTAAAGCTGATGGCAGCCAGGTGAGTGTGCCATAAATCAGAGCAGCTTCTTTTATGTGCAGATAGATCTAGAGGAGCATCTCTACTCTGAAAAGTGGAAGAGGCATCGATACTGCCCTCTTGCTCTCTGATGCTGTGCTTCCTGCAGTCCCTATGTTGAGGAGTATGGTCTGGAGTATTGCCTGTGACATTGTGTGCCCTCCTTTTGACAGCATCAAAATGCCCCAGCGCAGAACTGCCAGGCGTGGCACAGGTTGGTGGCACTGCTGTGGCATCACTGGGGTAGACTGATGGCCTCAGGCTGGGCTGAAATGTGGTCCTGAGCCACAGGCAGGGTGACAGGAGCACTGGGCAGGGGCAGTCATAGCAGGCAATGCCCCCAGGGACCTGACAAAAATTGATCTGGGCATGCCCTCAGGTTTGTGTTCATTGTACCTAGACTTATTCTGTGGTGGATATTCATGGAGGAGCCTCAATGACTTAGGAGCACATGTGCCAACAGAGCTCAGCATATTGCACAAACCCTGAATAAATACATAAAGTAATCACAGTCACAGCTTCAAGTAGCCCTATTTACAGACATCTAAAAATAGCAGTGATTAGAACAAACTGCCTTGAAGTAACGGAGTGTCCAGGGTTGTCATGCACACACCACGGATAAAACAGTTCTCAGCTCTTGGAAGTCAGTGGTTAGATACTTCTTTAGAACATTTTAAAGTTAATAACATTCTTTGTCCTCAAAGCAGGCCCACTTAATTGTGAGTTGATTTTGCTGTATGGTGATCTCGACATCTATGTGTACTAACGCATCATCATGCAGTCTTACCAGTGAGATCCATAGAGTGGGAACACTCTTTGGTTACAGAAATTATTGCCTGCGCTTTGATGTAGAATCACATCAAGAAAGGCACAAATCCCAGCATCATTCAGGGCGAATCTGCTGGCTCTGATTTGAGTTTCCCATGTACTTTACCAGTTTAAACTTTTATAATGAACATAGCCTCCCAGAAGAAGCCATGACACAGAGGAAGAAGGAACAGTTGAACTGTTTGTTTCCATGGATCAAATCCCAGGACACTTTGCAGGCAGGTATTGGCTCAAAGACTGATATAGCAGCATCAAAGAGACTCCCTGTATAGGATAGTTATTTTGGAAGCCAAACAGGCCAAGAGTCAACCCATTCACCAATAAGGGTGTCATTTTTTTGTTACTTGGAGAAAATGCAGGGCTATGATTACCAGTGTGAGTGTCTACTGTTTATTAAAAATAAATCCCACTCTGTCTTTATGTCCCATTCAAGAACTTTCTGAAATTCTTGTACTACAAAAGCGTGACTGATATGGGATGCAGCGCGTTCCTATATTTAGTTTTATAGCTATACTTGCCAATCTTATAAGTGCATTGATACAAACCAGAAACAGCTGGATCTTCAGTCAGCAAAATGGGAAAGATAGGTGGCGAGTAGTCATTGAATTAAGAAGCTTCACTGCTGCCCATAATCACTGATTGGATATTATCTAATGGCAGAAGTGTTACTGTTAACATTTTATGGTTTCAATTTCAAGTATTTTGAGGAGATGCATGAATTGAAGCAGTGATTAGGCAGAAGTGGATCGAAACCATCAGTTGATTGCTTTTAGACATTACAATCTCATTTTTAAGAGCATGAAAACAAGTCTATAAATTTATTCAGCTGTAATTTCAGTCTGCTCATGTGTTATGATCTTGCTCTGTTTTGCAAACATCAAAGGGAACTGATTTATGTCAAATGACCAACGATCTTTTCTCCTTCACATGAATAATTCCTGTAGCTGATTTCTACTGGGAAAGAAAAATACCTTTTATTTCTGTTCTGTGCTTAGACACAGTTTAGAGCAATTAGCTGCATTTAGGATACTTCAGATTATTGTCTATTCTTCTGACAGGTCAAGGAAAGTAGCCCAGCAAGATCCATTTTGAAAGAGACATTATGAACATGTCCAAAGCAGTGTATACAGCTGAGTTCAAGTGCTTCATTTCCAAGGTCTTTGTTTTGGAAGGAAATGATGATTGAGACTAATGTCTGTACACATTCCTCAAAAGGGGTGTTTTCTTGACTGTCTATTCAGACAACACCTCTGACACTGTTTCCGGTTAGCATCCCCAAGGCTTAGATAGATGTTTGCTCTCATCTCCACTGTTACTTGGGAAGTCCATTTGGAAATAATCACTCTATTTCAAGCCGCAGAAAGCAGAGGCAACATTATCAGAATCATTTACCCCGGGCAATCCAAATGAAATTCCTGGGAAAGAAGAACATCTAACCACCACATCCATTAAAACTATTTTGGGGAAGTGCTACGAAATAGATGTGTTTGTGTTGCAAAGATCCCTTTGCCTCTCCTTCCCAACATGGCTAATAGGTTTTTGGTGCTGCTGGGTGTCTGAACATGCAGACACTGTATGTTCTTATTGTTGTGTAGTTGTAGCCATTGCCATGACCTTTCATTTAGTAAGGCTACTTTTCTGTGTTGGAATAGGAAAGCAGTTTAAAATGTGATTATGTTTGTCTGTTTTTAATATTAAGGCAGCTCTGGGTTCCTCACTCTTTTCAGAGCCTTCACTGTGCCTGAAACTGAAGCTAGTGACAACTGTGTTTAAACAAGGGTTTAATAAGCAGGGGTTTGGCATGGTTTCCTTGGCCGTCACAAAAAAGAGGTTTTAGGTACCATCAGCTCTCCATTTTATTTAATGTCTGGGTCACTGGCTCAAACAAAGTAGTGATTTAACCTGAACACAGCTCAGTATAATCTTGCCTGTGTAGGTGGGAGCAAATGCTTCAGCATGAGACTTTAATGTGCTTTCAACACAACTTGACCTTGTCTCCACCTGTGTGACCAGCCTGACCTGTGAAAGTCAAGATGCTGTCAGCTGGACTATGACTTGAACATAACTGTACTATCAAGAGAGAGTTGATCTGTGACAGTATTTGTTCCTATATGCTGCCTTTCAGCAAAAATGTTCTTCTATGATGAGTAAGATTCATTAGGACTAGTCAAAGATTTACTTTTTTATTGTTGTCATTTTTTTTCACAGAACTAAAATAAGGTTTTAGGGAAGAAAAATAGTTTTTATTTTTCTCTTGGACTTCATTGAAAAGCTTTGGATTTTCATTGCCAAAAATGAAGAGGAAAAAAAAGAATCTGGCTTGTGTCATTTTTTATTACAAACAGCCACAACATTTATACAGAAATAGGAATCTTCTTGCAAACAGCATCTGTCCTACCCAAGGCTTCTTTTTGGCTTCATAAGCCTTCAGGCAAATCTAATTCTTACCTCTGTCATGTCATCAAAGCATCTGAGGCTCAGACAGATAAAGTCATTTTCCCTGGGTGCCCCAGTAGGCTGGTGGCAGACCCCAAAAGAGCCCTGTTCCTTGACATCCACTCCCATGCCTGAGCCTGCTCTCCATTCCCACTCCTCTGCAGGAAGAAAGACATTCATCAGTGTTCCCAAGACAGCTCTAATATTGGGAATAGTCCTTATTCTCAGAATAGAGAACTGGCCTGCTAATAGTATATCTGCTGATAAATGCTGTCATTATTTGGATTTAAACGTCCTCTGGAAAGACTCTGCTGCAGACTGAGGCATTGTGACTGGGAGGAATATTATTTAGTGTCACATATCTTTCTTTTGCTACTCTCTACTGAACACTTCCTTTAAGAAGTGATACAAAGGAGAGGGAAATGTAAATCATGTTAGCGAAGCCTATATATCCCCCTGTCAGATAAATGGCACTTAGCAATCAGAGTCTTTGCTATACTAACAGTCACTGCACATTTGAAACAATGGTTGGGCTTAGTTGGAATACGTCGTGCTTCAGCACCTATGTGAGAATTAGACCACATCTGTCTATTGTATACATTTCTGCTTTGGGGGCACCAAGAAGGGTTTATTTTCACACTGTCAGCTGCTCCTTTACCTACTACTCCAGATTTTCCATAGAGGTGTATTTTGTGCTTTGAAATGATTTTTTACTGTGGCTTCCCCAACCTCATTTGAATGAGGATTTAAATAATTGGATTTTCCATCTTCTCTTCCTATTTGTGCTGCTATTATATGCAAGCAGATTTTGTAGGACATGGGGCCTGTTATAGCCAAAAAATAACATATTTTGAATGTGATACTATCCAATTTAGCAAATAGTGTTAATTTACTAGGATTATATCATTGGATTGTCACTGATTAGTGAATGCATCTAGAGAAAGGTGAGTGCTTCAATAAACTGAGGCAGTAGTTCTTAACATATATGTTTTTACTGTTACTTGCCTGCAAGGTGTATCAGCTCCTTATTGTGTATAATACAATATATAGAATGTAATACATATTTTTAATGCTTTTGCTTCAAGAATATTGACTAAAGACTTCCCTTTCTCTTTGATTGGTAATCCCTATATATTTTTTCTCCATCTTACAAGGCTTGTTATTTCCGTCTCTTCATGATTTATTGAAGAACTGAGTGAAGTGAAGTTTCAAGTGTCTGTACCATGTTCAAATGTCATGAATGAATTTCATTAACAATTGCAAGGACAAGTTTAATTTGACTTTGATTAGATCAGTGGGAGACTAGGTACCACGACAGAAAATGTATTTCACGGATTAGCATGAGTATATGGAAGTCACAAATAGATGTTGTTCTTTGCCTAGATCTGATGCTGTCAATACCTAATGAGGTGGGACCTTAGACGAAATGTGAGGAACTAGGTTCTACTGTGTGATGTTAGGAACTGGGCAAATGGTTGGCTTTCAGCAAAGGAGGCACAAGCCAGTTTTCACTATTGTCTCCTTTCCGAGGGTGGCTTCTTCAGCTAGCTCTGACTTTCTATTTGGTCTGGGGTTTGTTCCCTTTTCTCTTAAGAAATGTCTTTGAAGCTATCCACAAACTTTAAAATTCTTCTGTGCTTTCTCAGCTTATTTTAAGTGATTGGAGAAATTAAAAAGAAAAGGTAGCAACCTAGTAATCCTGCAGGTGTACTGAGAGACCATAATCTCAGTCTCATGCTGAATTCATAAATGATCACAGAGAAGCCTCCTGGTTATTCCCAGTACCAACATATATTATGCAGGCCAATGTTCTGTAGTGTAATTGTACATCAAAGACCTTCCCTGCAGACTGTATTGCCTAGCTCTACTCAGTTTTCTTTAAAAATGCGTACTATGGATTTATGTTCTTCTAGCATAATAGACAATCCTCCTTGGACTGTGTAAATGCAAGAGCTGGAACTGAACACTGGTGTGATACACACAACCTTCAACAAAGTTCTTCCTGTCTCCTTGGTTCTCCTCCCCATGGCCAGATCTTAGGCTTTGTTTGGACATCTTCACAGTACCTTTCCCTGGGGACATATGAGCCTGCCATAAAGGAGCACCTGGATAGCAAAGAAGATCAAGGAGCTTGTGTGTCCTCTCAGACCCTGGGCTCAATCTTTGCAATTGATTCCAGAAGGAGAGGCTGTGCAAGAGTAGAGAATATGGTCTGTGACCTTTGAGGAAGACCTGGTGTATTCCGAAGTTAAAGGAAGAGGTCAATACACTTTGGCAGTTACACTGACACATGGACATGGGTTGAAAGTGAGGTTTGAGGAAGGTAAATATACAAATGGATTGATATTATCTCACTAATCAGCTAGCCCAAATAAAGTACAGCTTAAAAAGTACCTTTAACTTGTACAGGGTCTAGTACAGTGACAAGCTATTTTAGTTGAGAATAACCAGGAGAACTTGGTGAGAATATTATATGCTGCACTGGATTTGTTTTCTTTTGTTATTTGCTTTTTTGCTTTATATTCAATGATGATATATTATCTAGTCAATATGATCACCTCTTTTGGAAGTAATTTATAATGATCAGTTATAATGATCATTTATAATTATCATTTATGACGAAATAAAGCACTCTAAAATTTATTCATAGTCACTGAGACTATTTTTCACTTAGCATTAATGCACTGAGTGCAGAATACAGCCAGATATGTTAGCCAAGAAAAAGCTCAGGCCTCAGCATAGGGCAAAGGATGTTTAATATATCTTGACAGTCATTAAGTAGCTGCTAAAGGATTGGCAATGAATTCATTATTCTCCTTATGAATCAATTCCTATTTATAGCAAACTATCAAAAATTCCACATTATAATATGGAGATTGAGATCTTACATAATGGTTCTTTCACCAGAGGCAGGCATCAAAGGACCGGTGAGACCAGAACAAATTACAGTTAATGATAGACTCTTTCTCAGAGAATTAAACACTTTAATTGGTCAATCAGGTTGGGCATTTGAGAAAGGATGACTTGCAATTATGTGAAAGCCTGACTACTGTACTTTGGCAGCTTTACAGGCTTCTGGCAGTTTTTCGTCAGGATTTAGATTTGTCATCATCTTTTAATGGTCACAGCTACACCTAGCCAAGAATAAGAGCTGCTTCTTGGCATCTTGGGTTTTGGGGTTCCTTTGGAGGTATGAAGTTATTAGATCAAGAGTTTGGTCCTGTTACACTGTTTTCTTGGGATGGAATTCATTCATGACATCTTGGTATCAGCTAAAATGTCTTTGGAAGGCTTAACTGAGATGTGATACCTAGACCTTCCTGCTTAAGGGTGAATTTCACCCTCTTTGCATATACATGAAGCAGTGGCATCAGTTCTTTGTGGGTCACCCATGCTTGCTGTAGTGCTTAGAGTCAGATATCAGGGTAGAAACACTCAGTAACAGTGCTTAAAGACATATGTTTTGTTCCATATACTTCCTTTTCAGGTGAAAGTAGGCTTGCATCTTTCATCTAATTCACAAGAGCTGCATCAGTGTACATTAACTACAGGTCCATGCAACCAAATTCATTTGTGTGTTCCTGTGGAAAACCTTTCTTCGCTCTACCTAGGGTGTCCTCCAGTTAAACATCAAAATAACTCCATACAATGACTTCCTTGCATGTATAGTTTGTCATTTGTTTAGAGACGAGTTTATCTCTTAATGTGTGTTTTACCAGCCTGCTCACTACTCTGCCCTGGTTCTCTGTAGATGCTTTGAGGTGCTAATGTTGTGTTGCAACTGCTTTTAACAGTCTGTGCTACAGTATCAGTAGCAAAGCACCATTGTGTGGGTTTCTGAGTGTCTCACATGGATCAATGAGTTGGAGCAGCTGTGCTACATCAGAAAAATCTCTGCCTTCTCTGCTCTGTAGTCTCATATTAGAAGTGATGTAGGATTTTGTTCAAAGTGAAACAAGACTCTACCTTGCAGCTGAGAGCTGTTCTTGCTTGATGATTGTGGGGAAAAATTTAATGAAATTTAACAAGGGAAAGTGTAGAGTCTTGCATCTGGGCAGGAACAACCCCAGGTTCCAGTAGAGGTTGAGGAATGACCTATTAGAGAGCAGTGTAGGGGAAAGGGACCTGGGGGTCCTGGTGGACAGCAGGATGACCATGAGCCAGCCCTGTGCCCTTGTGGCCAAGAAGGCCAATGGCATCCTGGGGTGTATTAGAAGGAAGGTGGTTAGTAGGTCGAGAGAGGTTCTCCTTCCCCTCTACTCTGCCCTGGTGAGACCTCATCTGGAATATTGTGTCCAATTCTGGGCCCCTCAGTTTGAGAAGGACAGGGAACTGCTGGAGAGAGTCCAGCTCAGGGCAACAAAGATGATTAAGGGAGTGGAGCATCTCCCTTATGGGGAAAGGCTGAGGGAGCTGAGTCTCTTCAGTTTCAAGAAGAGGAGACTGAGGGGTGAGGTCATTAATGTTTATAAATATATAAAGGGTGAGTGTCATGAGGATGGAGCCAGGCTCTTCTTGCTGACAACCAATGATAGGACAAAGGGTAATGGGTGCAAACTGGAACACAAGAGTTTCCGCTTAAATATGAGAGAAACTTCTTCTCAGTGAGGGTGACAGAGCACTGGAACAGGCTGCCCAGGGAGGTTGTGGAGTCTCCTTCTCTGGAGACATTCCAAACCCGCCTGGACGCCTTCCTGTGTAACCTCATCTGGGTGCTCCTGCTCCAGCAGGGGGATTGGACTAGATGATCTTTTGAGATCCCTTCCGATCCCTAACGTTCTGTGATTCTGTGATTGTGGGGAACATGATGTGATTTAGGTATGGCTAGTTACTGCTAGAAATGATTGCATTATGTTACTGGAAGTTCATATTGCAGACTTTGTGCTGTGCTTGTTGAATGAGCTTAATAAATGAGCTTTTGAAGTGTTGAGGAGAACTAGCATTTCCCAACATGAGAAGGAAAAACAAGAGTATATCTCTCTGGGGTATCACAGAAGTCTCTGAGCTGAGTTACAGAGCATCTCATCCCGAGTCAGGGTGACAGACCAGTCTGCAGTCTTGGATCAGGGGGCATATGACTGTTTTGAGTCAAAGAGGTGAAGGCTCCAGCAAGGTGTATCCAAAGCAAGTGTGTCCAAAGGAGGGCAGTGAAGCTGCTGAAGGGCTTAGAGCACAAGTCTGATGAGGAGCAGCTGAGGGAACTGGGGCTGTTTAGCCTGGAGAAAAGGAAGCTGAGGGGAGACCTTATTGCTGTCTACAACTACCTGAAAGGAGGTTGTAGCATGGAGGATGTTGGTCTCTTCTTCCAAGTAACAAGAGATAGGACAAGAGGAAATAGCTTTAAGTTGTGCTGTGGGATGTTTAGATTGGATATTAGGAAAAATTTCTTCGTGGAAAGGGTTGTCACACATTGGAACAGGATGCCCAGGGAAGTGGTTGAGTCATCATCCCTGGAGATGTTTAAAAGGCATGTGGATGTGGTGCTTGGGGACATGGTTTCGTGGTGGACTTGGCAGAGTGCT